>NC_088718.1:33325291-33665878 GCF_963576615.1 Watersipora subatra | reverse complement strand
AACTTTAAATTTGTTGTATTTTTTCTCTTAATATATTTCAACAGAACACTTTTTTCCAATCCCAATCTATGAAAATTAAAAGTTACCGTTGTTTGAAAAAGTATACAAACTTTTACAACTTTAAAAACAACTTGCTTTTTAACCAACTGTTAAAGCTGTAACTATAGTAAATTGTGGAGATTGAGAAAAATAACTGAAACAAAAGTAATAGAAATGGCCTGAAGTCAGTTTTTCCTGTTGATGTTTATACAACTTTATAACTAGTCACATTTGCTTTTGTTTCTGATAATTTCTCTGGGTGCGTGTAACACTGCCTTGATTGTGGACACAGCATGGTTCGTTGCAACTACTGTATAGTTTATTTGATTATACTCTGTACATGATCACTGCATGACTCATCATGCATTTTTCTTATTTTAAAATTGATGGATGGGAAGTGTGAATGCTCATTCAGGCAATTTATAGAAGTTCCGGTATTGTTTATAAGCGGGCAACTCTCCGCAGAAAGGATTCTGTTTCAGAAGTTATTCAATCCGGCTACTTAATATTTTGGTGAAGAATCACAAAAAATTTAGTTACGCCTCAATGACAGCCTGAAATGGTTCATCTCGTTAACCAGGTGACACACAGTGCATTTTCATGATGAAAATTTCCCAAATAAGTCACCACATTTTCTTGCCAATATAATTTAAAAAGACTTAATTCTTTCGCTGAGTAAAAGTATCCAAAAAACGTTTGACAGTCGTTTTTTTTGTTGGCAATTTTTTTGAAGTTGAGTTTTTGTTGGCAATTCAATAAAGTCGGTATCCTATGAACATGCATGGCTTGAGCCGTTATTAACTAAATGATTGTAGATGTGACGTTTCCTATTAAAATAGCTTACTTTACTTGGAGCTTTCCACAAACTTTTGTTCAGACACAATTCAATAATTGCCTTGCATCACTCCACTGTAGCGCTTTCTCATAATTCCAATTTGGCCAGTGGTTGCCAAACTCACATCTTTGCACATTTATATAATACTGGCTAGATTTTGCTGCTATAAGCAGCAGAATCTTCACTTCTATACAATTAATTTCGACCTTGTTCAGAAAAAAGGAAAAAATAATTAAATTACACTAACGGTAGAGCATCCGCAGGGCCGCGGACTAAGAAGAAAAATTGTAGGGAAATGAAGGCATGTTGCCACCTAAGTCAGCAAAATCTTCCCAATCATTCAAGACCTGTAGGATTATATATGCTTCATCTTCTGATCTTTCAGAAGTAGTAACCGTTGTATTAGAGTTAGTAGCATATTAGAGTTAGTGTATTAGAGTTATTAGTAATAGGTTTGTTTGTATTTGAGTTGCTATTATGAGGCACTTTTCTAGTATTCACAACAACAGAGCTAGGTGATGCAGCATTATCATAATCTGATCTACTATACCATAACTTTTCTGTATATACTGAAAGTTTATAGAGATGATATTGCTACTATCAGGTAAATTATTATCGCATTGATAGTCGAACAATCACTGACCAGCCAATAGTCAAATAATAATTTCATTCCGTCGTTTCAAAACCCATATTGCTTGCAGACTGGTTTGTCTGCTTTACATTTTTGCGATGGAATCGCGAGTTCATATTTGTTTGACTTGTATCAGATAGAACGTGCTTAATAATCATTTCATATTGCCACTCAGAGATAAATATTATGGCGACAATATTTTTAACGTATGAGCATTTGTATGATTTTTATCGTTACGAGGTGATGGATTTATAAACTTCTGCCAAATGAAATTATGTCATTTCTCCAGCAGAAGGGTTAAAAATTTTTTGATCTTTAAGATCTCATATCCAAGCACAGACAACTCCAATACTTGTCTTCATATATTTTTTAGCAAAAAAACTACGCAGTGACCAGCTGTACCCTACAATCAGAAGCACTTTCCTAAACCTTCATTCCAAACCAAAAGATGAGCAGACGCTCGATCTAGAGTTTAAGTCACTGTTGACTCACTGTTTTCTTCCAAGGGATGGACGACTCATTCATGATGACTGGCTGATGATGGTAGGAAATCACAATCACAGCAGCAAAAAATAGAACTTTATAGGCAGTCAAGCGTTAGCCAAAAATGTGTAAAAAAATTTCGAACTTTGTCAAACGACTTTTGAACTTCATATCATGAGAAAAATATTTCAAGTAGGAAATTACAACCGCAGTAGCAAAAAATATAACTTTAATGGCAACCAAGTGCTAGCAAAAATTGTGGATAAAGTAATTAGTTGTTTTCCTAAAATATTTGATGAGTAAATAAATGTTTTGTGGCAAGTAGATTACTGTTAATATTTCTTTCATATCATGTTTGGTAACCCTCCTCGTTCAAAAACGAAAATTTTTACAAGTAATCCTTGATTTTAAAGTCTCTGATTATTATTTAATATTACCAGCCTTAACAAAACAGTGGTAAAAGTTTACTTGCCAGGGCTTTAAAATAGTAACATAACAAATTTGGCAGGTTGATGATTTTTTATGTTATGTTTATTTCACAAATATATTTTTGGAGTTTAATGGAACTGTCATAGCCACTCTATATTATTTAGCTATACAGCCCAATCAACAGCTTTCTACTCTAGACTGCACTTAAATAAAACTTATAAATACATGTAGATATTCAGGTATAGGTACATGTTTTTTTCTCAGCAAACGAAACAAATGATTCACCTATATTTAGTCCTACACTTGGTGTTGAGCTTCATGTAAGTATAATTACAATTTTGACTCAAGTTAATAATGTTAAATTTTTTTAAAGCAGTGCATGCATGTATATTATTGAATTAAATGTACTGAAGTATATATCATAAATTCAAAATTATTACTTCAGTGATATATATATATATATATTTGTATATTGTATGTTTCAGCAAATAAGACATATTTGTATAATTATACATAATTATTTAAATACACATAATTCATATACACTATATATAAATATATATACACACACATATATATATATACATATATATACACATATATATTTATATATACATTTATTTATATACACAAAAGTTAATATATATAAATTTATTCATATGTATAAAAATTAATATATGTATATACAGATATATTTTTATAGAATTGGCAAATATTCAAACTAGCAAATTGCGGCATATTCACATACATGTATGTAAATAGTATTTATATGTTAATCACCCACAAGATATATTTAACACCGCTTATTCTTTGCGTGACGAAATTTTCTGTTAATTTTTTTAATGAAAGCTACAAAGAATAAAAGCCTTGAGAAAATGTTTGTACAAACATGTTTTAATATTGCTTCAATCATCTTGTTCCAATATTGTAATAATAATACTTCATTTTAGTTGATGATGATGACAGCAGAAACTGTAATTGCAACGATTCAGCACCAAAATGCTCTGCTTGCACAAAGATATGTTATGGGGGTATCTTATCTTATGTCTCCATCAAACTCAAAAACATCAATGACATTTTCCGTCCAGAATTGGATATTTGTAAGTATGTTTTGGACATATATGGATATATATCAATTTAATAACATATGATATATGTATATATGCATATATTATATGCATCTATATACATATAGATGCATATGATAAATGTATTATATGCTCATTTTTTCATATGATATAATACTTTGAATTCGTAAAACATGTGTATACAACATGAAAACCATAAAAATGAATTCATAGTTTAATATTTTGTTTTAGTTGCATATTGTGCTAATTTGTATTTTAAGCCAAGGCTTACTGTCTCAGAATTTTTGGCCAAGATTTTCTTGGTTTGCTAAGATCTTATTACTGTGCTTGAGAAGAGCCTTGTATCTAATTAGAGTTGTTTTGACCTAGTGTTAAAACACGCTTGACCAACAACCAGCAGTGGTTCAAATCCCAAAAGTTTCACTAGTGGTGTCAGAAATGACATCCAATGTTAGCTTGCTTTCTGCAACCTCTTTAGTCGTTGATGCTCCTTGTCTACTAAACCTATGCATGTTCAGCACAGGTCACAAAGCCATTGATATTCAGCGATGCTCTTAAAAAAAAATCTCACAGACTCTGCTTGCAGTAAATTAAACATATATTACATACTCAAGGTGCATAACGTTTGTCTTCCAACCAAGTTGAGAACTTAACCATTTGAGCCAATTGACTGACAATCATTACACCCGAAACACTTCTGCAGAAAAATTAGCATAAGTACTAGTAAGTCAGATAACGCATTTTGCTAACATGTTATTACTAATATCAATTAGAGAGACTGGCTCAAAAACTCAGAACAGATTCTAAATTCTCAACGTAAGCCGTCTATGATGACTGACACAACATTGCTCGAGATTAGACCCACTCTGCTAGTTCTACAGACCAACGGCGTTATGGGATTATTTAGAAAAAGTGAAGAAGCTACATGGAAAACAGCATTTGCTTCAAATTCTACTCCAGAAGTGCCTGTGCCTTACAAAATCCCGAGAAACAGAGAAATCAAAAGACAAAATCGTGATGTAATTCACTCCTTCATTTGCGACAGGTAATAGATATGCTAAAGAGTTTATCATGTCAGCATTTTATTTATATCAATAATTATTTATTTGCTTTTCTATTGAATGTTGTTAGCTATTTATTCATGACAATAGTACTTTATTTGCTACTTCATTTATTGTTTTGCAGAAGAAAGTTTTAATACTGAGCTGAGAAAAGAAAGAGTTTTTTTATTAAGAACGTTTCGGTTTTTAAATTATTTTTACCACCTTTTACTACGCAATCTCAAACATGTCACTACACAATCATAATGCAGCCTTTTAATGCAAAATTGCAAAATTTAATGCTAAATTGATGCATTGGAAGTATTTAAAGAGTGAAATAAAAATTATATTAGCGCATCAAACTTTTCAGTTTAATATGGTTAAACATCACCAACTGATCAAAGCATTGATGTTAGATTACAAATGTTTATATATATTTTATTTATTTATTGACGTATAATTAAATATATACATGTATATTGAGGTGGGATCTTTGGGTTTCCAATAGTTGGATAAGTCCCCCCTTGCCGCATAGCTCATTATAGAATGCACATGTCTTTATATATGAATATATGTGTATAGGAAACTGCAGTGTTTCCTTTACTGCTCCACAAAAAATAAAAGTAATGAGTGAAAGGCACTGAGAAACATATATTCAATATGTATAAAAACATACAAGCGACATAATATGGGCATGCACAATAAATGAACATAATGTGGGTGTGCACAATAAACAACACGCCAGGGATATCTGCTTATCATTGTTTCAGGCCCTGATTTTACACTCTTTTCTATTTGGCTTGCTCTGCCCCTTCGAAAGATCAGCAGCGTGTTGGTTTTGGCAGTCGCCCTTCGGCCAGCCAGGAATCTCTCCAACAGCCATTTTTTCATATATGCAGAGACACGCTCATATACTATATGTATGGCCTAGTCTTCATAGCAAACGACAGACAACAAATATCCAAAGTCTGTCGAATATGGTTTGCTGTCTGTCCTGCTATATCGATTAAAATCTAGCAATGCAACTCTTGCTTCATACTGGGTTTGAACTTGCATAGATCACAATTGTAAGTTTGTAAACCGGCTCACAAAAACCACAAGGCTACGCTTTTTTACCAATACTATTGCTCTTACCAAATACCGTATGCCTTTTTTCCGGTTGCACACTCAAAATTATTATTTGACACAGTACGCTCATGAGTTGCGATACCCCTGTTATAAGATTTTTTGCTTATTTTTATCGAACAAAATGCTTTTTTGTTCTCACCATACTAGAGCAAATTGGTTTTTCTCTATGCAATATCAACAAAATTTTCTCGGAAAATTAAAATTTAGCATTTGCTGTACTCATTACGACGATATAACAAAATTGGCAGTATGCTATTCAGCAAAACCTGTATCCCAATGCCTCAAAAGATGTAGGTTGCTCCTTATCTCAACATTTCTTATTATAAGTTACGTTAAAATGAAATCAAAGACAGATATTTGATACAATTTTAGTTTAAACTTGAAGTTTAGTTTATTTGAACGAATACTAAAACTTAGCTTAAAGTATGTGCTCGGTAAGCTAAATTCATCTAAGTTAGACTCGACGCTCATGTTATACGACTGTATCAAAGGTAAGTACTTCCCACAATACGCACTACAATAATACATTGTAATGTTAAATTTTGTCACAGATTATACCCACTAAATACAGAAAATAAGTTACTAAAATTGCTCTCCCAACACTTAGAAGAGATATACATTGCTCACTATCTCAGTTCAGCTTCATTCGTTATAAATTACAATAAAAATGATCTCGAAAACAGATAAGTAATAAAATTTCAGCCAAAGTCAGAGATTAGTTTGGCAGAATACATACTAAAACTATGCTTTAGGTATGTGTTAAGAAAACTAAAATTGTTAAAGTTAAGTTCAATGTTTATGTGATATGTCTGTATCAAAGGTAAGTACTTCCAAAGGTAGGTTTTGCGCGTAGTATTTTGTAATGTTGCACTTTTTTTGCAGATCATAACCACTTAATACACTAAACTTACCGTGAGTAACTATAGTTACTGTGATTAACATATAATTATGTTACTGATTTTCGAAATTTAATTTACTTATATAAAATTTTGATGATTTTTACTAAGGGATGTTTGCACTAGATAATTATTTTAGCTTTGTATACATTCTATACAGAAAAATTTCTAAAACGCTGAAATAAATAAAAATCATGTAATTATATACCAAATAATTTTTATTGCAGTCATAGCAAAACAAACTATATTTAGCCATTACTAGTTGATCATTTTGCAATTACCTTTAAACACCTTTGCATTTGTAGTATTTTCTCTCTTAATCTATTTCAACAGAACCCTTTTTTCTAATGTATGAAATACATTATATGTATAAAAGTTACCTTTATTTAAAATTTTTTACAAACCTTTACATCTGTTTTATTTTTTTCTCTAATAAATCTCAACAGAACGCGCTGTTCCAATGAATGAAATTTATAGATTTAAGTTGTTTGATAAAGTTTACAAACCTTTAAATTTGTTTTTTCTTTTATTTTATTTGAACTGCAGAAAACTACTAAAGAAAAAATTTCAATATAATCAAGATCTTTATTTTGCAATTTTTAAATTCATACTAATTGTATCATTACCAAATCATTGTTTATTGTAGTCGTAGCAAAATATACTTAATTTAGCAATTACTTGCTAATTATTTCTTACATAAACTTGTATACTTTTATAGTTATTTTAGTTTTTCCTTAGTTTATTTACTTGCAAAAAACCTTTTTCTCATGATATAGAATTTAAAAGTTACATTTTTTTGACAAAGTTTGAAAATCTTTACAATTGTTTTATTTTTTTTCCTAATTTATTTAAACCGCACAAAAAACTTCTCACATAATATAAAATTAGAAAGTTAGAATGGTAACTGTTGTTTTATGTTACATGAAAATAGATTTTAGGTGCAAAGACTTTTATCACTTAGGCAAGGCCGGGCATTCCGCTAGTACATGTATATGTATATTTACTAGTTGAAAGGCTAGCAATGCCAGGGTAATAAAAGTTTTTGCAACTAAAAACGAATTTTTATTTACCATAATTATAACATCAGTTACCATTCTAAGTTTCCAACTATATATTATGAGAAAAGTGTTTGCCGCAGTTTATATAAACTGGGAGAAAAAATAAAACATCGGTAAAGATTTTCAAACTTTGTTAAACAACTGTAAGTTTTAAACGTCATATCATGAGAAAAATATTTTGTGCAAGTCAAATAAATTAACCCATTGAGCTATAGGAGATGCAATTAAATTGTTGAGCAATCTGAGAGGTTAACTAGATTAAAGTACCCATAGAAATACACAATGTCATTAAAGCTTCCTCGACTTACGACAGCTGACTATCGGCTAGCTGGATGCTTTGCCAACAGTCATTCCATCTGCCAAGCCCAAGTTCAGCTCAGTCGTGTTGGGGGTGTATGTGTGTGTCCTTTAGTTACAATTATATAAAATAAAGTATTCATGATTAGGCCTATATGTAATAGAGGTTACAAAAACGATTTAGTTTCTTTTATTATAAGTTTTAACTTAGTGCTTTTTGGTCTTGTTTTAGGCTTGATTTGAGAATTGTAGCTGATATACAAGAAACTTATAAAAAACAAAGAAACATCAAATTTAATACACGACTTTTAGGAAAGTTGATGAACGTACTTGGTAAGTATAAAACATGTTGATATATTTTATTACTCAGATACATTGGAAAAGTTGCCATCTTAACTAAAACTAGTACATAGTCATCATCTCGGGTGCGAAAGGTCACTCAGGCAACCTTTTTTAGATTTTCAAACAACAAACACTGACACAAGGTTTGATTCAATTCCGCAATTTTTTAATTTGCTGAGAGATTGAGTTATTTCAAAGCAATTTAATTGGGCTAGTGAGATTATCCATCAACAACATGGATTTTCAATGTAATATTATACTTTTTGTGTTGTTCGTCAAATGATAAATATTTTGCTTTCTGAAATGCTATCATTCCTTTATGGCAAATGTTATGTTTCTGCACAGAAGCAATTAAATAGAGTATTAAATTAGAGAAATGGTTTATTGCACACTCCAGAGACAACTGATTTGATAACAGAAAACCCAAGTATTTATATGTTTGGTCATAGGAAAGCTTTGTAAAAAGCTACAAGCATTATTAATAGCTATAATGAGACAGTACTATAATATATTAGCTTGTATAAAGCTTTAGCTAAAAAGCATAATGTTTGTTGGCAAAGTACCAATAATACTTGGCACTTGCATGACACCTCCTCACTAAGCTAAAGGTTCTTTCTGGTTCTCTTAGACCTTCGGGGTTTGTCTCTGCTATACTCATCTCCATCAGGTAGACGAGGGTTGCGTGGTCTTCTTCTAGACGGAGGTTGCTCTGTTACAGTTGTAGGGGCTGGTAGTTGCAGTTTTGTCTCCTCTGTTATATCAGGTTTATCTCCAGGGTCTTGATCTTCTTCTGTTGAGTATCTTGGTCTGAGTTGTTCAACATGTCTTCTCCAAGTAGGTCCCTTTGGTACCACTTTGACATTGAGACTACGAGTTCCATATATCTTAGTAACAATGGCTGGAACCCATCTAGGTTGTCTGTTGCGTCTAGGTCCATGATACAAGGCATAGCATGGTGCTCCAAGATTGTAGCTGTGTATCTTGCTAACTGTCTTTTCTGCCGATCGGTTGACTTCTCTGGATTGATGAAACTGTGCTATGTGTGCGGGTGATGGCAATAGGGTGTCAATCTTGCATCTCATCTGTCTTCCATTCAGCAGCTGACTGGGAGAGTATCCTGTAGGAAGTGGTGTCCTTCTATAGTGCATCAGGAACTGTTGTAGTGCAGATTTAGGTGAGAGTGACGATTTCTTCATGGCTTGTTTGAAGGATTGTACTAGTCTTTCAGCTGCGCCATTTGTAGCTGGATGGTAGGGTGCTCCAGTGAGGTGAACAATGCTTCTCTCTTGACACCACTGCTGAAACTCTCCTGAGGTGAAGCTGGTAGCATTGTCAGTGACTATGGTGTGAGGGTATCCAAAGTGTGCGAATATCTCCTCTAAGATGTCTGTGGTAGCTCTGGTAGAAGTAGATGACGTCCTGTGTATGCATGGATACTTTGAGTAGGCATCTATCATCACTAGCCATTGGCTGCCCATGAAGTTCACTGCATGATCTAAGTGAAGACGACTCCATGGCTTCTCAGGTAGCATCCAGGGATGTATAGGATACTTCTGTGGAAGCTTCTGGTGTTCAGCACAGGCAGTGCACTGTCGGCTTGTCTCCTCTATATCAGAGTCAATGCGAGGCCAATAGACAGCAGTTCGAGCTAGCTTCTTCATTCTTTCCATTCCAAAGTGTCCAAGGTGAAGGATCTTTAATACTTCCTGTTGTAACTTGACAGGAATGACTACTCTGTTGCCATATAGAAGACAACCTTCAGTGATAGAAAGTGAATCTGAGATCTTGTGGAAGAGTGACAGCTGAGTCTCCTTCATCTCTTTGTTACCAGGCCATCCTTCTGCTGTGTAGCGCATTACTGTGGCTAGTGTTGAGTCTTTCTTTGTCTCCTTTGCTAGAAAATTGTAGTCTGTAGAGTTGAGCTGTTGTCCAATAGTGTGAATAGTGCATACTGTATCAACATCATCCTCATCTTCTCTTGCATCAAACTCTTTATCAGGTCCAACTGGCAGTCTTGAGAGGACATCTGCATTTTGATGATGCTGGGTAGATCTGTATTCTATGGTGTAGTCATACTGATTTAGTACCAGTGCCCATCTTGCTAGTCTGTTGGCTGCTAGAGCTGGAACTCCTTTGGTAGGTCCTAGAAGTGTGAGAAGAGGTCTGTGGTCAGTTACCAAGATAAACCGTCGACCATACAGGTACTGGTGATACTTCTTTAGAGCAAATATGATTGAGAGAGCTTCTTTTTGTATTTGTCCATATTTCCTCTGTGTGCTGGTCAGTGTTTTTGAAACATTGGCTATTGGTCTCTCACTTCCATCAGGATAACGATGAAATAGTACAGCTCCCAGTCCAGTTTCTGAAGCATCACATGAGATTCCAATGTCAAGATCTGCGTTGAAGTGTGCTAAGACACTATCAGTTGATAGCATATCTTTCAGTTTGTTGAAGCTCTTTTCTTGTTCAGTGCCCCACTTCCAGGTCTCTCCTTTGCGTGTCAGTTTATGCAATGGTCCTGTGAGTTGTGACAGATTGGGTATGAACTTGCTGTAGAATTGTGTAGCTCCTAAGAAAGATCTTAGCTGAGTTAAGTCTGTTGGGACTGGCATCTGTTGTACTGCATCTGCCTTCTTTCCTTTAGTGATTCCCTTTGAAGTGAGTTTGTGTCCCAGATACTCTACTGTCGGTTGAGCAAAACAGCACTTGTCTTTTCTACATCTGAGCCCTCTTTCTTCTAATCTTTGAAGAAGTCGACGTAAGTTTTGTAGATGGCTCTCTGCATTGGCTCCACTCACTAGTATATCATCTAGGTATACTGCTACTCCTGGGAGGTCTTGTGTCAGTTGCTCCATGATTTCTTGAAAATACCCTGGTGCTGAGCTTATGCCAAAGGGCAACCTCTTCTGTAGTAGTACTCCTCGGTGTGTTGATAGTGCTAGTCGTCGTTGACTTTCTGGTGCCAACAATATTTGATTGTAGGCATCTGCTAAATCAATCTGTGTGTAGCAATAGCCTCCACCTAGTTTTCTGATTAGATCTTCTGGTAGTGGGATAGGTTTCCTATGTGTTTCTAGCTGATTATTGATAGTTTTGGAGTAGTCTCCACATACTCTGATCTTCCCTGCAGCTTGACCTGTTGTAGATTTGCGTACAGGTACAACTGGTGTTCCATACTGGTTGAATTGAGTTGGTTCCCATATGCCTTTAGCTACACCTGCTTCGTATGCTTGGTTGAGCTCTTCTGTCAAGGCAATAGGAACTGGTCTGGGTCGGCAGAAGACTGGCTTTGTTGAAGGTTTGAAGTTTATCTCTAGTTCAAAGTTCTTGAGACATCCTAGCTCGTCTTTGAATATTTCTGGAAATTCTTTGCACATCTCCTTACACTTGATTTGTAACCTCCCATCTGGCTGGTTCTCTGTGATTGTTGATACAAGGTTCTGTTGTAGCTTGTCATCAATAGAGATGCCTAGTTGCTGTATAGCAGTTCTTCCTAGTAGGTTGAGATCTTGTACAGCACTAATCACAAATGGTAGTCTGACTTCTTTCTGTGCATCCAATTGGGCAGTTAGCTCACATCTGCCAAGCGTCTCTATGAGATGTCCTGAGGCTGATTTGTAGTTAACTGTAGTAGGTCTTAGGTTTGGCTTTCCTAGCTTCTCCCATATTGATTTACAGATGAAGTTGTCACATGCTCCAGTGTCCAGTTCAAGTGTGAAGTTGTCTCCCTCCAGTTTGATGTTTTCAGCAAGTTTCACCATCTTGGTTGATGTGCATTCTATCATCTTTACTGGTTTTTCTGCTGCAGATGATTTCTTTTTCTTGCATGCTCTTTCTATGTGACCTTGTTTAGAACAAAAGTTGCAGGTGGCTGCTTTGAATCTGCAGTCATCCGCTGTATGGTTAGTTTGGTCACATCTGTAGCATAGCTTTCCTTCCTTCTGCTTGTCAGGTGTAGAGTTGTTTTTCTGGATTGGTTTGTATCTTGATTTCTGTTGAGCAACCTTGTTGACTTTAGACGAGTTTCCATAAACTGTCTCTTTGGCAACTTTAGCTGCTTCTTCTGTTTCCTGTGCTACCTGTATAGCTTTGTTGAAGTTGAGTTCATTGTCCTTGACCTTGAAGAGAGATTTGAGAACTGCTTCATTGTTTACAAAGCAGATAAATCTTGTTCTGAGAGCCTCATCTAATGGATCTGTAATGTCTATGAAGGCCCATGTAGTTGCATCTTGACGAATTCTGGCAGCTAACTCTTGAATAGTTTCTCCAGGTTTCCTCTGCATGTCACTCCAATACTTGTAACGCTCTCTAACAATGAAGCGCTTAGGGTCATACTGGTCTTTGAGAAATTCCAGTATTTCATCCATGTTGAGGTCGTTGATCTGCTTGGGTGTTGAAAGCTGAGCTGCCATATTACTAAGCTGCTTGTAGAGTGTAGGCTGTTGGTTGGTGAGAAAAGTGCCAGCAATCTTGTCTTGATGAATAGAATTTGCTGCAATGAATGTGTTGAATCTGTCTATGTAATCTGTTAGTAGCTCTGCTGTTAGGTCAAAACCTGGGAAGGCTGGAACAGCGGTTGCAGCTGTTTCTTGTTTCCGTTGTAGGTTTTGTAGTAGTAGCTCCATCAGTTTCTTATTCTCCTCCATTCTTTCATCTTGCTGACGTCTGTATTCCTCTTGTTGCTGCTTGAACTCCTCATGCTGCTGTTGTCTATGCTCTTCTTGCTGCTTTCTCTGCTCCTTTTGCTGCTGTCTCTGGTCCTCCTGCTGCTTCTGCATTAGCTTGATCAGGTCTGCTACTTCTGCCATTGTAGTGGTGCAATTTTGAACAGTTACTCTTGTAATAAACTAGAACTCTTTGTATCGATTTTATCAATGATAAAATCTGAACAAAACTCTTTGTAACTGTTCAAAAGAGAAATCCTTGTTGCCAATTAGCTTCTGTTATGTTTCTGCACAGAAGCAATTAAATAGAGTATTAAATTAGAGAAATGGTTTATTGCACACTCCAGAGACAACTGATTTGATAACAGAAAACCCAAGTATTTATATGTTTGGTCATAGGAAAGCTTTGTAAAAAGCTACAAGCATTATTAATAGCTATAATGAGACAGTACTATAATATATTAGCTTGTATAAAGCTTTAGCTAAAAAGCATAATGTTTGTTGGCAAAGTACCAATAATACTTGGCACTTGCATGACAGCAAATAATTTTAATAAGAAATTTTTTTCCAAAATGATAAAATTATCAGAGTGATTTTATTTATAAAACAAAGATTCAACTCGCTCGACAGGAGACAAGTTTCTGCAAAAGCATACCTGATCTTTGGCAAAATTTATGTAATAGCCAGCAATGGATTACAGGAATAACAATTTCCTTTCAAATTAAATAGCCTATTAGACCTTAATTTCATGACAACTATTGCGAAATCAAGAGGCAGAGTAAACACAAATGGTTATCAGTTTATATAAATTTAGTAAACCTTCCTAAAACGTAAATAGTTCGTCTCGAAAAAGTTTTCATTATAGATATTTTAGTTATAAGAATAGTAAAATACATTTAAATTGCCTATTTTGCCCCAAGATATTTCCAAACACAGCTATTTTAGCTATTCAAAACTAAAAATTTAGTGACTTCACCATAACTGTAGTATTATTGGCTTGTATCTACCGCTTTTTTGCTTTTTCTTATCACCTTAATTTGGTATATTGTCAAGGTTTGCGGTACTTTTGCAACAAGTTAGAAAGAGTCCATACTTTCCAAGTTAGTTTACATTGACTCTTTCTTACAAACGGCAAAGTCGATATACAAAATTAAAAGAGCGAACATGTTTAATATGCTTACCACAAAGTAAAATAACAATAAACCTTTGCTGCAATAAGAGTAGTTTCTATCCGTTCATCTACTCTGCCATCCCTCACAAGAGTTCAAGGTTAGAGTAAAATATATATGTAGCAGATAAATCAGATTTCAACATTCAGATGTGTATGACGATGCTCTAAAACCTGCACCAATTGATCATCTTTAGCTAATTTGGATTAGCTGATCAGCTACCTATTCTCTGTGCTTTATCGAAACACTTGGCGATATCTCATGGCAAACCTGGCTGTTCGAGCAATCTCATATATAATAGAGATAGTCCTAAACACAGTTTCTCTTCTAAGTGAAATAAGAGAGAAATAAATATTTTCAGGGCCAACTACAAAGTTCTCATTTTTATAGTTCAGTTTAAAAACTTGCCCTGATTTAACTTTTACGTTATACGTAAACTTTCTCTTTGTGCAAAGAATGGTCTACATGAATTCTTTACATAATATGAAATTTTGGTTATGGAAGCTAAACCCTATAGAAGTGTCTACTGTACATGACTTGGTGTATAATTTGGTAAAATCTGAATTTCACCTACACACTATCTAAATGCTACATGTATCTAAGCAGTATCTTTAAGATTTGTTACATTAATTTGGCGGGTCTGTCTATATAAGTTGCAAAAGCAAAAAACCTATTATGTGTCTGTTCCCATTCGTCATTATCTGTCAGCAACTCTTTTATCTTTTTTCTCATAAGTTTTCACTTTTTATCTTTATGTTGTTTTTCCTTCTTTTACAAACTACACAATATCTACAAATCATTCATGCAATATCTATGAGCTAATCATGCATTATCTAGACACTACATATTAACTATTTATGCGCAATAATGAACTATCTACACAATGTCTATGTATTGTCTATACACTAACTATGCACTACTTCTTCTTTAATAACAAAATATCTATGCACTAACTACACCTGCATATCAGCTATGCAATTCTTAAGCACTATATAGACACTAACTACATACTACCTACACACCACCTATGCACTGTCTATGACAGGAGTCAGGAACCTATGGCGCTTGAGCCATAAGTGGCTCTTTTAATTATTGCATCTGACTCTTTGATAAATTAGTGCAAAATTAATGTATAATTTTGACGTTAATTTAATTAAAATAATACAGCAGTTGGTCCTTTAACGTAAATTCCAAACAACGTAAAAAAATTATGTAAACTTTTTGCTTCCTATTACAAAAAATATTCTATATGATGTAAAGCGTCAAGTCGGAAAAGTTCTCAATTTCGATTTGAATGATAATCTATCTTACCACACTTTTGGAAAAAGAACTACATGTGCATAGCGCTATATCTATTATATATACAATTTTTATGACATTTTAGCTCATTGTGATAGATTGTGAGGTGTTTTGACAAAACAGAGAATAGGTAGCTGTGAAATTGTTAATGAATACTTAAAGACGATCAATCGGTGCAGGTGTTACCGCATCAGTCCATGTTTTGAAATGTCAAGGTTAGAGTGTGCTGAAAGTTCTCTTTTATCCTAACCTTGCATTTGTATCATTTTCTTGTAAAGTATATTCAACAACGCTTTTTTCGATGTATAAAATAATGAAATTAGTTTTATTTTGCAGAGTAAACTTTGCTGTTTAGACGAAATAAACAAGTCGTTGTAAATAAATGTCAAATTTAATTTGTTCTAACGCGAGCAAAATGGTTAGTTAGTTGATATAAAATAAACAAACCAAGAAAATCCAATTTCTTATACTCTAAAATTGCTCAAACATATTAGATTTCTTGGTTTTCCTTTTCCACATTATGTTTTCGAGATTCAAAACATACATGCGAATCTCTTCGAATTCAATTTTGAATCATGTCGGTTTTTGGCTATTTCAGTCAAGAAGGTTCCTGACCCCTGAGCTACCCACTTTTCATTCACTATCTATACAATATCTATACACTATATATGCACTATCTATACACTATTGATGCACTATAGATGCACTATCTACTCACTGCCTATGCACTATATGAACAATGTATGTGTACTAAATATACACTATTTATGCACTATCTATATACTATATATGCATAATCTATACACTATTTTTGCACTAGCTATGCAGTATCTATGCACTAGGTTGCAAATGCAAAGCAACTAGATGTTCAAGTTTGTTGATTTTCATTTCAAATAGTTCCCAGTGAAATTTTGTTTTCGTGTTTACAAAATACTTTTTTCTGCATTACCTTTAAGCAGTTTAATTTTTGTAGCTTTTTGTATTTCAGAAATTGTTGCGTACGTTAATGGGTTGAGCTTTTGTTGCAGTGGCTAAAACACCAGATTCACCAATAGTTTGCGTAAATGAAAGATGATATCTGACATCTGATTAAAACAATCAGTGTACTTAACCCTTTATGCTGATGAGCTGGTTATAGCAGATCAAAAGAAGAGTTGCTGACCAAAGGCAATCTGATACTTCGATGAAGACATGTCAATTCATTTACTGATACCAACTCAGTAAATGATTCGACATAAGCAAAATGAGGTAGCTCTAGCAATTTCTCTGACTGAAAAGAGACTTGAAAGTGAAGACTTTGGGTGATCATGTTTGGGTTGGTCAAAGGCACTAAACTACTAACATTCCGAATACATACAAAATGGAGAGCTAAAAAGCAGCTTCCACTCCAGTGGATTCTGGCCACAAAACCAGATTTTACTGGAGTGGAAAGCCAGCTTTTGCAAGTGATGTGACTGTGAATTAAGAAATTTATCAGGCTGCGGTAGAAATGGCTCTGAAGTGTTTGAATATTTGAGCACTGCTTTGCCACCTAATATTGCATATTGCAGTTGACTGTGCTGCCCGATACACAGCTAAACGTACGAATGAGCACTGAGCTTTAGTTAAAAAATCCTGAGAAAGATTCAGGAACTATTTATTACAGCCCGATGTATTGAGGTATAGGCTCAAAAAGAAAATCTTAGCAGTTTCTGTGATGCAGAATGGGCGAGTAATCTAAATCAGCAAAAGTCTATGTCTGCCTATGTGTATACGAGCAATGGCGCAATGAAGCAATTGCTCGTATACTGAGCAATGGCGCAGTGTCAAAGAAAAGCAAGAAAGAAATGTATCAGTCTTCTCCATCGCTACATTCCATCGCTAAGTTAAAAATGTTGCACTCAGTGACACCCAAACAGAAGTTAACTAGTTGATAAAACTGTTAGCTCACCTAGAAAAAAACAAAGTACCTGCAATCATGCATGAAGACAATCAGTGATATGGCAACAGCCACCAATCCGATAAGCCATCATCGAAACAGACATAATTATAGTCATGAAACATCATTATGTCAGGCAACCTCTACAAGATAGTGTCATCAAACTGCAGTACTGTTCTACAGGTGATGTGGCGCTAACATACTCACACTGCCTTTATAGACAGAAACATGCGGACAGTTGTGAGATGGATTTGGCGTTGAGGGTGTTGTGTATTAAGAAAAATTGTTAGTTGAGTAATCCACTATTCAATGTAGGCCTACATGCTTTGTACGTAGGTTGTTTGTTTTACATATTGACCAAAATGTTGTGGTCAATACATCAATGTAGTCAATGTTGTGGCCTAATGCCTCACAGAGTTAGAGTGAAACCTGATTGGTTCATTTTACTTGTTGCTCTTGCATCCTGTTTTTAGTTCCCCCTTTAAGCTTTATTTGTTACTTTATTTTAGTGTATTACGTCGGTTCTGTTTGGTTCAGAAGTTTCAGCGCACAAAATATATTGACTGCTAACATACAGAAAGTTGACAAGTTGTATACAACTCTTTGTTGACCTCAGGGCAAGCCAATCATAGAAAAATTAGTAGTATGCTCTAGAACAGCTTCAGGTCTCTGTTGGGGGATCATTGTTGGCTTGCCTTTAAACCCAATTTTCGAGAAGTTCGTTACAACAGAAGACACGGCTCTTTGCCCAAGTTCTTTTATGCTCATCTGCTAAATGATCATTTAGAAAATCCAATGAATATTGATTTATTAACAACTACATAGCCCTTTAATAAGTTTTAGTTAGTGATTAGTTAAGCTTAATAGGTTGTGTCGAGTCTGCTAGTAGAGAGTTAACAATAATGCAGTTTTATCTAATGGTAAATAATTGACTGCGCCAGTTTTATTGCAGACTTGATGAGCGCATCTCTAAATGGCGTTTTTCAAGAAATAATCAAATGTCAGTGCTGACATTGATTAAGTATTCTAATTGAATTTGCCAAAAATAAATGACGGGAAATATGTCATGCGTATCATTAGGAAATCCAAAATTGTTAGCAAACAATTTTATTTACAACACTTTAAAAATCTGTCTAAGCACAAACATTTGTCTGTTTTTTTCTGATAGGTTAACATGTGATACGGAACTGGACTGCTAATGGCAGTTGGCTGATGTGAAAAAGTTTGTTCTCTGGTTAAAAAACTAGCAGCTCTATTGTACTTCAGATTTTTAAAAAGGTGGTTAGAAATTTTTAGCAGCTTGAGTATGCATAGCAAAGAAATAGCAAGTCAGAATTCTCTATGACCAAACCTGTGGCATTTTAAAGACAGTTAACAGTGAGTTGTTAGTGAAGAGTATGTTGATGTTGAAACATCATCATTCTCCTGGTTCAGCTCGTCAGACAATGGGAAATTTGGTATGAACAGCTGGCATGACAAGGTGTTAGGAAAAAACAAATGAGTCTTAACCAAAAAGTGTAGCCAATTCATTGGCCTGAGGGTTTCTTGATTGCTGAAATTCAACAAGCCAAATACAAATTTTACAGTGTACCAGAAGATAGACTTTAATTTACTATCAGAAGTGCTTTAAAAAGCTCAAGCAAAGCAATTAAAAATTATTAAGAGCTCTGAAAAACATGACTATGATGTACTGTATATTTTATGCTGTATTACTGCAATTTTTCCTGAAACAATAAAACCAAACTGAATTTTTTTGAAACAAAAGAATTCGGTTGATATAAAGCTACCAGGAAAAAATAAAATGGCAAAGTCAGTAGTTAATTGTTTCATCTCTTTAAAGATATCTAGTGATTGTGTAAAGTCTAACTGGAAACAAATCAATCAAGGTCTGCACATATGTAATAACATATACTGTATAATACTAAGTCAACATTATTATTAATCAACAAAAATACAGTTTTTTTGTCTGTGCAAAAACAAATGTGAAAGAAGAACCATGTACTTATAAATGTTGAGTGACTTGAACAAACATGTTTTATTATTTGATAATTTAACAGTATTCCAGGGGAGTTGGGATAAAGATTGGAAAGTTGTACTAGGGAAAAGTTTATAAACTGAAACATATGATATAAGATGCGAAGTGTTGGCATTCCACAAGTTTTCCAAAAGGTTTTTGCCAAAATATTTAGCAAGAATATTTCCAAAATAAGAATACTTTTTATGTGTAGAAAGATAATCACAAATATTGAGCATAGTTCACACTGGATTATGAAACCTGTGCAGCATATGTGCATTTTATGCGGAAAAAATATTTATCGTGCTTTTACGGTACGGTACGATTGTGTATGAACAGTAGTATAATTGCGAGAAGAATAAAACATGAAAAATAAAGGTAACATTATATTAAATACAATGTTACCTTTACTCTTGGTAAATGCATTGTTCACAATAGCGTGCTAAGCGTGCTTTACGCTATTATATGACTCACCGTCACTATTTTAGTAAACAGTGGTTTATAGAGCATTCAACCCTGCTCTTTCACATGGTCTTGTTTATTTTTGTGTCTGACCAATCATAAAGCCAGAATTGCCATTTAATTATACCCATATCGGTGGTTGCTACGGAATTTTTTATAACCCAAGATCTTAAATTTAGGCACTAACTGCGGGTCCGCGCATGTATGTGGCTATTTTCTGTTTTCATGCTTCAGGCTAAAACAAAATAAAACCATCGCAAAAATTATGGCTAGTTGATGCTAGATGAGTATTTCCACTTAGAATCTGAGTCAGCTGCCTCAGATCATAGTGAAAGCAATGATGAGGATTGTGATAATAGGGCAACTTTAGAAATACAGCTGCTTACGCAATATGTGGCTGCTAACGATAATGCGAATGAATCAAATCAAATTACAGAGAATAACGATCAGCCTATCGCTGCTGATAACATTCCCATTCTAGCTGTTGACATCAAACTAATATGTGGATGCAAATGTTGGGAATTATGCGTTAGTTTTATGTCATTTGAACGATTAAGCTTCATTAGAACTGTGTATCAAGGATTACCGAAGGAAACATTGGATATGATTGTGTTGGGACAAATTGCCACTAGCATAACAAACAAACCCCTCCAATGCGCTACAATAAATATCTGCAGCGTACTCGTGGTACACTGTGTAAGTGTTAAACTGCATAAAAAAAGCTCTAGATTGAATGGTCACTTGATGAGTTCAGTTGATATTTCCGCATCCTGATGCCCTCTGTTGTCACTTTTCGTTGAACTTACCACGACCTTCTGTATAGATGGACAATTCTGAATACATTTCCAACGTTTTGTTAAGTTGTTGGACTGTCATTATATGCAATCATAGCAATATAGCTGAATGAGAAGTGCCCAGTTTGAAGCATACCCTTTTAATGAATATCTCCAGGACGACGAGCTTTTAGCCACATTTATTGTTAACCTTACCATGACCATTGGGAGGTCAACCGTCTATCGAATTAGAATAAAAATGCAGCAATCAGCTTTTTCAGGGTTGTATTGTAGAGAATGCCAGGTTTCATCAATATAGGTTGAGATTTAGTGGTTGGTTGCTATGGCATTTTGATTTGTAAACAAACACCACGATTTACAGTTCATGAATCATCAACTTTATCCTGCTTAAACTCAAAACAACAGTTTTAGTTCATCACGAGACCTTCTCTTCTAAATCTTGCATAACCTGGGCATAAATAACCCGATTTAAAAAATTTAAAACGCATTAAAATCGTCAGAATTTGCTGATTTGAAATCTTTAAATAACTCAAAAATGTGGTTTTAGCACGATTGTACATTCTGACTGCCTGGGTCACATTTTATAGTTTGTGATTTGACCAAATATAAGTTCTATATCCAGCATCAACTGAGAGTACCTTTAAAATGATGTACTTGCGTTTGATGTTAAAAGCTTTTTTTTATACTATATGAAATTAAAAGCATTGCATAGCACCATGACAGAACCTTTGTAATATATTTTTATAATACACCCTATCAAAATTTGTGTTAAGATTTTTTTTTATTATTCATTTTAAAATACTCTTGGTTTGCTAATAAATTGGAAGTAAAAGAAAGCACTTATCGCATGCTCTTTACAAATCAAAGTGGTTTGTTAAACAATTTTTACCTCTATCCTTTTAGCGGACAAAATAGTAACGATGCCAGCATACCAAGCAACTGAAAATGAGATAATGAGGTTGTTTTACATCAGTAAAAAAAGACCTTATAATATGATTAACCTGACATCAGCAATAAACTCATTTGTATTTGATGATGATGAAAAGTTCACACTTGAACAGTTAATTTCGGTAAGTTCTGACAGAGATAGTTTTCAGGCTGATCTGACTGAGTAAACTTCTTTGCGACACTACGTCTGCATATAACAAATTTATTCAAAATCTCAATGCAATTTATATTTTGATGTTAATTTAGGTTAATAAAATCTGTGGTGATTATCCGAAATTGTTGCAAAATATTGTTGTCGTCGCAAAATGTTGCTCTTGCCATAAGAATTTGCTATTGTGGAAAGATATTAAGACTGCTGTGAATTTGTGTTGCTATTAAAACATTTTTGAAGCAGTTTTAAGCATTTCAACCACTCTGTATTTGCACAACCATTCAAACGATTTTAAGTAGCATTTGATTCTTTCATTGCTCTGGTGAGTGTAAATGTATTCATTTTAAAGATATTTTAAGGTTTTGAAAACAGTGTAATACTCCAAGCCGAATAGCAAATTTTTTTGGAGCGTGAAATTCTCCCAGAAGCTGTGTTTTAACTTTTGCTAAAATCTTACTCAGACTTGTTACGTGGAAAAGCTATGCAACACTAAATTATAGCAAGTAGAGGCTTTGGCTAAACTTTATGACTAATAATAGCCAACTCTTCTACAGGGCTTCACCCATTGCATTAATATTTGCGATTATACCTTGAAGTCAGTCTTTTTTTTGAGCAACATAATGGAAATTTGACGTATTACCACATTTATGATAAGCTCTCAACACCACTCCGTGCCTGACATCAGTACATGTGTGCATATGGGTGAGTGCGAAGATACAAGCGTAAGATGATGGTACAACAGAATATAACAATTAAACTAGATAATAAAGCAAACAAAGTAAAATTCAACCTAAGGTACAAACTGTATTTAAAACACTTAGGTACTATGAAATTAGCAAACATAGTTGCAGTGAACGACATTGGTATTTTACAAAGAAAACACTTTAAAGTTATGGCGAGGCTACTACTACAGAAAGACCATTCAATAGTTGCTTAGCTGGTTAAAACTCCAAAAACCTGTGTGTTCAGTAAGGCATTTGACTTTTGTTTGGCACCTATATTTAGAACTGGTTACCTTTTCATCTTTAAAATTTTACACAGTTAAAAAGAAAGTTTTTGTAAATTTGATACATATTTCCAAAATTGAAATTTGTTATGGTCCTGCAATTTAAAGTACAGTAATACTTCAACTTACGAGTGTTCCAATTTACAAGAAACTAGAGATACGAGCCAGCTTTTAAGCAAGTTTTAGCACTAACATACGAGCAATGTTTGAGATACGAGCACGTGAGTCAGTTTCCAAGTATGCTGGAGGTGTTTTATGACAACAGCATCAATCTGTATTTTTCAACTGCACAGGTTATACTTTTGTACCGCGTTTTTGTGCGCGCTTTTCAAGGCAGAATTATGTGAATTAAAAGTACTGTGCGTAGACCGAAAGTTTGCCAGTAGAATGAAAAATAATGCAAAAAAAAGCAAATTATAACAATTGATATTAAACGGAAAATTCTTGAGAAATATGCAAAATGTGTATACATGATTGAGCTAGCTCAGCAATATGACAGAAATACATCTACAATTATCAAACAGAAGGATTATATTCAGGTCATTTAGCTCGCAAAAGGACTAACCATTGTTTCTAAACGGCGCAGCGATCTTCACCACCGCTGATGGAGAGACCGCTCAGGCATTGGATAAAATATAATCAATTGGCCGGTGACAGCGTAACTGAAACTACGCTATTTGAAAAGGCTGTTGCTATCTATCAAAGCTATAAAAATATTCGGACAAGTTGGCTAGTGGTCGTGCAATAAACCTTTGTGACAACACCAAGGTTCGTCCTAATCGCAGCATGTGGAAAGGGCGACAATGGCAAACGTCCTTAGATAGGTTCATCTTAAAATGGCTGGCTAGTCATGAAAGCGAAACAAAGGAAAAATTAGCTGACTAGCAAGAAACTTCAACTATGAACGCCAAAGAAATTTTAATTACGTCAAGTTAAAAATGAAAGTTTGCTTTTAGATTTGCTTCCAAGTTTGTCTTTTAAGACTTTGATAAAATCCAAATATATCAAAGTAAACTGTTGTAATGAAAGATAACTTATATATCTCTCTCTGGCAAATGCTAGCATTAGCTGCTATTGTATGTATTTAATTTTACATTTTAATTTAACACATTTCTTTGCATTATTTTTATTTGTTGCGTTTTGAAAGCAAGTGGCAAGTTAGGACAATAACTAACATGTTCTTTCTGTTACAATATCTTGTTTTGAGTGTTTTATTTGCATTTTTCAGAGTTTGGAAACCAATAAATATATATTTAATTGTTCTATATATAAATAAATTGCACCAACATGCGAGTAAATTGACATACGAGCTCATTCTCGGAACGCATTAAGCTCGTAAGTTGAAGTATGACTGTAATACAATGTGTATTTAAAATAAAACCGGGAATGTTTTACACCTACAATCATTTACAATAGTGTTCTAAGGTGTAATGACAGTGGAAACATTTTGAACATTGCATAGGGACAGATTTATCCTTTGAACATGATACTATTTTTAATATCTCAGTGTCAAATAACATGTAAGTCTGCTGGGAAAGCATCAGGGAAAATATATAATGAAATAGTTTAGTGTGGATCTTCCATCAGAGATGAAAGTAATCTTTTGCATTTAAGCCAGTCTTATTGCGGAATGTCACCATATCGAAAGCTGGAAAGATGTAGAAAAATAGTTGCATCTTACGCTATTCAAACCCTACAAAATTCGGATTTTTTTGCAATCAAGGTGATGAGAATTATTGTGCATGTAATTAATTTTTGATCTCTGATGATCTATTGAGGCACTTTAGACGATCAGGGTACCAGATTTCACTAAAATGTGAGCAGAAACAGAACCCAATGAGATGCTGAGTGTAGAAGTAATTAAAAAATCTATTTTATTGTAGTCATGCACTAATGAGTAGACATGGATTCCAATTTGTTTTTAATGTTTTCATCTAATATATTAATAGTTTTTTTCTAATTCAACATATACATGTACATCCAAAATTTATGAGTGAACATTTATGAACCTGCAAATTAAAATTATTCAATATTTAAAATTATGCAACATATTCTCAAATAGAACTGAAAAGGTATTTCTACTTAAAATATTCCAGAATAGTTTTCTGTACCATTAGTGCCAATTACCATTTAGTATGCATGTGTATTAGGTTGTAATGGCAACAGACCATTAGTTTGCCTTACAGAACTTGGTATAAATGCACACCGAATAGAGTTATGCAATTAGGTAGTAAAAAACATCTTGTAT
The DNA here is from genome assembly GCF_963576615.1 of Watersipora subatra. Taxonomy (NCBI): domain Eukaryota; kingdom Metazoa; phylum Bryozoa; class Gymnolaemata; order Cheilostomatida; family Watersiporidae; genus Watersipora; species Watersipora subatra. The sequence continues at coordinate 33,640,939 of NC_088718.1, read as the reverse complement.
TTTTAGTTTTCTGTTGGGTTTGTATATTGAGCACAAATTTGATTTCTTTTTATCAAACATAATGTCATACTGAAATATTCATTTTTTGTAGACAGATTTGTATGGTTCTACTAGTATCACATCTAAAACAAGCACCTTCAATTTTCAAACTTTGTTAGTATTTCACTAGCTAGTTGCCGTAGTTGAGAGACTGAGACTTAGTTGTATGTAAACAATAAACTACTAACAGTTTTTTGATATTTTAAAGACTGGAAGACACAAAATAAAAGATTGATTGTAGAATGATTGCATTTGCCTTGCTACAAACACTTCGTGAAACACACAGAATCATAATTTTCGATCTCGGAATTTAGGAAAATCGGTTTTGTCCGCTGCTTGTAATGCTTTTGTATGTTTTTGGTCAGTTTTCTTTGTAAGAAAATTTTCATTTTGCATTGAGTTTTATCGTTTTAGAATGACTAATTTAGCACTATAAGATCATTCTTTATTGTAGCAGGAATTGAGTTTTGCTGACTTCACCTACAACTATGGGAAGTTGGAAGCTAGATAATTATAACTAACTTGTACATGCCTTTGTCCTAGCCCTCACCATCAGTTTTATTCCTAGCTCCATTACTGTCACATCAACCAGATATTAAATTGTTAGTTTTCTAGAGTTTTTAGCTGTTGGAATGTTAGTTATTCACTAGTGCACCAACTCTAACAGTTAAATAATGAATATATTTTTTCAGATAAGCGATAAGTAATTCATTGCTATAATGTCAATAAATGCTATAAATCTTATTACATGCAGACAACTCTCATCATCTCTAGATGTACGAATGAGCTTCTACTGAGAGGAATGTTGGAAGAAGCAACAAGCCTGTTTAACAAAGTTTTTTCTGACATTTTCTCAACAAGAAAAAGCCTGAAAAATAAATGGGTACGTAGCAATATTGGTACATTTTTGGAGAACACCGTTTAACTGCTTAAAAGCGGATAGACAAACGGTCGAGTGCCTAAATACAATGCATTTCCATTTAGACCATTTTAAAAATCTCATAATAATGCTATTAAAAACATGCGTAGTTGTCTTCTGATAGCAGTTTATTTCCTAAGTTTCCAGTTTTAGAGCTGCTATTCTTGAATCACATTGAAACATCTTTAAAAAATACTTTTTTCATCAAACGATGAAAAATTACTCACAAAGTAAACCTAACTTATTTTGGTAAATTTATCAATAAATTGAATTTTCCAAATGACCAAATGAATTTCCTACTTGAACCAATAATAAAAAAACTATTGCATAAATAACATACCTACTATGGGCTAAGTTTCTTTACCTATTGAGTTCAAGCAACTTAGGCTAGTCTAAATCTTTACTATAATAAAACCTATGTTCGTTCATCTGCAACTAATACCAGCAATCATGATTTTCCAGTATGCTAGCTGTAGTGTGGAAAATTGGAATCTGTTTGCCGCGTAAAAGTCTCCAAAAAATGTATGAAAGTCATTTAATTTTTTTGTTGACAGCTCAGTAAAATTGGTATTCTATGAACACACATGACTTAAGCTAATATTTCTTAGATAGTTTTGAATTTGCTGCTTTCTATTAAAGTAAGTGACTTTGTTTGGAGCTTCTAATAAACCCTTGTTCAAACATAGTTCAATAGTTGTCATTCATCACTCTACCACAGTACTCCGCCATAAATGCTGTTTTGTACTAACTAAATTGTCTTGAAAATTTATTTTGATTTATTTAGTTTAGACTAACTAAAATAAAATAAATTAGACAAATTAATGTTTTACTAAAAAGCGTATACACTTACATGGAATTGTAGCAAAAAAGGGTCCCTGTCTTTTTTCACATTCTAATATACTACCCGATACTGTCTAATACCATCTAACCAACTGGTTTTATCCCCTCACAGCAACTGCCATTACCAGTCGCAAACGTTTTGATCTCAGGCATCAGTATAGCCTGAGCCAAACAATTCCCACTATACGACAGCCCTTTTTTAAGCCACGCCATGACTACTCACCAGCAGATATAGTAACCCTTTTCACCTTTGACGCTCATTACCTGACTCTGTTAGAGTCGTCTCCATAAACTATCTCTCTGGTTTGTCTGACCCTGTGCCAATTTCAAAAATGCTCTTCTCTTTAATGCTAGCACTATCGCCATTTTGCACTTGCTTCTCTATCACCCTGACCAATGGCAATACCCACACTACAGAAAAGAAGGCCGCCATCGCTACCAACTTTCTGAACAATACTTTCAACCCTGTCAACACTACTACCACTGCTACCACTACTGATTAACCTGGAGCCTTTCAGTCTGGTCAATAATGACTACTCAAACTCATATTCCATTTCATCTGCCTTGAGACTGATCTCACTGATGGAGGTGAGCTTGCCAGGCGTCTCACAGGAAAATTTATCTTTGGTCATACCCGACTGCACGTAAAGTGGTGCCATCAAGCTGGATGTTGTTTTAGGCCTAGACCTATCAATCTCAGCCTGACCTTTGAGTGGTGTGGGTAAACTACCAGCAACACTGCTATATTGATAATTAAAATGCATCAGCATTATCCAACTCAAAAACTACTGTCTCAAGCTTGACTTTTAGTCTAGCCATCTTCTTAGCCAACTTCCTCTGTACTCCTCCTCTCTCTCAATTTCTGTTACCTTTCTCTTATAGCTACTGTATCTCTATGACCACTATTCCATTGCTGTACTCTTCAGCTCAAAAAGAGCATAAATTATCTTTTGTGGGTGCAAATCTAGCTAATTCTTGAGCACCTCCACTCACCAAAGCAGAAGTGTTTTTCCTAACATGCATCATAAACAATTTTGCCTCACTGATGCATGTGCTGTCTTATCTTGACTACCTATCTTTCCACCACTTTCCGTGTGCTGGTTTCTGATATATTTCGGTATTACTTCACTTCTACGACAGGTTTCACCGGTAAGCAAATCTTGACTTGTACAGCTCTTTTCAACATCACACCTATAATACTTATTAGTCAGGTTTAAGAGCGTGACATCGTCTGAAACAAAAAATATTTGACCTGGTAGTAATGTTTTGTGGTGGGAACTACCTAAGTTGCCTAACACCCCTTAATCCTCAACAGGCCCCAACTAGCTCTTGTGCAACGCATTTAAAACCATTAATATTTTTAGTGGCTTCAATTCAGTTAGGCCCAAAAACTTTGTTCTCAGTATTTTCACCACAAACCATAGCATCTGCAGTTCTGTGTATAGTTTTAAAATAGAGTAATGCAATTCCAACAACGTTTCACACACTACCGTCAACATTTTCTAAAGTCGTTGATAGCTTCCTTAACTTATGTTTAACCTATTGGCTGTTATCTTGGTTACTATTGACCCTTCAACCCCTGTATTAAACGTAAACTCAACAAACTCTCCATTATCTTTCAAAAACTGCACAATTATCTGTTCTAATCAATGATTTTCACAATATTCATCCCGAGATCCAGAAAACCTTACATTTCTACTTTTGTTTGATTCACTGTATCTCTCATCACGCTTATTTGTCTTTTGCTTTTTAAATCAACTGTTTTTCTCACACTTTCTCAGAGCGTAGTCTTTGAGTACACTTTACTTATTCATTACATCTAAAAACCTGTCTTTGCTCCAACACCTTTTCCTACTGATAACTCGGCTGCCATACTTCCCGTCACTGCTGTCATGGCTACTTAGGTACTTTCTGCTGCTACCTTGACCTTTTTATAACTCACTTTTTTGACCCAATCTCCGTGGTCTCAAGATGCATGACTTTTTTTCTCACAAGAATTACATTTAGTGATAGAGAACTCTGCATCTCATGACCCCATTCATGCAGTTGTAGCAAACTTTATTTCTATTTTTTCTACTGCCTTCTCCATATCTAAAAACATACCTTTCCTTGTTATTGTTTCTCTACTTCCTACTGCTCTTGTTTTTGTTATACTCTTGACTGTTTGCCTCATAGCTAGTAACATCCTAACCATCACTGCTATTTCCATAATTCTTTCTACTATCTCCTTGAATAATTTTGAGGGAATACTATATACTTACCAAATTGCACCATTCGCACTACTTCTAAGGTACTGTGCCTGACCGTTTTCTTTTAAAACCCTTCCTACCTCTTAATCTCATTTCTCATATCACCACCTCTACTTTTTACTTCCAAAAACTTGTTCAAATTATTCGAAAACTCATGTGCCCTAAAACTTTATTCTACATCTCCCATTCCAAATTCTTTATCAATTTTCTATTCCTTTATCTTTGAACTTGCTCACGGCCACTGTTAGAGCGAATCTTACCCTATCAGCATCATTATCTACCTTGACATCAAAAACTAGCAGACAGTTGCCTACTGCTTGTCTAGCCTCAAGAACTTATGCTTTTTCACAAAAATGCTTGCCGATCATGATACTCTTGCAAAATTTAAATTGTTTCTTTAGAAACGAAATCAACACTATCTACATCAAACTCTGCACTTTCAACGCTTCCTAATCGCTGTGCTAAATAGCCCTCAACAATGACACAAAATTTGTTTTATCTCCCATAGTAAGCCATCTCCCACCACATTCTTTTTTATAACCTCTTTTTTCAACTGAACTTTTGCTAAGCAAGTTCCTTTCTTTTATAAATTTGTCCCATAAATTATTACTGCGTTCGCCCAACACTTGCTTCGTATAACTGAACTTCAACATATCACAACACAATCTACATGTACATGTACATTACCAACCCAATTCACTTTACACTTTCCCTGATCTTGGTTTTAGTTCTGCTCTTATATCTCTAACACTAACAGCTCACTCCTCAAACATTTCACCTTTACCTCATCCGCATGCCATTTTAAAGGTATCGTCAATCGTTAAACCAAAGTCAACACCAATACTCTTCACTCTTTGCGAAGAAGCCAAACTGCATGCTTGGACCAAGTGGCCAAACTCCTAGCCCGAATCAACAACCTGGTCCTTCCGATAGCCAGCATAACCCTCTTAAAACACAATTTAAACAAAGAACTAGCAAGCAAAAATGTTCTTCACCACTCACAGCTCCTAAAAAAGAAATTATAGTTTTGACAGCTCTGACATGCTGTATTAACCAGTTATTAACTTACGTAGAGTCATAGTAAAAAAAGACTCTGTCTTTTTTTTCGCTGCCCTATGCATTACTCAAAACTGTCTAATACTACTTACTCTACTGGTTTCATCAACCGGCTTTATGCACACACTGTGATGAGCAGTTGTGGGTAGTCACTGAGGCACCCACTCACAACTGGTTCCAGCTCAAATGTCAATATAGCCTGAGCTCATAAATTCCATAAAACAACCGAAAAACGGAAAAAATGCAAAGGCTAGACAAAGAGCTAAATGGATTTTATCCACAAATTTTACAAAATACTCGGTTTGCTACTTGTAATGTAACATCAATTAGGATATCACAGTAGCATGTCTTTGTTTGTTCCCTTTAATTTTCCATAACAGGTTTCATGTAATGTCACTGATAAAAATATTTTAGATAAAATTAAACAGGAAGCTTGTGAAAACATTATCTTATTTTGTGCAACTTGAAAAAATATCATTTTATACACCATTAAAAGAATTTTTTACTTTCAATTGGTTTGGTCAACATTCTAAATACCTTTGCTAAAATTATTATTGTTGAAAGTAAGACAAATTTTATTTAACTTCTATTTAACCATTTAGTGTTTTAGTTTGCTCATGAGTTGACCTTAACTGGAAACATATTATGTGTCTGTTTTAGAGCACTTATATTGGAAATGTGAGGGAGACTTTAGAAAATTCTCTAACAGGACCATTGCCATATTTAAAAAACTACATGCTTGGACCAGGTGTCCAACCTTCTAGCACGAATCAACAAGCAGGTCCCTCTGATAGCCAGCATAACCCTCTTAAAACACAATCTAAGCAAGGAACTAGCAAGCAAAAAAATTCTTCACCACTAACGCTTCCTAAAAATCGGGTGGCGGTTCCAGATGAGTTAGGCAAACCCTCTGCCAAAAAGTTGACTTTACCCTCAGTCATCCTCAAAAGACCACACTCAGCCGGGCCAACTACTATAGATCCTGATGTCAAAACTTGTCTAACCGAATTGGTTGAAAAAGTTGAAAAAGATGAAATAGCTTACAAATTTATCGATGATATACTAAATACAGATTTTGAAAATGAACTTACAACAAACATAGATGATTTGATCGGTTTGTTACCTATTTCTGAAAATGAGAATCAAGATCAACTGACCGATGAAGAGTTTGCTGATCTATTAGACCCAATGTTAATCGATGGCGCAGATTTGGAAAATATTGATCTACCATATAGAGTTTTGGAAGATGACCTAGAAAGAGAGCAAAACTTTTGGGACGATTGGACCAACATTGACAGTAATAACTTGTTTAATCCTGGTAACAATTAAACAATTCTATGACTAACAAATACTATAGGTCATAAATTATTATTTATCAAAATGATAAATTTGACAACTTTCATGTCAGTTGCCAAGGTAAACCTTGAAATATTCAAAGGCTCCACTTGGGAGTACTTGTTTCAAATAAACTTACAAAATTGAAACTGCTGAATAACATGTATACAATTAAGATAGCTTTATGGTTAACATTTTTAAAATTTGCTAATCAAATATAATTTTTAATAAAGCAAAAATACGAAACCAACATAAAACCAACTTCTTTCTGCTACTTAGTATTCAGTTTTAATTGCAACAACTTATTGAACAAAACAGAAAGAGATGGTGAGTTTCTATACAGAGTTGGCTGGTATATTTTACATAGCTTTACATGACAAAACTTACAAATAAGGTAAAAAGGCAAAAAATAAAATTATTATTACTTCCTGTATAATCATCAAAGGTGCTTTACACTATTTAAAACTGTTGGTCATGTTTATCAATCAGCAATTTATGAGCTTTGTATCACACAATAAAATATACAAACATTCCTGGGTTGGAACACCTTAACTCAAATGAATGTCTAACATGTTGTACTAAAGTTGTATCTTATTATGACAAGGATGTATTTTTTTATAAATTTAGATCTGAAAATTACTTTTAAGGTTGGTTCAAACCATATCGCGATAAGTCGGCGTTAATCCCACAATGGTTATGACGAACAGAAAAGCCTATTTTTTCCGTTTATAAGATGCTTCTGTGACAGCTGAAAAAAGCACAATTACCAGGATATTCACAGAGTGTTGGATAACGTGTTTTGTTTGTGCTATCTTTCTACCATTTAGACATTTAGGCACTTTAGGTAATTTTGCAGGTATCCATACATCATGGTAAATGTGTCATGTGATGTCTGTCATGTGGCATCATTAGCATCTTTAATCTGCTGTCAACCACTTTCAGGAGACCTACTGATGGTTTTGTATGCTAATAATATCTCTTATTTTTAGTTATTTCATTTATTTAAAGTTGGATAAGGAAGATGTGTGTAGTTTGTTGACAATATGGCACTTTAGTTTCAGAATAGTGTTTGGAACAGAGTTAATACATGTTATGAGAAAGAATACTTAATTGAATGGTAGTTTTTGGTAGAAAGAATGAGATTGAAAAAGATTTTACTCTAGCTATTGTAGAGAAAGCAAAAGCTGTAAATAGTTTAAAAGAATGCTCGCTGCTTAGGCAATTTATCTGACAAACTGGTTTATGTTGGATAAGTTTACTATCTACTGTTATAGTCGCAGAACTACTGAAACAATATCATAGCTATATGATATTCTTTCTATAATTATATAATATTCCTTTCTATAATAATTCTATGATAATATAGAACATCATATTATAGCTTTGCTGGAAGATACTAGAGCAAAAGTTCCAAATACTAGGGTTTCAGAGTAATGACCATTTTGCCCAACTATTCTGTCATCTAAAAAACGTGCAAAGAGGAGCTAGCCATTACCTGGGTTCACATGTAAGAACTTGCTAAGGTGTGAAAGTTAAGAAAATTTTGAAGAGGCAGCATGCAAACTAATACAATAATAGATCCAAAAGTAAACACTTCAGAGTTGTAGGTTAAACTTCTGGTTAAGAGTTTCCTACAAGTAACATACACATGCTCATCAACCTCAGAGGCAAATTTTTACACTTTTTTCTACAAGAAAGTAACAACAAAATGCATGTCTACTAAGGAATTTTTAGAGTAGTTTATCTCAACGCTCACATAGTCACTTTCATTTATTTTTAGCAACCTTAAGGGTTTGAAAAACCAACGATGATAATAATCCACTAGTTTACCTCTCTTCAACCAAATGCAGACTTTGCTATCTTTAAGTCACTTATTGTGCTAAACTACTATTGTCATGAATTATGTTAGAATAGCCATCATAAGTAAGTTATCAGTTGAAAAAGTTATAGTCCATCAAATAAAAATATGAACTATTTATTTGCTGCATATTGCACAATGTATGAAGCAAAATAGATGTATAAATTTTAATTTATACACACATCAATACCACAAAAGCCTTACACCACCACTGCAATCATCTAAAGCAGTGGTCCTAACCACCGAACCAAGGATTAATCTGTACCGGGGTCGCACAAAAATTATTGTTTCTTTGTTTTATCTATTATCTAAGTCTAAGACAAAAACGACGTATATAATGATGTGTAGGGCTCTCTCTATGTGTAGTAAAAGCATTACTGTAATCAATGGTTCTACAATATATACAGTCTATATACTATTTCATTGAGTAGCACAAGTATGACTGTAATTAATTCAAATTTTCAAAAACAATGCTCAAAGTTTCTTATTAGATTTTAATCACGCCTTTTAATCAACCTTATTTACTTACCATCAATATTGTGTACAATGTTATTGACTAGCAGCGCTACTGTATGCAATTTTGTGCACTAAGGATTTTCATCGTGTGAACTTTTTGGAAATATCACCATATACAATTTTGTGCAGATGGCATGGTGTATAATCTTTGTACGTGGGATTGTGTACAATCTTGTTTACATGGCATGGTGAACAATTTTGTGCCCAATGCACAGTGTATAATTTTGCACATAGCATGGCATACAATTTTGTGCACATAGCATGGTGTACAATAGTGTGCACTTGGCTTGGTGTACAATTGTGTGCACATAGCATGGTGTACAATTGTGTGCACATAGCATGGTGTACAATTGTGTGCACATAGCATGGTGTACAATTGTGTGCACTTGGCATGGTGTACAATTGTGTGCACATAGCATGGTGTACAATTGTGTGCACATAACACGGTTACAATTGTGCGCACTTGGCACAGTGTACAATTGTGTGCACATAGCATGGTGTACAATTGTGTGCACATAGCATGGTGTACAATTGTGTGCACTTGGCATGGTGTACAATTGTGTGCACATAGCATGGTGTACAATTGTGTGCACATAGCACGGTTACAATTGTGCGCACTTGGCACAGTGTACAATTGTGTGCACATAGCATGGTGTACAATTGTGTGCACATAGCATGGTGTACAATTGTGTGCACTTGGCATGGTGTACAATTGTGTGCACATAGCATGGTGTAAAATTGTGTGCACATAGCACGGTGTACAATTGTGTGCACTTGGCATGGTGTACAATGGTGCACAATTGTGTGCACATAGCATGGTGTACAATTGTGTGCACTTGGCATGGTGTAAAATTGTGTGCACATAGCATGGTGTACAATTGTGTGCACTTATCAGTGCATAGCAACTTGACACTGAGCCTCAACAATATACATAGCACACGCCATTAGTTAAATCATCAAATCAATTCATTCAGCTTCAATCAATAGTGTGACTGTAAAATACATGTAGTTATTATACACATCATCAAAATTGGACAGCTGCACATTCCAATAATATAAAGATATTGTACTTACTCAATGTCATTGCTCGTAAGGTTTTCAGTCTCAACAGGTGCACTGGTTTTATGGGCTCCTACAACACTTTTTTGAGCGATTTGTAATAATATAAAATGTAAAATCAAGAACTTTTAAAACTGTATGGTGCACAGTCAAGATAAGATTTTAATCTGTTCCTGGTTTGGCATCATATGGCAAAAAACTCGTAGGAATTGTTATAGAAACAATAGCAGTTATATACTGCAAACATCCTCTGGTAAGATTGTCAAACCTTAATATAACTGCTGTACATATAAAAATTAGTAACAAAATAATATGTTAACTTTAGTAACTATAGTTACCTACAGTAACTTTAGTGTATTTAGTGTATTTATTGGTTATGATTTGCATTAAAATATAACACTACAATGTGTTATGTGCAGTATGTACAGCAGGGAATTCTAACCTTCAAGACAGATGCACATATAACATAGACTTTGAATTTAACTTAAATGAATTTAGCTTGCTAAACACACACTAAAAGCTAAGTTTTAGTATGTATTTTTTAGTGTTTTACTGAATTCAACTTTTCATCACTATAATAGCTTTTGATATCACTATGATACCACAACTTGTTTCGTTAATTCCCCGAACACTTTTGTGTACTTGCACACAACCTAACTAAAGGCGAGTCTGAAGTGTGTCATAAAGCTAGTTTTATACATACATGTAGGTTTTTGGGTCAAGCATAGGATACCTTTTTTTTCACAACCTGCTCAAATGCCTTTACTCACAGTTTTAAACTTACAATATTTTTTGTTTCTCTCGTTAGTAAAACTTTAATTAATGCATGCAGTTGTGTTATTATTATCCATGTTTCAATTCATCTGTGTGTTATAAACAATAACGATAAAACGGATTGAAAACCTTGAAAATAGACGTTCTACTTGAAACTCTTGGATATATTGTTATAAGTTTTTTGCCTTAGCGTAACTATTACTTCTTTTGTCTATTGTTATAATGATATAGGATATAAAAGATGTACAATGAACGCTGTCCCATGAGTATTTAAAATTGAATATACCGCAAAACCTTTAATTGAACATCACCATTATTCAAATGCCACTTCCATTTGACCACCACTATAAGAGAAGAGTTGAAACTTATATTGTCACCCTTTAATTGAACTTCACCTTCAGTTGACTGCGCTTTGACACTTGTTGACCTTTACAAACTCATAATAAAAGATGATCAGTGAAAAATGATCCACAAATCGTACTAATAATGACTCACTTGCATCAGTCACAATTATTTTGTTATTTCTGTTTGTATTGAAGTCCATTTTCCAACTCCAAAGCTTTTCCATTTTTTTTCGTTGAAAATTTGAAAAAAATGCATTAGAAATACATGTAGTTAATAATTACCAGGCCAATAGTAGTTTTTTGTTTAGTTAATGTGGTGTTTGTTGTTCTTAACTAGCGTTAGTTAATGTTTCAGCAGAGACATATTGATGCTATGGTGCAGCGCAACTAACTATAATTTGAGGCGAATCTTTTGCTCTGTTAGGTATGTGTATATAACCAACTTTATTACGACCAGACATCCACATATAAAGTCTTACAATGATAATGATGACATGATTATGGCATACAATCAAAACATGCAAACAGTCATGGTTGGTTGGAATAACATTCAGTATCCGGTGCAAGTCTAATGAGCTAGACAGCAAACACAACAATCCTTTCCTTCTTTAGATAAAATTACGTAATAATAGTGTAATAAAAGAAAAAAATGTTCATGTTCGGTCTTTAGTAATATAAAACATATGTAGGAGACCCACAAAAGTTCTAGAAAGCTCTAAAATGAAAAGCAGACTATAACATATATTATACCCAAATAAAAATTTTATAGTAAAATTCAGACTATAGCTTACATATAGTACAAGCGAATTATAAATGGAAAGCAAACTACAACATATAAAATTGTGTGATTAAAATGATCAAATTTTGAAATTAAAGTATTTTCTAGTGGATTAGCTGTTTGCATGATCTAATGAACCCTATAATCGCTAAATCGTATAGGTGAACAAATATGTCGAAAAGACTGTCGCAGGACCTGATCACCCATGTGCGAACTCCCAGGTGTGGACCCTATGACACTGGTACCCTCAGCTTCACCCTTGCTCTGCGCTGGCAAACATACAGCAAAAAAATATTACGATGTACTCTGCTAATACTTTCCTCGTTTTCACAAATTATCTCAGAGCCATCCATTCCTACTACTGTATATGGTTTAGCCCCAAATATAGTGTCAAGCTTGTTAAACTTAGTTTGTTGTAACAACACTTTGTCACTCACTGCAATGTCAGTATCTCTAGCTCTAACTCCTACATCTGCATGCTCCTTCGCTTTTGTCTTAATCACTGCATCTCTATCTACGGCAGTTTGTTGCAGTGTTTCAGCACTAGTCTCAGTATTCACACTAGGTAGCTTAGTTTTCATCTATCTGATAAACAAGAGAGTGAAGGGTGCCAGACCTGTTGTACTGGGTGTTGTAAACCGATAGGCAACGAAAAATTTCCTAAGCTCCTTGTGTAATGGCAAACCATTCTTATACGCTATTTTCAATGATTTTAGCAATGTGCGATTCACTCTGTTTACACCTCCATTGACATGTGGCTAAAGAGGTGTGGTTGAAAACCACTTTACACTATTTGCTGTCAAAAAATCTTGAACAACTGTAGAAACAAATTGCAGACCATTGTCTGTTCTCAGAGCACTTGAAATGCCATATCTAGCAAATGTCACACCATGAAAGTCCACAATATTGTCAGCTGTAATTTGTTTCATAAACACAGCTTTGAAAAACTTGCTGTGATAATCCACTACTACCAAAATATGTTGACTTGTAGGCAAAGGCCCAAGAATATCCATACTAAGGTAGTCCAAAGGTTTTTCTAGAAATTTGGTCATTGAAAATGGTGCAGGTGGATCAGGGGAGCTGACTTCCAAACAATTTACACAATACTTGCATATTTTCCACAGTCGCTATCAATCCTGGGCCACCAAACTTTGAATCTAATTCTCTGCTTCGTTTTGACTAGTCCTTGGGGACCTTCATGTGCCAAGTCAAATGCATGACTTCTCAAGCTAGTTGGCATTACAATTCTATTTCTCCTTAAATACCCCTTCACATTCAGCAAGTTCAGTTATTAGTTCATACAGCTAGTCATATTATTAGCTTTCAATGACTCAGTAACATTGGTAGTCTCAGAACATTCCAGTGATGCCTTTCTAATGTCATCCCAGGTCATTGCAATAGTGGCAGCTGCCTTAGCCACACTTTCCACATGGATCTCAGTAACACGCATAACTCTGTCTACAAGTGACAAGTTCTTAGAATTTGAACACAACCAAGATAGTGGGTCAGTAATATTGTTCTTCTCAGACTTGCAAAACACCCTAAACCTAAAGCATTGCAATCTAGTGCCCACCTCTTTAGTCCAGGTAAAGGCTTATAGTTTGGTTTATTAAGAATCGTCTCGCATGGTTTGTGGTCTGTTACTAACTCAAATTCGTTGCTCAATAATTAAAGTCAAAAGTGTGTACATGCAAATACTAAAGCAAGCGCCACACATTCCGTTTGGCTGTATCTACGCTCTACTTCTGACAAGCTTCTATGTTCATAGGCCACTATTCTGTCCCAACTAGCAGTTTTCTGCAGTGATATAGCTCCTAAACCACATGGGTTAGCATCTGCCATGACCACAATTTTAGCACTTGGGTAAAAATGTGCGAGTGTCTCAACCTTAGCCATTAAAGACTTTATCTTGTCAAATGCCACACATCGAATTGGCTCAGCAATTGTGGCTAGGTCTGGTACAGATTGACTTACAAAGTTCACCAGCCTTATAAAACTACGACAATCTGAAGCATCTTTTGGCTTTGCAAACGTCAGTATAGACTCTATCTTTGCAAGATCAGCAGATATTCTGTGTTAAGAACCTACATAGCCCAGAAACTTTATTAAATTCAAGCGGAATTGGCACTTTCTACTGTTTAGTGTTAAACCTAACTCCTGTAGCCTGTTCAGCAGTGCTAATGATTGCTTGTCATGCTCCTCTCAGTTTCTGCATGCAAAATAATATCGTTCACCATGTTTTAACACCTTTTAGCCCCGACAAAGCTGTTTGGATAGTATACTGAAATTGTTCAAGTGCCCTGTTCAAACCCATGCTTAGTCTCTAGTACCTATACAAGCTGTAAGATGTTGTAAAAGTTGTTATATCTCTACAGCTTTCATATAACTCAATTTGAATTTGATGGAAACCTTGTTTGAAGTTAATTTTGACAAAACTTTAGCCTCTGCAAACCATCAAGCGTTGCTTTAGTAGTGGGTATTGGATGGCGCTACCTAACTATTGCTTTGTTCACAAGTTACATATCGACGATGTGGGGGACCTCCCCCGAGTCCTGAAGAACACAAACCAGTGGGCTCACCTATGTGGTACCAACCCCAGAAAAAGGCTCTACTACATCCTTGTCTACTAATTCTTGGAGCCTGCCTTAACTTTTTCTCTATAACCAAATAGCAATCTCCTAACAAGCTGAGCTACAGGGTTCACATATCTATCAATGTGAAATTTCAACTTCATGCTTTTCAACTTTCTCACTCCCTTGAAAACTCTAGAAAACTATTTCAAAATGTCATTTGTGCTGTCAAGAAAAATGCACCCAATGACTGCATCAGCTTCCAAAGAAATAAGACCTAGTGCCTCAACAGTCTCAAAACTCATTGAACATTTAACATCAACTTTGAACACATAAAAACTAAAAACAACAGATTTGTCACACACAGCAATGTTTGCTCTAAGAAATCCTATAACATTAAACTCGGTGTTCATTCAATAACCAAATAATTGCTTGTTTGCTGGCAGCAGTCTAACCTTCATAAACAGTTTGTCATATACACTAAGTGGAACTATGTTTTCACAAGCTCCTGTGTCTACAATGAATTGAACTACCTGGCCTTCTACTTCACAGTAAATTTTGGAGTATTTACCTGTTGTCGCCGCTTTACCGCGAATAGTCCACTCTCATCGTCTGCCGATGCTTTAGAGTCCTCAGCAGCTTCATTATTGTTCATATTACCTACGTGTCCTTTATTATCGTTGCAGAATTTAGAATTGGTAAAATGCCCAACTTTACTGCATTTGTTACATTTCTTTCTTCTAGCTGGGCAAAATTTTTCATTGGCTACATGATATAGCTGGCCACACCAAAAACATCTACAGCTTGCCAACTTCTGCGATGTGGTACCTCTGGTTGAAGAAGTCTGCCGTGAGCGCTTAGATCTAACTGATTGCACAGCCGGTCCATTGGAGTTAGAGAATGCTGATAAGTTACTAAGTTTATTGTTGAGCTCTATTTCTTGAGCCCTAACTGCTAATCTATCAATGTCCTCACTGAGGGCATGTCAATCTGTTTGTCTCGTTTTGAAGTGTCATTAATCCCACTGCGGAACTGCTCAACTAAGTTTTTGTACAATGTTAGGCCAAAGTCATAATACCTTGAAGTATTTTTCAAGTGCGCCCCAAAGTCACTGACAGACTCAATTTCTGCTCTTCTTACTTCACAGAACCTCGCTCATTCTGTCATCCTGTTGTAAGTACTTTTAAAATGTCTCTTCAGAATATCGACAACTTGCTGATAAGTCATATCTGATGGTAGTCCTGGAGTGGCATGGTCTCTAACTAAAGAGTTCTGTTTCCTGCTAAGACCTAACAGCAGCGTGTGCTTGAACCTCTGGCTTAACTTTCTGTACTAAAAAATCACTTTGTAGCCGCTCCGAGAATACATCCACTCTCCCTCAGATGATGATGGTATAGATGCACCAGCCATAATAATTAATCCACATCGGTGTAACTTAATCCACATCCAGGTCCTCTATTGTTTATTCTCATCGCCAATTGTTGTGCTTAACTAGCATTTGTTCATGTTTCAGAATATATATACTGGTGCTATGGTGCAGCGCAACTAACTATAATTTTAGGCAAATCTTTTGCTCTGTTAGGTGTGTGTATATAACTAACTTTATTACACCAAGACATCCACATATAAAGTCTTACAATGATGATGATGACATGATTATGACATACAATCAAAACATACAAACAGTCACAGTTGATGAAAATAACATTCAGTATTTGGTGGAAGTCTAATGAGCTAGACAGCAAACACAACAATGTTGATGCCTTGACGTATGTGGAAAACGATTTACATTTACAGTTTATATCAATGTATATGAACGACTATTTTTAGTCTAATGTTTGTGCTTTGCAAGCCAAACTTTTACGCATTGCACTTATGCGAAATGCAGTGTGTAAAAGTTTTGCTTTAATAAAAATAAACTTGGAGGTTAATATCGGCTATTTCAGCAGTGCAGCAAAAAAGCTGTGGTCAGAAGACATTGTGGAAAGTATCGTGGTATACTGTGGCAATCAGAAGAAAATGTTCGCTTCATCCAAAGCAACAATCAAAATGGAACTGGCAGAGCAAATAATGCAATTTTTTTTTCAAATTGCTAATTTTTGTTTTTGCATGTATTATAAGTATGATTCATTTATATCTCTTGTTCTTGAATATACAGATTTGTAGCATTTGATAGATTTTTCTTACATAACTTATGAATTTGAAGATTTACAGCATACTAGAAATTCCCCTGTCATACAGCCCACGACCAAAGTGATAATGGAAAAAAGAAAGGGTACTGCTGGCATAGACCTCTTGCAGTTATTTTAACTCAGCTTACTATGGATTGACGCCTATAACTCCTCTTCTATTACACATGAAAGGGCAGTTTTTGCTGCAAACTGTAGCAAACATAACAATGAATGAAATGAGCTTTTATGCAACA
Organism: Watersipora subatra; assembly: GCF_963576615.1. NCBI lineage: Eukaryota > Metazoa > Bryozoa > Gymnolaemata > Cheilostomatida > Watersiporidae > Watersipora > Watersipora subatra. The sequence continues at coordinate 33,624,177 of NC_088718.1, read as the reverse complement.
TTGATAGCTATAGTTAAAAAAGGGCCTTCAAACTTAAAACGAAATAAAATATTGAAAGCTCCAACAAATTGCACAGCAGGAGGCAGGCTATGAAATCATCGCAGATTAATTGCAAGCGGTAGATACCAACTGGTAGATATGTTTCTCAATTTTCCAATGAATAATTATTTAGAGATCTACGAAAAGTTGGAGATAAGTTGGCAGATTCATCGCATCCAAAAGCATTGATGTAGGTCAGCCAAAGAAGAGCGCAAATATAGGGGACATTTGCTTTGCCTGTAGAAAAGTTAAAATGATTTTCTCACAACTCTGATGAGCTATTTGAAACATTAAATGCCAGCCTCATGCCTCTAATTGAATGCCTTTATTTGACTGCCACTATAAGAAAAGGGTTTATAAAATAGAGGGCCGCCGCATTCAAATAGAGGTTTTACGGTAGGTTTTTTTAACCATAATCATTAATGAATTGCTTGATAGTTGTCTGTTTCGTAATACTCTACAAACTTCTTTAATTTTCATGGAACTTATGAAACTGTATCTGTTTAGATATCATAAACATTCTGCAAATAAGCTTGACTTTCCGTTATCGGTTAGTTTCTCTCCTATGAGCGGGTACGTCTTATGTTGTACCAAAGTCATCATATGTAGTCGGCAGTTTTGTGAGACTGTAAAGGCTGAATGCCAAAAATGAACCTGTAAGCAATTTTTTCACATAGCCAAGATCTCAACCGCAAGCTATGCTTTATGACATACACGCTAAGAGGGTCTATTTGCCCGTTTTGGCTGTCAGATTAAAAACCAAATTAAAATTCATCAGTATCAAATGACTCTTCAGAGGTTTAGCATGCGACTGTTTTTGGATTGGTTCATTATGCTTACTAGGTTATATATAAAAACTCATTTAGGTTTGGTTTGAATTGCTAAATTTTTATTTTATTCAAAATTTGAATTTATTCATTATTATCAATGATTGATTTTCATTTAATTTTGTTGACAAATGCTTTTACTGTTTAATAAAATAAATACAGTTTAATGCCAAATCACTTTACAATTTTTTCAATTAATTTGACAACCTCCTTTAATCCGATTCTCTTTAAACTAGGCGAGCTTCTACTCGCAATTCATTAAACACATGACTTTTCTGACACAAGCCATAACACTTGACCAAACATTTTCTCCACGCCCTGAGTTTTGATGATTTTGATGGTAAAACTTGAGACGCTTGTGAAATTGAAAAATATAACATAAAGAAGTAACGTTCAAAACAATATGTTTAGGACTTATGTAATATTATTAACTCATGAGTTGATAATTTAACTCATCACTACATTATAGTGATGAGTAGCTGTGTTACCCGACATTGCCCGGGTAATAAAAAAGTCTTCAAACATAACATTGATTTGTATTTAACATATTACAACATTTGCCATTCTAAATTTCAAACTACAGATAATGGGAGAAGTCTTTTTGTGTAGTTGAAATAACTTAAGAGAGAAAAAAAACCCAACTGTAAAGGTTTTCAAACTTTTTCAAACAGCTACAACTTTTAAACTTCTTATTATGAAGAAAAGGTTTTGTGCAGGACAATTGAATTAAAAACAAATAAAACAACTGTAAAGGTTTTCAAAGCAACGTAAATTTAAAATTCTTAACTTTCAGCGACGTATATCTTTTAATAACATACAGTGGAACTTAGGTTCTCGAACATAATCCGTTTTAGAAGGTAGTTCAAAAACCAAGTTGTTTGAGATTCAAAACATTTTTTTCCATTGAAACATAATTATGTAAATTTTAATCTGTTCCAAGGCGAGAAAACAATTTCGGTAAAGTGTTTTTTCAACATTTAACACCATAAACTGTACTTGCTAAGCTTGTACTTGTACTTGCCATTTTACATCATAAGCTGTACTTGTACCCGAGTGTTGCCCGGGTAATGAGAAAGTCTTTCCACAGGAAATATATTTGTATTTAGCGTATGGGCATGTCCATAAATAATAATTTGACATTAACAGCTATATGATGCCACCACACATGCGCAATTGCTCTCATTGTAAAACTCTTAGAATTAATTGATGCAGTACTTTCTTGGCTTTCAGATAATATAAAATTGACTGCTTTCAAAATAGTAGTTCCAAAGCTATGAAATACAACATGCATAAATGATGGGACATCACAAAATATCCAATCATTTACGCAAGTTGAACTTAATTGCTCCAGAACTACTATTTTGAAAGCAGTGAATTTTATATTATTTGGAAGCCGAGAAAAGACTGCATCAATTAATTCAAAGAATTTTATCATGGAAGCAAATTTGCATGTGCAGTTGACATCAAAAAACTCTAAATGTCAAATTATTGTTTAAGGGCACGCCCATATATAACAGCATTTGTCATTCTAACTTTCAAACTACATATCATGAGAAAAGTGTTTTGTGTAGTTGAAATAATTTGCGAGAAAATAAAAACAACTGTAAAGGTTTTCAAACTTTGTCAAACAACTGCAACTTTCAAACTTCATACCATGGGGAAAGTGTTTTGTGCAGGTCAAATAAATTAAAAAAGATAAAACAATCAGAAAAGGGATTAGATGTAAATGTGAAATAATTAGCAAGTAATGGCTAAATTAAGTCGGTATTGCTACAATTACAATAAAATATGATTCGGCAATGATACAAATAATACAAACCGAGAAAACAAAATGAAATTCCTGAATTTGTTGAATTAATAATAGCAATTCTTGCATAGAAGTATGTTGGTATAAAAAGTTTAGTGTTCCACCAGACGCTATCCATCAAAACTTTGAATACGACGGTACTAAAAAATATGACAGAACATGGTAGCATTTTGTAGCTGAAATTTTATTAGAACAATCTCTGCCAAAAATAGTTGAATAAAAAATAATATTAATCATAAATGTTGGAAACTAACCAAGTAATAATAACGGAGATAGGAAAATGAATAATGTTTAAACTTCAAACACGATACTCAAATTATGTAATAAGAGAATGTAAATTTCTATATCTATAGATATATTTCTAAAAGTATGTAAATGTAGTATTATTGCGTTTGGCTAAAGGTAGAATTGAAGAGTTGCGGTTTTATTCGTAGTTTATTGCGTTAACTTGCGCCCAGAATGATCACCGATGTCAAGGTCAAAAACTACGTAACATTACATAAGCAAGGAAAGACAACACTTAGAGTATAGCCAGCCTAGTTCCACTACATCTCCCCTTCTGGGATTTGAAACAAGCACCAAATGCAACTTAAAGTGTGTGCGGCAAAAGATAGGATATACAACAAAAATGATTGTCAGTAGGATTTATCTCAGTACAAAAAAGTACATCATAGAATATATATGTCATAATTATCCGAGGGATGTTTGGTAGTTTTTTACAAGATATGGCGGTGGCTTGCGATCACGTCGCGGTCTACTGTTAATGTTCAGAGACTGAATGTCTTGCCCCTTTTCCGGTATATCCACTGGTCTACACAGTAGCTTAGCTGGTGTGATCACCTGAGGATTCGAGGGGGCTGTCATTGGAACGAGGGCTGATCTATTTCTGCGTACTGTGTTGTCTGCTTCTGCGTCTGTCGATGTGCTGTGTTGTCTGCTTGTTGGCTATACTCTAAGTGTTGTCTTTCCTTGCTTATGTAATGTTACGTAGTTTTTGACCTTGACATCGGTGATCATTCTGGGCACAATTTAACGCAATAAACTACGAATAAAACCGAAACTCTTCAATTCTACCTTTAGCCAAACGCAATAATATTACATGGGGGCAGCGAGTTGGTTTGGTGATTCCCATGTCCAGTGATTTCTGTTGAACCAGAGAGCCAATTATTTAACTCAAGTACCGAAGATATAGCAACTGACCAAGCTGTTTTTGTGAGCTTTGAGTCGACCTGCAACATGTCACCTGTATATCAACCTGTCATACAACAGCCTGCTGCAATTGACTTACTGCAAGACAAGGAGGAAAGTTACAGGTCGTTTGTGTCAAGCTGGAAAACGTTTTATATACTAACCGAGCTAAACAAACGGCCAAATGAATACCAAGTGGCTATGCTAAAACATTGCGTAGGCGTTGAAGCGGTTAAAATCATTGAAACAAGCCTACAGTATGAGGAAGATTCGCGTAAAGTGGACAATATTCTTAAAATCTTACACATATACTGTGTCGGAGAACGTAATGTCATCCATGATCGATATTTATTCAACTCTACGTCACAGACTGAAGGACAGTTATTTGGGGCATTTTATCTTGAGTTGCGCCAAAAGGCTCAGAAGTGCCAATTCGGTTATGTATAATCAGACCTCATTCACGACAGGATTGTTCTAGGCATCCGCGAAGACTGTACTAGGAAAAAGCTGATAGCCTTCGGGAATAATCTCACACTGGAAGAGGCTGTAAAAATCTGCAGATCACAAGAATTGGCTGCCAGGGCGATGAAAGATATCAGCTCACAAGCACTCACCTCTGATTTGCCAACTAAACCAGTCGAAGCCGTCTCCCGGTCATCAAGACGACAAAAACCAGCCTATGTCAGTAAACCAAGTGTTGGCAAGTCAGGCACATGTGGCTACTGTGGAGGAATAACACATCCAAGGTCTCAATGCCCAGCTCGGTCAGATAGGTGCAAGGAATGCAACAAAGTTGGCCACTGGGGAAAGGCTTGCAGATCAGCGATCTTTTCCAAGCGAGACAATTTGGCTGAAACAGAGTCTGATGGCCCTGCAGAAGAAACTCTGTTCTGCGAGGACCTCAAGATTGATAGTGTCCACAACCATCCAGGATGGTCAGCTACTATAGAAGTTGATAAGACACCAGTAAAATTCAAGCTCGATTCTGGCGCAGATGCTTCAGTTATGAAAATTACGGAACCCATGGTTCAGAAGGTCAATCTAGACCAAGCCCGGTCGCGTCTTCGTGGTCCTGAAAATCACAGCATTAATTGCTTAGGAACGTTTACAGCGTGCCTCAGATATGGCAGAAAATCTACCAACGAGACCATATATGTGATAGCTAACCAGAACACCAACCTACTGAGTAGGGAGGCCTTCAAAAACCTTGGGCTGCTAACATGCAATGTGTACCAGGTTGAGACAGACATAGAGACAATATATCAGCAATACCCTACAGTTTTCAATGGACTGGATTTTGTCAAGGACTACTCTTACGAAATAAGTCTCAAAGAAGATACCCGACCTATGTGTATATACACCGCCCGCTTTGTACCACAACCTCTGTTACCGAAGGTTAAAGATAAACTCCAGAAGATGGTAAAAATGGGCGTTATATCCCCGGTAAAGGAGGCCACGGAATGGTGTAGTGGAATGGTGCCGGTACCAAAACCAGATGGATCCGTGCGCATATGTGTGGATCTGTCCCACCTAAATCAATCAGTTAGGCGAGAGATTTACCAAACTGCTTGTGTCGAGGACAGCCTGGCCAAACTTGGACAGAGTAAAGTTTTTTCTCATCTGGATGCCAATTCTGGGTATCATCAAATCAACCTTACAAAACACTCTCGATTGCTGACCACTTTCCTTACACCGTCTGGTAGATATGCATTCAACAGACTACCATTTGGAATTTCAGTCGCACCAGAAGTTTTTCAGCGATATATGAATGAACTACTAGGTGATATCGAGAGAGTAATAATTCACATGGATGATATTCTGATCCATGCCGCTACTAGGGAAATCCACGACGACCGGTTCAGGCAGGTTCTTAATCGTATCGCTCACTCAGGCATGACTCTAAATAGGAAAAACGTCTATTTAGGCAGACATCGGTCAAATTTCTTGAACATATCATAGATGGGGAGGGCATACACCCTGACACAGAGAAGACCAAGGCCATTTTAAAATTTCCTGAACCTCAGAACCAATCAGACATCAGACGCCTAAACGGTATGTTGAATCAGCTAATGAAGTTCATCCCTAATCTAGCGGAGCTCACGGCACCGATTCGTCAGTTACTCCGAGAAAACTGAGAGTGGGTCTGGGGCACGGCTCAGCAGGAAGCATTTGCAAGACTGAAAGAAATACTGGCTTCTGACAAAGTTCTTGCTCCGTATGACCCAAAACTCGAGACAGTACTTGCCACAGATGCGTGTAACAGCGGAGTAGGAGCGGCCTTGTTTCAGATTCAAGCTGATGGTACACGACGACCAGTCAGCTTTGCTTCAAGATCCTTAACGGAGGTTGAAGGAAGATATGCAGTCATCGAGAAAGAGGCGCTGGCAGTAGCCTGGGGCTGTGAACGATTCAACCAGTACTTACACGGGCTAATGTTCACCGTAGAGGTAGATCACAAGCCTCTTGTCACGCTGCTCAATTCAAGGAATCTTGCGGATATGCCGGCCCGTGTTCTTCGATTTCGTCTTTGTCTGATGAAGTATTCTCCCACAGTTACTTATATTACAGGGTCGAAACACCATGTAGCAGACTATCTATCAAGGACTAATGGAGCGCCGACTACTGTTAGCGAAGTGCAGTTTATTGATGAAGTGGAATACTTCAATAAGGTGTTCATACCAAAGCACTCACCTGTGAATCGCATACAGGATGCTCAAAACGATGACCCAATCCTGCGGAAGGTAATAGAATTCTGTCAACGTGGCTGGCCAGCCTACAAAAGTGAACATCCATCACTTACACCTTATTTTGATCATCAGGGCCATCTGACTGTAGATAAGGAAGTGTTGCTCTATGATGGGAGACTTGTGATACCTGGCGGTCTTTAGCTGGAGATGCTCAATCTCGTACACAAGGGCCATCAGGGCATAGCGAGATGTAGAGCGAGAGCAAGGAGAGATATATGGTGGCCAGGTATGAGTGGTGACATAGAAGCGGTAGTTCGTCAATGCAACATCTGCTAACAAGTTCTGCCTACCCCAAGAGAGACACTGGCACCCAGTTCCTTCCCTGATCGCCCATGGAAGAGACTCGGATGAATCTGTTTGAATTAGACGGGAAGGTCTACCTTCTGATTGTAGACTACTATAGTCGTTAGATTAAGGTTCATGAAACCAAGAAGAACCAGACTTCTGCTAACACAGTAGCCATCCTAGACAAAGTCTTTGCAACACATGGGTTCCCAGACTATATCGTATCAGACAATGGTCATCAGTTTGCATCACAAAGTTTTGAGCGATATGCAAGAGACAACAATTTTACACTCATTACTTCATCACCCCGTTATCCATGAGCTAACGGTGAGGTTGAACGCGCAGTGGGCACCATGAAACGCCTAATGGTTAAGACAGGGGACCTCTCCACAGCTCTGTTAAATTATCAATCAACCCCTCTGGAAAATGGATTCCCTCCCTCACAGCTTCTGGTGAGCCGACGCCTCAAAGCACGTATACCGGTCCTTCCGGATCACCTTATGTCTGCTCTTGCCAATCAACAAGAGATTTGCAGACGGGAGAAGGACAGACGAAAGTATGCAGCGGAGCATTACAATAAACGTCATCGTGCTAAAGACCTTCCAGAGATGAAACCAGGTCAACAGGTATACATCCGAGATCAGAAAGCCACAGGAGTAGTCATACAACAAGTAGCTCCTTGTTCCTACACTATAACTAATGAAGCAGACAACACTTAGAGTATAGCCAGCCTAGTTCCACTACAGTAAATGTATGTAATTATAAGAGAGTGACAAATAACTGATACTTACAATCTTACACAATCAATCTTACAGTAATTTTACAAATGTTTGCTGTAAAATGTGAAATTAATGACGAATTACTAATTGGTTAGGTTTAGAAGGAAATATGTGTAAGCTAATACACTTAGCTGTCTTACATGGCATTGCCCGGGTAATAAAAAAAGTCTGTGGACAGGAAGTTGATTTGCATTTAACATAAAACAACATTTGGCATTCTACCTAAAAAAAACTGTGAAGGTTTTCAAACTTTGTCAAACAACTTTCAAACTTCATATCATGAAAAAAGGTTTTGTGCAGGTCAAATAAATTTAAAAAAATAAAACGACTACAAAAGGGTTTAGATGTAAAAGTGAAATAATTAGCAAGTAACAGCTAAATTGAGTTTGTTTTGCTACGAATACAATAAAAGATGATTCAGTAATTATACAATTAATACAAACTGAGAAAACAAAATAAAATTCTGAATATGTTGAATTAATAATAATAATTTTTGCATAGAAGTGTGTGTATAAAAAGGTTGCTGTTCCACCAGCAGCTATCCATTTAAAACTCTAAATACGACGGAACTGGTACGACGATATGTAAAAATGAAATATTGTAGTGTCTTTGTCTGATCAACGATGAGAGAATCTAAAGGCTATTCCTGCTTGAGATAATACAATTGTCCACGTAAAAAGTATTAACCCTTACAGCTATTTAGCAATTGAACCTTAAGAAAAGCTGGATATAAAAGTTCACAAAAACGCAAAAAAGGTATCGTGTTTCATATCGTTTTGCCAAAGACAAATTAGCCCTAATACAGCAAGGACCAAAAAGCATCGCGTTTTATAGAGATTAAAAAAGTTTATAAAGTTGTAATTATTACATCATTTTGGTGTGAAAACGGAAAATGATGTATATGTTATGTAAAAAGAGTGAGCAATAGTATGAGCTTTCGTGGTCTTGTGGTTAAACCGTTAAATTATTAATCTGCGTTCGCGATCTTCGCGAGTTCAAGTCTAGCATAATGTGGGATTTTAAATCCTATAAATAAAATCTTTTATTTTGAGCCAACAAAGAGAACTTCTTGGTGCAAATTTACACATAAAGTAGACGATCAAGGACTTATGACAACTTAGCATTCTTTTAGATTATCACAACATTACAGATATACAATATATGCGTTTCTCTTCACGTACACTCAGTTCAGTTTATAGCTCACTTGGACTTACCTTTGTAAAATGGTGTGCAAAATTATGGCAACTCTTGTGTTCGTTGTTTGTTGAGTCTTCTCATCTCTCATCTCAGCTTTATGGACACAATCTTTGCATAATATTAAAGCTTAACCTGTACTCTTATCATTTAAATAAAAATCTTTTACTCTTTGACTACAAAAATTTACAAGATAAACTGAGCTTTTTAATCCCAAAACTCAGAGAACACTTGTCAATCATTGCATATCTCAGAAAGTATTGCGCTACAAATAATGCAAGAAATATTTGATGAATTTAACAACAATGTAAAAATATCTCATAGCAAAAAGCTGGCTATAGATTTGGGCTCAAACCACGGCAAAGTCATTTTAAAGTTTTGGCAATGTTAGACATCTGTCAGGTTTTGGTCAGAATTTTGCAAAGATAAATATAGCCCTTTTACGGGCAAAACAAATGTCGCCTATATTTTGCCCTCTTTTTTCAAAGGAACAATATTAAACGTTTTGGATACAATAAATCTGCTAACTTACCTTCAACTTTTCAAAGATCTCTTGATAAATAAGCATTGAGAAACCAAGAAGTATCTTTAGCGGTTCATATCTATTGCTTGCAATCAACCTACAATGATATTAGAAAACGTTTCCTGCACTGCAATTTGTTGGAACTTTCAATTTTTATTTCATTCTAAATTTGAAGTCATATATTTTATATCTATATTTACCAATGTTGCATAAAAGCTCATTGCACTCATTGATATGTTTGCTACAATCTGCAGCCAAAACTAGCTTTTTAAGTGCAATAGCAAAGGAGTTGCGAGCATCAATTATTAATGATGCTATCAGATTATATGTTATGAATCTGCAAGTTTATAAATTATATAATGATAATCTATCAAATGATACAAATGTATATTCATGAACAAGGAACAGAAACGAACCACACCTATAATACATGCAGAAGCAAAGGTTTGCATTTTCAAAACAGAAATATTTGCATCATTTGCTAGGATAGCTGCATTGTGATTGTTGCATTTGATTATCCTGAGACTATTAGCCTGAGACAGTTATTAATTATTTATTTGGTGTTACTTTTAAAGTTTTAACGAAAACAAGCAAAAAGCTTTAGAGTTGGGCAATGAGACAATTGATTTTTATTGATGTAAACGATTTATTATTAATAAGGTTTTGTGAACACTTTTCTACTGATCAATTGATATTATGGGTTCATAAAAATCAAAGATTGTCAAAGTGGTGGTCAAATGGAAGTGGCCTTTAAATAGAGGTGGCGGTAAGTCCTACTACTATTAATGAGGTAATAATTATTAACTCCTTAATAATTAAGGAGTTACTTGTTATAAATAATTATTAAGGAGCTATATTATTAACTCATGAAACCACCTAGTGCTTGTCCTTGACTACTTCCCTGTATATTAGCGCTGTAATTGGCGGGTTTTAAACAGTGAAGTATAAAAATGACTTTTCAGGGGATTATTAACCATTTTTAACTACATCACCTGACTAATGAGACATTTATTTTCTATTTAAAAACAGATAAAAATAGTTAATAATACAAATACTATATTTTTACAAGGTTGCACCAAATAGTTTTTATTTTGTTATGCACTGACGGCGCAGCACTTTTCTCATAACTAGTCTTTACTGTATCTCAAATTTTATAATTAAAGCTCGTTATGTTCAAACTTGGTAAAAAGGCCATAACCTGAAGAATATTTACTATAATAAAGCTCATGTCAGTCCATCTGTCTGAAGCCAAGCTAAGAGCATTAGGAAAAGCATTTACACTGCTCAGGTATCGAACCCAGATAGTTGCATTCCCAGGCTAATGAGCCACCATCTTCCCACACAACCACCTGTCTACATCTACAAATAACTGTCCACATACTTGTTACACATGAGAAACTCTCATGGCGCACGGAACGGCCAGCGTACTAGTTGAAATAATATACGAGCTATAAAGGTAACTGAGTGTACATGAAGAGAAACGCGTAATATTTCATATCTGTTATGTTCCGATAGTCTGAAGGAATGCTAGGCTGTCATAAGTCCTTGATCGCGTACCTTATGTGTAAATTTGCACCAAGAAGTTCTCTTTGTTGGCCCAAAATCAAAGATTTTATTTGCTATAGTTTTTTTTCAACATCATAAGTATTTCCATAATGCTGCAAAATGTATTATTTTGCAGCATTATGGATTTTGATATGTATAGCGCTAATATTTCTCATTTCTTTTCAAGACGGAAGGATAACTGGTTATATCTCATACATGTAAATGTGTTTCTCCACTTTCAGTTGCGACTCTTGCCTTAAACCTCTCCATATTTACTACATACTTACATATCGTCATTATTAACACATCACTGTATTATAGCGATAAGTTAATATTATTAATATATGAAAGAACTTAGCACCTGTCCTCAACTACATCTCTCCATTAGTGCTGTAATTGGCTGGTTTCAAACAGCGAAAAATAAATTTGACCTTTTCGGGGATGTTTAACCATTTTTTAAGTACATCCCTTGACTAGTGAGACATTTATTTTCTATCTAAAAAAAATTTTAATAGTATAAATATTATATTCTTATAATCTGACACCAAATTGTTTTTATTATCTTACGCACTGACAGTACAGCAGTTTTCTAATAATTAGTCTATATTCTATCTCATATTAGAGCTTGATATGTTCAAACTTGGAAAAAAGGTCATAACCTAAGGAATAGTTACTATAATAAGAGTCATGCCTGTCTATCTGTCTGAAGCCAAGCTAAGAGCATTAGGAAAAGCAATTACACTGCTCACGTCTCAAACCCAGATAGTTGCATTGCCAGGCTAATGAGCCATTATCTTCCCACACAACCACCTGTCTACATCTAAAAATATTGTGATTACTCAAATCTTGCTAGTTGTAGCTGACAACATAACGTTGTGGCAGTAGTCACTGTAGTCTGACATGTTGAAAAAGTTATGAGATGGTATGAATGTGTTTTGTGGCTTATCAACTTATTGTGCATGGCTTTAGATATGCAAGGTATTGTTATAGTGAACACTACTCCAGATGTCTTGGAGACATGCATATTTCTGGTGCTTATCTCTAGCTAATTTATAGTGAATAGATCTATTATTAGCAAAACTTCATCATGCTAATCTTTAAAGTATATAGATTATTATTGAATTATGCGTCATAATAAAATCAAAAATAGAAATCAACAAAAAAGTATATTAAATCAGCAAATATGATGAAATAGAGCATTATAATCTATTGGAATGAGTCCTTTGTTATAACCTTTGCGAGGTTTTACAAATAGTATCAAAATATTTCACTAAATAGTTTTTATAGGAAGCAGGATATCAAAAGAAAACTTTAGATAAACCAAAAAGATTTCCTAAAAGGCTTTACTTAAAAATCCAGAAAGATTGTTATGATTAATAAAATGATAATTAACTGTAAAACAATATAAATAAACTCTGTACATTTAATGCGAGGTCAGGTCTGCTATGAACTCTTTGTACCAATCACAGAGCCCAACTGCCGAGTCATTTGCGATCATCGCATGTACTGCCTCTCTTAGCTTCTTCTTGCTTACCTAAGTGAATATGTTAGAGTTGTCTTTTCATGCATACAGAGCAATCAGCATAATTCTAGTTGTAAAGTTAAATTAAGTCATATCTACAGTGTAGTTTAAGTTAAATGGAGCTGCGTTGTGGATTGCTATTAATCTACTGCCAAACTTACGCATTGTTAAGTCAATATTTCAGTTTATGTGGCACTATGTTAACCACTGCTTTATTAATTGGTTTCTGCATATCATGCTCGCTTTTACATTGAGCATGTTCATAGTTTCACAAAACACATTTCAATGCTAAATTTAATCATTTGATTGTGGTTTTTTGATCTGGAACTAATTTAACAAATTATAATTGTAAGCTTATAAGAATTTTTCAATACCATGATCACATACTACGGTTTCAATAGATCAAGCAAATGTTGCAATAGATTAACTTCCTGTTTTTGTAGTCTGGCAGTATTTAAAAACGACTACCTAATTTCCTTAACTTATTAAGTAAAGAAATAAACGTGCTGACTGTTGTTTTTATATATTATTATATTACTTTCTTGGCAATAATTTCATTTCAAATAGAAATGCTTCTCAAGTTTTTACTATGAATAATTACTATGAAATCTAAAGCTAAAACATGAAGTCTAAAGCTGTAACACGAAGTCTAAAGCTATGATATGAAATCTAAAACTATAACATGAAGTCTGGAAATATAATATGAAATTTAAAGCTATAATGTGAAGTCAAGCTATAACATGAAGTTTAAAGCTGTAACATGATATCTAAAACTATAATATGAAATTTAAAGCTATAATGTGAAGTCAAGCTATAATATGAAATCTAAAGCTATAACTTGAAGCCTATAGCTATAATATGAATATAAAGCTATAACATGAAGTCTAAAGCTATAACATGAAATCTAAAGCTAAAACATGAAGTCTAAAGCTATAACACGAAGTCTAAAGCTATGATACGAAATCTAAAACTATAACATGAAGTCTGAAGCTATAATATGAAATTTAAAGCTATAATGTGAAGTCAAGCTATAACATGAAATCTAAAGCTATAACTTGAAGTCTAAAGCTATAATATGAATATAAAGCTATAATATGAATATAAAACTATAACATGAAGTCTAAAGCTATAACACAAAGTCTAAAGCTATAATATGAAATCTAAAACTATAACATAAAGTCTGAAGCTGTAATATGAAATTTAAAGCTATAACGTGAAGTCAAGCTATAACATGAAGTTTAAAGCTGTAACATAAAATCTAAAGCTATAATATGAAGTCTAAAGCTATAACATGAAGTCTAAAGCTATAACTTGAAGTCTAAAGCTATATCATAAAATCTAAAGCAATAATATGAAGTCCAAAGCTATAACACGAAGTCTAAAGCTATAATATGAAGTCTAAAGCTATAACATGAAGTCTAAAGCTATAACATGAAGTCTAAAGCTATAACATGAAGTCTAAATCTATAACATGAAGTCTAAAGCAATAATATGAAATCTAAAGCTATAACGTAAAGTATTTATTTACCTTTCGAGAATTGTCAGTATAGTAAAGTTCTTCCATGAAAATCAGTCTGCAGGGTCTCTGAGTTTCATCCAACTATATTAACCAGAAAATTACACACATTTGTATTAAATATGTGGTTTACTGCTGTCTAGTTTATCGCTGTCTCTAGTTCCATTGTATGATGTGGTTCAGGTTTACTGTTAAGCTTCAGACACGTAATGATCATATGTCATCTCAACTACTCTCTGATGTAAAAGGAATAAAAGGAATTGGCACTAATTTAACTGCTACTAACAGTAAGCCCAGTGATGCCCAGGATTTCTATCATTATTAATCAGATAGTGAGCAGACATGCCCACACACGCATGTACACACACACATGCACATGTGCACGCACACAAGCATGCACACACACACACACGCACACGCACACGCACAGATGTTCTCGTACAAATGCAGGCAATTGGGGACAGTGCTCAGATTTTGTCGGGAGTTGGATTAAACTATATATTTTTTAGTTTTTTATAAGAAAAAAGGGTTTAAAAGATTGGGGACGTCCCCAATTTCCGAACGTCCCCAATTTGTCTGTTAAATTCTGGTGTGAGTCCCCAATTGCATGCATTTACAAGTTCACGCACACGCACACACACACGCACACGCACACACACACACGCACACACGCGCACACACACATGCACACACACACGCACACTTATGCACGAGTACACAAGCATGCACATGTGCACACACAAAAAGCATGCACACACACGCACGGACGAACGCATACGCATGCACATGCGCATACACACACAAGCATGCACACACAGACGCACACATATGCACACACCCCACATGTATGCACCACGCACACACACAATGACAAGGTAGGATTATTAATATAGATAATTACTATTTCTGCAAATGATTTGGTATTTTTGTAGTCGCTATTATTTAATCATAGGTTTATGTTATGTTAAAAGATTTACTAACATGAAATTTGGAAATGGTTTTCTATTTGGACTTTGAGGGGCACAAACAAACTTTGTGAATACCATCGTGATGAGGAGCAGCAGGTAGTTAGAACACGTATGTGACACAAGAGCTTGATGAAGGATGTGATGGAAGTAAAAATGGAAAGGAAAAGATCAAGAAGAAGGAAGAGAATGGTGATGGATAAAATGTGGCGAGGACAGCCCTACTATCAGACCAATCAAGAAGCAGGGAACTGATATTATTGGAGAAATTGTGACATAAGGATCCTGCCTACATCAAAATACTTTAATGAGGGAACAAATTTAAAAATAACCCTCATACCATGTATGCAATTAACTAACAACATGAGTAAAGTGTTTTTTATCAGTTGTATCTAGTAGATAATAAATGCTGTTTTTATTTATGACATTTCAAAGCTAGCATAGAGCCTTGCGCAATGTTACTACTAAAAGGTGCAATAAAAAGTGAAACCAACTATTGGTGTGACCATCATAGTTATTGTAACGTGTAAAGCGAAAGTACTTTTGTGTGCCATCACAGTACAATAAATCATTTGTGTTTCTATTCACAATTAATGCCACTTGGAAAACAGGTAAAAATGACATTGGGTGACTTTTTTGTCCAGCTTTTAGAAGTCAAACTTTTTCGTCTTGCTGTCATAGCAGCTGATTGAACATATCAAGGTATAAGTATTTTTTGGTCAAGGCTACTTGCATGTAGAAGTAAAACTTTCTGACACAAAACATGGAGTTTCTAAAAGTTTCAGTACTTTGTGATGCTAGTGCAAGCCATTTCAGTGTTCTACTAAAAATTTAAAAATGCGTCACAGTAATCAATAAATCACTTTCAAGTGTTTTTATTCACAATTAATGTCACTTAAAAGCAGGTAAAAGTGAAACCGAGTGACTTTTCTGTCCTTTTAGACTTTCAAATTTTTTTATCTTGCTGCCTTAACATCTGATTGAATGAACTAAATCGTATTTGCTGTCAAGGTTAATTGCATGTACAAGTGAAACCATCTGTCACAAAATATAGAGTTTCAAAAGGTTTCAATATGTTGTGATGCTAGTGCAAGTCCTTCCACTGTTCTGCTATAAACTTTAATGTGACAAATAAATTATCCAATGAGCATGAAGAATGCTGTGAGAAACTAGTGCAACAAGTAAATATTCGTCTTTACTTACAGCTGAATCAATAAACATGATGAATAAAGCAAGTTTTAAATTTAACTCAAGCTCATCTGTAAATTTACAATAGAAAAGAATCAAATTTTAACCAAATTTCTTACCTGATGTGTTGTGCTGTATGCTATTAATTCTTCTTCTGTTGGTCTCACTACATCTGCTTTTAGCCTAAAAGAGATGAAGGCCATTTCAATAGAATTACATACAAATTATAAAATGAAATAATTACAATCGTCATAGAGAAATACAGCCAAACCTCGCTGCAATGTCATTTCCTTAATATATCACTTTACCTTATGTCACCTTAGAGTGACTTCAGTCAAAGAGATTTTGATTGATGACTCGTGACATTTCTTTTTGCAAAATTAAAATAGCTTCATCTGTATGAAACTAGTTCAAATTAATTATACATACTTTTTAATTATTAAATCACAATGTTTTTGCATGTAAAACTTGTGTAAAAACATTGATATGCCACAGTTATTTTTGAAACATTTTTCATTCTTAAGATTATAAAAAGTGATACAACTTAAATCTTTCCCACTTTTAACCAGCTAATTAAAATTCAAAATTAATTACAGTGTATGTTTTCAAGTTATATTCATGTGGACAATGACTTTATAAGCAGCTTGAATCAGTAGATTTTTGTTTTGTATGGAAATAAAAACTATCAAATTTACAGGTCGTTATCATAATTATTAATATTATAAGTTAACAAGTGATACATGTATAATTGTTCTTAGGGAATGTTATTTATTTAACTACTAAAGCCATTTTAACAGATTAAGTTTCATCTTTTGAATTCTTGAAAGAATGTCTTATATATAAGGTAAATTGTCTTTCAACGAAGATGTTTTTGTGTCCTTATTACCACTTGATAGAATTTATTTTCAACCTACCAAAAGTCCACTAGTTACTAAACATATTTTCTAATAAATGCCTACAAATTCTATAGAGACAGAGCTTGTTGGGGCAAGCTACATTGACATATAACTTGCAGCCAAGCCAAAAAACATAAGAAGCATCTGTTTTGTACTTTATACACATTAAATTTAATTTTGCGGTAAAAGTTCCACCTTACGAAATATTAAGTTTTCAATTTCATAGCTTTCCTTCCATCATAGAATTGAACTACACGGTCAAAAGTTGCTGTAAACATAGACATAGAACTTACTTGATACAATAAGTCAGTTCATCACCATAGTAATCATTGCTTGACCCGGCTATCACCTAAAAATAGACTTGTGAACATTATAAAGAGATTTAAATCTTCCTGTCACAGCTAATAGTCTCAAGACTGGAATACTGTGATTAGTTTTTCATGTCTTCTTGGTTATATTTCTATTTTTGCTTTTAATATAAATGTTTAAAATTTCAATACAGTATTGGTCTAGATTTTTATGATTAATCATAGTCCTACAAAGTGTTACATAGTTAACATATCTTTACCACTTTGAAGCTCAGTCTTGTAAATAAAAGCATGGTTCTCTGATTCTAAGTTGTGTGAACAACTTTCCATTGATTGTAAAAGCACTTAAAATTCACAATGAGAAGCACAATTCTTTTTTAACTGAATGTCACTTCAAGCTCCAAACTTGTAGAATTCAATGAAAAAAATCAAATATAGTAAATAATTTTTTTTTCAAACTCTTTCAAAAAAGTGATTATTTAAAGATAGCAGAAGAAACATAATGACTGCAGTACACTGAGTCTTATAGAGTATGTTCATTTGTTATGAATAGAAAAACAAATTGTTTTAGTATCAAGCTCTTCTTGTTGAGGAGGAGCTTTTTAGCCTTGTCTAATTCCAAGCACTCATTACCAAAAACTTCAATTAGTCGGTCATTAGAAACTTGTGCCTGTCAGCAGCCATTTTTCATTTCTCGCTCTGGTGAAATGCACTTGATATTTTGGAAATATCTCGAGAGTTAGCCATCTAATAGACGTTAAACTTTGGAATTATACTAAAAACACGTCACATCACTAAAACTGGCAAACATGGCTAAAACTTCACAACCCTAACTAAACTGGACTTGGGCAAAACTAAGGAAAACTATGCAGCTGAATTTACTAGAGCGTAGGATACGATGGGAAAGCAACTTCCCAAATTATCTCAGCCCCTGGCTTCAGTGTTAAAACAGTTTAGAATTTATAGCCGGTAATAAGAGATAATCGCAGAGAGGTTGATAAACGACAAGCATATTTACTCTTACAATGGGCTTTGTGAAACGACCTTACTTGCTGATGTCTAGATAGTACAAGTTAACTTCTGCATGCAGACAACCCCCACTTCCCCGAAATTTGCTTTTACAGGATTTCAATTATCCAGAAAACATCGGAGTTCGAACAATTATTGTATGCCGCCATGTTTGCTTGAAGAATGACAGCTTTGACTAATAGGTGGCTTCACCAGTTTTGCATCAGTTTTCAACCCCGCTTGCTAGTGTTTATAAGTGATTCTGGAAAAATCGGTGCTATTATTTTTCAGTACAGACCCAATTTTGAACGCTCAGAATTTTTAATTTCCAGAAATAGCCCAGTCTGTGTTATTCCGAGCAAACAAGGATTTGTATGGGTTACCAAAGTTACTCTTTTACATAAAGTTATTCATGAAGCTGTCTATATAACTAGCTAATCAGACATGCTATGAACATTTATTTGGACAAAATATCAGTTTGCAATAAAAATATTTGTTTGCTTTTGTCCAGTGTAACTTTAAGCAAGTACAGGGGTTTTACGCTTTCAGACAGCAGAAGTGATTGAAAAAGCTGAATTTGGTTGCTAAGGACATGGATATAATTGTTGTTTGTATGTTATAGGCAGGCTCTGCTAAATGCTGTCTAAAACATCTAAAAATGGTAAATTGAGTGTTAAAAAGCTTTTTATTAGACTAAATGTTTTTTTCTATAATAGGTTATGATAGTTTCAATGCTTAAGAATAGTGCCACAATTATGTTCTCATCAGCTGTAAAAAATTTTCAATTTAAAAAAGCTAGCGTAGCTTTGTGAGATAACAATGTTTTCATCTCATTATACCATCATTCTAGTATCTTTAGCGTCAGAGCTCTAGCTACGCTGACAGCTATGAAGCCTTTTTAAAGCATTGTTTGTACAAAATTTACTTTCACTGTGCTAACTGGAGATAATAAATAGAAATATTTCAATTATTTTTATATTAGCGAACTTTCAACAAATTTCCTTAGGTAAACTGTGGCTGCTGATCATTTAGACAAATCTTATTCATCTACTTCAGTATTAACCAATAGTCAGCCTGGCATGGTCTAGGATTTATTTTATTTTTAATAAGATAGTCTACAGGATGGTGCTTAAGAGGCTGGTTCACAGGAACCAGAAAGAGTTTTGAAACTAAGTACTTTTAGTGACACGGTGGAAGGCATAAAGCATATGCGTGTTAAGTGTAGATGAAATCGGCTAGAAAATGTGGATACGCATAATGTTTTCATTGGCTATCTGATGTAAACATGCACTCACACACACACACGCACGCACGCACGCACGCACGCACGCACACACTACTTTTGCCCTTTAGCTCTGCACCACCAGTTTAAACCCGTAACAGTGATTATTTTGCTTTTTCAACATGTTGCCTTATGCCTACCGATTTGTTGTCAATAGCAGTGATATCTTTCAACTACCCTCTTAATGCATGGATTTTTATGCAAACAAAGTTTGGTTACACTTTTATAAAGTTGTATTTTCTCCACCTATATATAATTTTGAACATTATTTGATGACATAAACTCACAGATATGTCGTAGATAGCAGGGTGTTGTGACATGGCCTCCTCTATAGGTCCAGGATATATAACATCTCCCAAGACTTTGAATCTAATAGCATCTGCTGTTCTACCTTTGATGATGAATGTGCCATCTTCATACATCATTCCCATATCTCTACATACAGATTGTGTGCCTTCACAATAGTGGTTTGATGAGAATGAGAATTATTATAACATCACAAAACAATATTGTGCACTAACATTTAATTGAACTGACAGAATTGGCAACATTTCCAGCATGCACCATAACCAGGGATTAAGTTTAGGATTTATTTAATTTTCAATAAGATAGTGCTGTAGTACAAATGTAGATTTTCAACACAAATGTCTACACTGCTTTCCAAACAACAGTCAATTATCAGATTCATGAAGCTAATAATCAAGGTGCAGACAGTTTCTCACAATGCATTCTCACCCTGTTTTAATAAATCCATCTTTAGTGAAAAGATCTTTTGTCAATTGCTCTTGTTTCCTGTATTCTTTCAATTGACTGTAAGTTTTCACTTCCACCATGCCATCTTCACCAATGTCCACCACCTCACCATCAGTGTCAACAATCCTTAACTAAAAAAGCAAAACAGAGCTAAGCTTGATTTCCTAAGGCTGCTGCATATTTGTGGCGTCCACCATACACTCCCCTCCATCAAAGACTGTCTAATTAATACAAAAGGGTGGAGTAACCAGCCGGCCCTGTCTCAAGCTGCTCAACATCGGGTTCAAGGCGGGTAATTTCTTGACTAATCAACTGTTTATTGTCAGCGGATAACTGATGATCTAGTGATCTTGTGGCTAGGATCCTGGGTTGTCTGGTCTATGGCTAATCTTCTGTTGTTTGATAAATCCACTCTCCGTATCGTTCCAGTTTCTGTCTGATACAGGATGGACGATGGTTTGGTTCTTCTGTAATGGTGATCAGATTTTCCACAGCCTGGGGGACATCGTTAGGTGTCCGGAGTCCAGGTCTGTATCTAACTCAACGTGGCTTTTTAGGTGGAAAGGGTTTGTTTCCTCTCTCCCTTCACTTGGGGATGTGCTGCAGGAGGTTCGGAGTTCGAAACCTCATACAAGTTTTTGGTATTGACCTGCGGAGTTGCCTTTCCCATTTCGTTGAGATCAGCTGGACTCATTTGGAAAGGGAACTCCAATAATTCCTCATCATTTTGTGGGTGGTTTTTTCGCGAGGACCGAGCTCTCCTGGCCCCTTTCATATTTGGCCCTATTCGAGGCTCGAGCGTTGCTGGAGCATGTGCAAGGTTTTCCGGGCAAGCATTATATGGTTTTAACCTGGACTCGTGTTGGGTTGAGGTTTGGCCCTGTCTTTCCACCACATAGGTGTAGTTGGCCCAGGCGGCTTTGCCTTGGTAGGGGCCAAAGAAATTATCTTGTAGCTTAGGGCTTGCCTCCCTTTGCCGCCGCCTGTTCACCAACCACACCCGTTCTCCAGGTGCGAACCGCGGCAGCTTCTCTTGATCCGCTTGTCTAGTCTCCATCTGCGCCTCCCTTACAGCTTTATGCGCCTCTTTCAACATCTGTTGTCTCTGCAGCACGTATTTGTTGGTAGATTGCAATTTCGTGGGAGGGGGTGAAATTCCTAAGGCTGCTGCATATTTGTACATAGAATGCTAAATTATCAGTTAGCGCTATACAAACGAAAAGGTTTACAGCCTTGAATAAAAACCAACAAAAAATTTAAATAGAGTTTTTGTATAGAAAGTTTCCAAAGTTTTTTGGTACCTAGTGTTTACTATTACTTATGTAATATACATAAAATTTAATTACTATGCTCTTCAGATAACCTCTAATGCCTTTTTAACAATCTAACCTCTCCTATTTAATATGTTTCCTAACAATTTCAGACTCTTCCTTGTAGGGCTTCAGGGCATTTAATAGTGCAACAATTTATATCCCCATGATGGTCTAAAAACTTTGCAAACTCTGATAATTTTAAAAGGTTGGTATGTAACAAAGTAAACATTAAAAAGAGCTGGTATCTCAGTGAGGCTTCAAGCTTGCCACAGAGAAAAAGTGGTTATTCAACACAACATACGCATTCACTTTTTAATATGACAATAGGAATATTGTATTGAGCATTACTTAAAGTGGCTAACCGAAACTTTATGTAGATTACAAAAGATATTGTAAACTAAAACCAGAACTTGACATGAAATCAGGAGTTGTTTTCTTCTGCTAAATAGTTACTACCTATAAGTGTTGAACTTCACAGTCAGTATTGAATGTTACAAACCTGTGTGTTGGGTTTTACCACAAGTCTGGCTTGCATACGGGCTTCTTCACCTTCCTTCGTGTCATAGACTGATGTCGTTGCAATAACGAATGCCTCTGTCATTGCATAATCAGTCTACAGAAAAATGAAAAGGTAAAAATGAGGGGACGTACTCTGTCTCTAATAAATGCACCCTAAAAATGTTTTTAATTAATCAACTCAGTTTTTAAAGATTAATATTCCAAATTTTCAGTTTTTTCTTATTAGCAGTTTAAATCATTTCTTCATAAATTTTTTCAAGCTGTTTGTAGTTTATTCAAACCATAAGAAATTTAAACAATGTTTTATAAGCTTTTATTAACTCCTCAAATTTCAAACTTATGTACTGACAGCATATTATACACATAGACACAAATATATGTATAGATATACATATAAATAAGTATATATAAATTACCAAATTAATACATAAAAACAAATAAACAGATATATATATATCAATAAACATATAAATAAATGAATATATTAATTCACATATAAATAATTGAATACATTATCAAATACCCAAACTGATAAACATGTTAATAAATAAATGCATTTATAAATAAATGAATATATTATTAACTTTGTAACTAAAAGAATATTCAAATAAATAAATAACTAAACATTAATAATTATATTGATAAATATGTAAATAAATGAATCTACTGATAAATATATAAACAAGTAAATATATTAATAAATATATAAACAAATAAAATAATAAATAACTAAATAACAGTAATGAAAAAAAATCATATAGGCCTAATGGGTAAATAGTCAGGCCTACCGCTAACAGCACTCTACATTCTGAAAAGTGCTGATTGTTATAAATAACTACATATGTAGAATAACTAAATAACTAAATATAACATAACTAAATATGTAGAATGTTGAAATAGTTATTTCAACACATCTATGACAGAGCTCATAAAAATGTCGATGGCTCATTGGAAGACAGAACTACAATGTAGCGGCCAATGGAAGAAAAGCTGGTGAATGTAAAAATCAGGTGTGGCATCTATCAAGGTGACTCCTTATCAGCGATACTCTTCCGCATATGTGTAAACCCTTTAAGCAATATGCTGGCGGTGGTTAAATATGAGGGTTAAGTTTAAAAGTGACACCAAGATAAACCATCTCTTCTGCATAGATGGTAGGTAAAATTTTCTGCACTACCAGTCACAGAAACCAAATTATCTTTCATGATGAATCAATAACTTTTGGTTACTAGCCCAAAAAACACATCATGGTATTTCAGTCTTGGCATTTTACAACAAATTCCCACTTTTAACAGTTTTTCAAAGTTTGGCTCAACTGCAATGATAGTGTATTAAGCAAATGAAAAAGCGTAGGCAATGAGGAGCAAACAGCGTGGGCAGAAACATAGTTCTCTTCTTACAAAAGCCATTCCTTGAAAGCATTCCTTCAAGTTTTTTTTGAAGCCTCTGGAGACAATCTGTGCCCCGTTTAGGAAAAACTTTATTGGCGGAAAGTCAACTTTGTCATTTAGAATGCAGTTTCTAATCATGGTACTGGCTGCGCCTGGAATCATCAAGTACTGAACTCTGCAACAGAATAAAAAAGAATATAGTTTTTTTTATCATTTTGTAGCTGTGGAATCTTTACACACAACTTGTACCACATAACTTCTTTTAACTTTCTTACTTGTCAATCTACTTCCTAACATGATGGTCTGCTAGTTGGCAAGTTGCTATACATGAAGAGTTTAGAATAACAAAAATAACTCAACATACCGTGAAACAACTACTTGAACACCATAGTGCTCTATTTTGCAACCTTTTCTTATAGGGACGTTTTATTAGAGTGATGTTCAAATAGAGGGTGCCGCTGTATTTTCTGACTAGCTCACCAGAATTTTAAGCCGATAAATTAACTCTTTTACAAGTGAATCGATGCTAATTTTACCTATATTTTGCTTTCTTCTTTGAGTGGAGTGACATTAATGCTGTTGACCTCAGCATTGTTGTTAAACCATTTTTTATAAGCAACGATATGTCAGACCAATGATATACAGCCCCCAAGGATAGCCGACGGCTATCATATGGGCGGGGTCTAATGATGGAGCTCTGTTAGGATTGTGCTAGCCTGGGTTTCGGTGCAAACACAACTCTCACGAGGCGGTCACGTTGCCTTGTTAGGTTCTGGAAAACACGACTCGCTGTTATCGTTTCATCAGCTCATTCAGTCAGTAGCCCCCGCGATTCACAATAGCAAACCTTGAATTTCTACAATGTAGGGGTGATACCTAACAAAAATAATGGATCCATGCAAATTAAAACATTTCAAATTACCTACTTTTAGTAATTTTAAAATTGGTAAAGGTCGTAGAATATGCTTAAAGTTGAATATAATTTACCCGCACAACAGCCTTTTTTCTTAGTTTTTGATTAATATTTTACCACCCCTAATATAAAATGACAAAGTCTTTCATCATTTTCACATTGTATTACCTGGCTAATAAGATGGGACAGTAGGCAAAGCTGTGCTGTGTAGTTTTCATACTCAACATCTAAATACAAAACCGAATTTTGGCTATTTTACGATTGTGACTATTAATACCACGATTGCTTGCGAATGGCAACTGACTGATCATAATGGCGACAATATTGGGATACTATATTTATTTGACAACAAAATGAATTCAACATATAAATAAAATAACTACTATAGTTCATAATATTTGTAAATTTACAAGGGGCTTTATTCAGCATATTTGTTTGTTCGGGTGCCGTGTTCGGGTTCATTCCAACAGAGCTCCATCATTAAACCCCGCCCATATGAGAGTTGTCGGCTATCCTTGGGGGGCTGTATATCATTGGTCAGACCAAGTTAAACAAGGAACTACTTTGAGTAGCAAAAAATGTTACCCGAATACCATTATTGATTAGTTCAATGGTGGCCCTGTTAAAGTTCTATAGAAAAAACCATGAAGCTTTGAAGTCAGAAAATGGACTTAGGGATGCCATAGCGATGACTGCTATTATTTCATACCGTGTTACTGAAAAGTATTCTCATCGATCATCAAAACACTCTAAATTCTTCATGTAAGATTGTAAACCACATTATTGACAAATCTAAAAACAATGGATAGGATTTAGACCGTAGTGACTTCAAATCAGAGTCTAGTTCAAATGACTGTAATGATTGATTTTCTCACATACCCCGTCACTAAAACCATGGCAACAAAGAATGAATTAATTGTTGTATATTTAATCGAGTCATTATTAATACCGTTTCTTGGACACTTTTCTGATCACAATCTATAATGGGTTCTTAAAGATCAAAGAGTGTCAAAGTGGCTGCTAAATAGAGGTAGTGTTCAATTAAAAGTTAGCACTATATTTTTCAACCCTTCTCCGATAGTGGCGTTTTACATGTATTAAAGGTGGCGCATAAATAAAACTGGCATTTAAATAGAGGTTTTACAGTACCTGAATAGTTTAGATTAACAAAGATGACTTAACATAAGTAAAATTTAATAAACTCTTTCTGTCTTTGATTGATTAATATTACTTTAATAAATGGCATTTGCAACTTAAATCATTTTATTTTTTATTGGAATATTTAAAAACAAATACAAAAAATAATTTTTTGAAAAGATTTTATACGATGCTGATTTTTAAAATTTATAATGGTTCCACCATACCAAATTTTTAATTTAAACTTTATTCATTGCTTAACAATGTTAAACTAATTATTTCTCTACCATGCAAAGTGTGGTTTAACAGAAAAATAAAGCATTGGCATTGCTCATTACTTCACAGCACACAGCCAAATACCTTAAGATTTAATAATGCTGCAGCTTTTCTCAAGTTCAGCAGCAAAGATTGTTGCCTGTCTTCTGATCAACTATTTTTTAAAGTATATAATTATGTACTTGATTGCAATAGGTTTACGTGTGGTAAGACTAATTGGTACTTTGGAAACTTAAAAACCTCAGTCAATGCCTGCTTTTTGAAATCTACGTGGCAAAGAAAAACTGTCCAAATGTGAGTTTGGTTTGGTTTTCTTTAAGAAGTATATCACCACTTGAAGATTCTATTTCTAGCTGACTCACCCTTCATCAATAACACTCTGAGTGATGACTTTGCTACTCTCGCCAAGAGGAACATCCATCTTAATGGCTGGTATAAAGACACACTTGGAAACTTTACCTGCGAGCACCCATGCTGCGCAAGAGTAACTTATCATTTCATCTATGCTCGGGTTCATCGTCAGCATCGGCTGCAATGACTTTCGAGTTTTAAACACTTTATCAATGACATAAGAAATAATTGTCTGCAATAAACATTTTAATTAGCAGCAATTCAGAAAAAATTTGTCAACAATAAAAAACATGTAAGTCTAGAGCTTATAGATTAAATAACTGAGATGATTTCAGAGTTCTCGCTCAGCTAAACTAAGGAGACTTACTCTAAAATACCTGCTACTTCTATTCAACAATGAAATACTGTGATCAAGTGCTAAAGAAGTATGACAGGGTAAAAAAAGTAATTTTCTTTTCATAGTCAACAAAAACTTTTTTATTCACCTGCTCAGTTTTTAAAAATGAATATGCCGACTGAAAAAGGTTTTCACAAGTTAAAAGTTTGTATTATTTGTTCACGTATGTTGTCAAGCTGTTTATAGTTCATTCATATTATAAGGAATTGAAAAAAAATTATATGTAATGAACTTTTATTAAACCCTCATATACTGACAACATATACACACAGGCATATACTGTATATATATAATTCATATTATGTCACGATTAACCAACAGCTAAGTACTCTCCATATTACAAATTATACCATAAATGTATATAGCATGATGTATCATATATATTATATATTATATATAATATATAATATATATATATATATTTTACAAATGAAAGCGTAAAATCTGAGCAGAGTATGAAAATGATACAAAGATAAAATCAGAGCAAGTTAAAACCAGTAGAACAGACCATAACTTTACATAAAACACTTTATTACTAATAGTTTCATGCTTGGTAAAAGCAATCTTCAGATAAAACATTTCTACCAGTTTTGGTTACTTTATATACAGCTAGAACAATTAAAACTACTGAAACTTTTGTAGCTGGAGGATTATGGTCGTTAAAGGATTTATAGAAACATCAGGTTTTGAAATTTGACAGGAAAATATTGCCTAACTGTCTACAGGGGCTGATTAGTTCATTACGCTTGTTCAATGATGCTAGGTGTGACCTGTATATGATATAGAACTTTAGTTATATATAGGACTAGAATTTTATTTCCAAGATTTAAATAACTGTAGCTAGACATACACAGACCGACAAACAAACTTTAAAAAACATATGTATATACATACATACATATATATATATATATATATATATATATATATATATATATATATATATATATATATATATATATATATATATATATATATATACACATATATATACATACATATATATATATATACATACACATATATACATATATATATATATACACATATATATACATACATATATATATATATATATATATATATATATATATATATATATATATATATATATATATATACTTGGGGATTATGCAAAGCAACATCAACCACGAAGCCGAGGTACGTCACAAAGCCATTACCGAATACAAGAAACGCCTTCGTCAGGTCTTACGGAGCCAGCTCAATGCCAAGAACCAAGTCATGGCAATAAATACCTACGCACTGCCAGTAATAAGATATCCAGCAGGCATAATAAAGTGGACTGAGGAAGCCATCAAAGAAACAGATATAGCAACTCGTAAACTGCTGACCATGCATGGACCACCCCACCCAAAATCTGATACTACTAGATTGTAGCTTGATAGGAAAGATGGCGGTAGGGGACTCAAAAGTGTACAACAGACAGTGAAAGAGGAGGAGCAAAGCATCAAAGCATATGCAGCCTCCATGGCCATCTCAGATAAGTTACTAGCTGAATTTCAATCGGCTGCTCTTACAACGGACCTTCGCCCTGATGATGAGGAAATTGACTGGCACACGAAACCTCTTCATGGTGCTTACCACCAACAAATATCTAAGGTTGGCGATCTTCACCAGACATATATGTGGCTGAACAAAGGAAA
The DNA here is from genome assembly GCF_963576615.1 of Watersipora subatra. Classification (NCBI taxonomy): domain Eukaryota; kingdom Metazoa; phylum Bryozoa; class Gymnolaemata; order Cheilostomatida; family Watersiporidae; genus Watersipora; species Watersipora subatra. The sequence continues at coordinate 33,595,844 of NC_088718.1, read as the reverse complement.
CCTAACGGCCAATACAGAGTCGCTAATCATGGCAGCCCAGGAGCAAGTGCTCCCAACAAGGCAACTCTAAACGAAAATCTATCACACTAGAGACGATCCTAGATACAGACTGTGCAAAGATGCACCTGAGACCATTCAACACATCATCAGTGGATGCAAGCAGCTAGCAGGGAACGCATACACTGAGCGGCATAATCATGTCGCAGGTGTTGTGTATAGAAGTCTATGTGATGAGTATGGCCTTAATAAACCACAACACTGGTGGGAAGCTCCTGGTAAGGTGAATGAAAACGACTGGGCTAAGATCCTCTGGGACTTCTACATCCGAACTGACAAGCATGTCCTAGCAAACCAACCAGATATAGTGGTGGTAGACAAGGAGAACAAGAGGGCTACTATAATAGATATAGCAGTACCCAATGGCTACAATATAGCCAGCAAAGAAAAAGAAAAGGTAGAGAAATATCTCTCTCTTGGAGAAGAAATTGAAAAATGCTGGAATGTAAGAACAACTGTAATCCCAGTAGTCATTACGGCACTGGGCGCAATAACACCGGCACATAAAATGTGGCTTGCCCAAATACCAACAGCAATCAACTCAGGTGAGTTGCAGAAAAGTGCGCTATTGGGAACAGCTAAGATCTTGAGGTGAGTGCTCAAACTCCCAGGTCTCTGGTAGGAGACCCGAGTTAGAGCAGAATTTACCACCCATACGGGGTATCCGGGGTGAGGAAACAATTTTATATATATATAATACTAGCGGTGCTACCTGGCATTGCCCGGGTATTAAAAACCAGCTTATAAACAATGAGAGGTAATGAAAGTTGAATGCCAGTTACTATTAGTCTGGCACATTGCCAATGGTTAACTCGAGTACGCTTACTAATAAGCGCTACCTACGTTACGCCATGAATTTGTGTTGCGATTGAAATTGGTCGCTTATTTGCTTACATATAGCGACATATATTTTCTAGCGAATCTATTAAGCTCGTGTACTTTAGTTAGTAAGGTGGCGGACTGGTGAATGGGAAGATCTGAGATCAAATCTTCTGCTTTACGGATTCTTTATTCCAAGATTTCAATAGCTATAGATGCACATTTATATCGACGAACGGACATACACACAAACTTTGAGAAATATATATTAATTTATATATATATATATTTTTTCCTTGCCTGAGCTCTGAGCTGCACTGATGAGGCTTCAATAGCCAAAACAGTACTGTCTGTAGCATGAGTATATGCTCCCTCACTTCGATTTGGTTGAGCACTCTGTGAGAGGTGCGGCACTATTAGCTTTTGTGCAAAGCTCAGCACTTTTGTGATTTGTGCACTCTGGTGTCAGCACATTGACTTTCCTAAAGTCTGTGAGGCAACTTAATTGTTTTATGGCAGAAAGTAAACTTTCATTGGTAATGGGATTAGTGTCCATTGCCTGCTTTGAGCTGCACTGATGAGGCTTCAATAGCCAAAACAGTACTGTCTGTAGCACAAGTATATGCTCCCTCACTTCGGTTTGGTTGAGCACTCTGTGAGAGGTGCGGCACTATTAGCCTTTGTGCAAAGCTCAACACTATTGTGATTTGAGCACTCTGGTGTCAGCACATTGACTTTCTTCAAGTCTGTGAGGCAACTTAGTTGTTTCATGGCAGGAAGTGAACTTTCATTGGTAATGGGATTTGTGTCCCTTGCTTGAGCTCTGAGCTGCACTGATGAGGCTTCAATAGCCGAAACAGCACTGTATGTAGCATGAGTGTATATGTATATATATATATATATATATATATATGTATATATATATATATATATATATATATATATATATATATATATATATATATATATATATATATATATATATATATATATATATATATATATATATATACTCGTGAATTATATATATACTATATATATGTACATGTATATATATAATATATATACATATATATATATATATATACTGTATATAGTGTGTCCAACAATTATTTGGACAGAAAATTGATTCGTATTTAACATAATATTTTAAAAGTTAGAATGTCAAATGTTGTTATAATATAACAACATTTGCCATTCTAACTTTTAACATATTATGTTAAATACGAATCAATTTTCTGTCCAAATATTTTTTTATTGCCCAGGCAACGCCGGATAGCACAGCTAGTATATACTCTACAAGATGAATTTAGAAGGATGAAGTTAGAAGGGCAAATGTTGTTATAATATTATTATAACAACATTTGTCCTAACTTTCAAACTACAAATTATGAGAGAAGTGTTTTGTGTAGTTGAAATAAATTGAAAGAAAATAAAAACAACTGTTAAGGTTTTGAAACTTTGTCAAACAATTAGCTTTCAAACTTCATATCACGAGGAAAATGTTTTGTGCAGGTCAAATAAATTAAAAAAATAAAACAATTTTAAAATGGTTTCGATGTAAATGTGAAATAATTAGCAAGTAATAGCTAGATTAAGTCGGTTTTGCTACAATTACAATAAAATATGATTCTGTAATGATACAATTAATACGAACTGAAAAAACGAAATCAAAATTCTGAATATGTTGAATTAATAGTAACAATTTCTTGCATAGATGTGTGGGGGTATAAGAAAGGTTACTGTACTACCAGAAGCTATCCATCAAAACTCTGAATACCACAATACTGGTAGGGCAATATACAAAAATGATATATTGTAGTGTTTTTGTCTGATCGAAGGTGAGAGAATCTAGAGGCCTTCCTACTCGAGATAATACAATTGTCCGTGTGAAAAGTATTAACCTTTACAGCGATTTAGCATTTGAACTTTACGAAAAGCCGGAAATAGAAGTTCACAAAAACGCAAAAAGGCATCGCCTTTCATAGAGGTAATAAAATTTAATCGCCAAATTCTAATATCGAGAGAGTCTATTGTTGATATCGTTTTGCCAAAAACAAATTAGCCCTAATACAGCAAGGACAAAAAAACATCGCGTTTTATAGAGATTAAATAAGTTTATAGAGTTGTAGTTAAACATCATTTTGGTGTGAAAAAAGAAAACGATGTATATGTTATGTATAAAGAGTGAGCAATTGTATGAGCTTCCGCGGTCTCGTGGTTAAACTGTTAAATTATCAATCTGTGTTCGCGATCTTCGTGAGTTCAAGTCTAGCATAATGTGGAATTTTACATAGGCCTACATAAGTTTAATAATTATAGCTGGACATACCGAAAACAGAAAACATACTTTGAGAAGTAATATATGCATATAGATATTGGTATTATTAATATATATATATATATATACATATATATATATATATATATATATACATATATATATACATATATATATATACATATATATATATACATATACATATATATATACATATATATATATATATATATATATATATATATATATATATATATATATATATATATATATATATATACATATATATATACATATATATATATTATAAAGTATTGGTAAACCTGATTCAGTAAACAAAAAATTCTTCATTTATCAACCAGATTTAATTATGAGTATTTTGATTGATTTGATTGATTTACTACTAATCTATAATTGATTTACTACTAATTTGTATAGTAAGAATAGTATTTGTATAGAACATGACAAAGATTGATTTTTTTCTGCACTCAGCTGATTTATACTAAAATCTTTTTCTATTGACTAACTCCAACGCTAACCAAAATCTTACTTGGCCCATTACTTGGTAGATAAGTGATTAGTATCATAACTTCCTCAGCAGTTTTTATATTGCTAGCTCTTAAGATTCTACAATGACTGGTCTAAATCTTATTAACCGAACACAAAAAGGTTTATGCTTTTTTCAAAACAAATTGAAAGTGTACTACATGTAGTAAAAATTGCTTAGTACTAGTGCTAAAATTACAACTTAGTTTTGATGGTACATAAAACATAGATGTAGCATTTTTAGAAAAGCAATTTTAAGTTATGTAGTATATAGGCCATCTGCTGGTGGACAAGGGTTTCAGTGTGTAATACATTTGAGTATAAGCCTATTTTGTAACGCTAGCCAATTGTGGTTATAAAATAACGTTTTGGTGACATTCCTACAATGGCACAAAAATGATGAAGTTGGAAAGAAACTCTAGGAAAGAAAGTTTTTCAATCAAGACACGGAGTTTCATTAGAATCTAAGCGAAAACTTGAACACAGTGAGAAATAATGTCAAATACTCTAGACAAACCGAACTAATCTCAATAGAGCTTTTGTAATATAACCTATGGGTTAAAACATATAATTACTACATAGTGTAAAAAGTAGCTTATTTTTACTTAAATCAATTGGTTTAGTGCTTAATAAATATCGTAATTTTTTTCATAAATCATGAAGCATAACCTGAGCTGAGTTGAGTTTAATTAGTTAATGCTGTCAGGAGTTGATTTAAATCGTTTGTTACCATTATAAAATTTCTCTTCCACTCTTACAATTGTTAACTGAAATGCTAACAGGCCGTGATGGTAATTAAGACATTTCCCGTTTGCTCTTTCAATGTGATTTAAAATCAAGAAACAAGGTAAATCTAGAAGATAGCAGGCTAATATTAAAGAAACAACAAAACTGCAGAAATTTATATTCCTGTTTTTAGATTCTGTGTTAAGAAACCATAGCAGAGAATGAACTCAGGCGGGCAGAAAATGGACTCAGGCAACAGAGACAATGCTACGATACAATACAAATCTGCAAACTTTATTTTTATGTAGCTGGGAAATACTACTCGAAGTATTAATTGAAATGTTAAAAATAGATACTGTATTTTTTATATTTATAATACGCATGTCTTCTCTTTTCATAAACCTCATCAAGGATGATCAAAATCGAGTTAGAGTTATCTCCTCTTTCAATAAAAGAAGATAACTTACACAGTATATAAAAAGCACAATATAAGTTTTAAAGTTGGTACCTCAAGATTTTCAGTTCTTAGTTGCAGGAGTTCATTGGCTAAAGAATAGTGACTGTGAGCAATACACTTGGGCTTCCCTGTGCTTCCCTGCAACAGAACAATTCCATTAAAACATCATCAGGACCTGCTTGCGCTGTTTGATGCTCATTACTTCACATTCAGATACAAACTTAACATTACTTGGAATCTACTTCTTATTATCTCTCAAACCAAGTATGGTTAAAAGTTTTAGTACATATTTGGCTTTATATCCCAAAAAACCTTCCCAAGTATAAAGTTCAAAATTTTTCAAAATATTGCAGTTTTGTAATAAAAGTAATGAAATGGATTAACAAAATATAGAAATTTAAAGATAATTCATCTTAAAGTTCATTTAGCCTAAGTGATACAGATAAAAATATATAGAGATCATTACCCCACTGATCTTTTTATTCACATTGAACTACAAATCTTTGCATCATCGACTCTCCATGTCTGTTCCCAGCTCCAAAGTAACATAACATTATTATTGACTATAACTTAGATAAATTAACTTGCAAATAACATATAACTTATCATGTTTGTTTTTATACTGTTCTATATAATATATTTGTTTTCATGCTATGCATAATCACCAACAGCCTTTAATAAAAAGCTACACTATGATTTTAGGCCATTTAGCAAATTAAATTGGCCACATTACATGCTTAAAGAGATACAGTTTAACCTATTTATTTTACTGGATAGGTCAACCACTTTAACACGCCAACCTCAAGTTTGTATATAGAGACTTGACTGTACACGTCAGGTTCATTTGCGATGACATTGTTCACTAAGTATTTTTCTTTTAGTATTGAAAGGTTTGTCATCAAGTTCCTTTTCAGCTATTTTCCTATGAAAAGGCATTCAAATGGCTCGCCTACAATGTTTATTCTGAGAGTAAGCTGTTATCACGGTTAGCCTTGGTACCTATACAAAAGGCTATACTTAGTACCTATTCAAAAACATTCATCATAGACCATAAAATTAATAGTTCCGCCTAAAATATTGCCACAAAAAATTTAAGATATTGTTTTATCATTTCGCGATAGCAAATTAGCAGTTCATTTTTCTTTTTACTCAGAATTTGCAGCATAAAATTGCTGGCTCAATCTTTTTAAACTTTCAGTTCTGCATAAATGAAAAGAAACTATGAAAGCAGTTACTTAAAGGTATATCTAAAGCTAACACTTATGAACTTCTTCAACATTTGGGAGCAGATATTCATGATAATCGTACTTCTACACTAAAAGAAGGTTTCAGCCTTTAATTCAAACTATGAAAATGACAGCAATGTTATTTCGAGGTCAGATGTACTGAACTACAACAAATATTAAACATGACTTCTGTAATTTGACTACATTCGGTCTTGTGCAGAACTTTCTGTTAATTTTAGAATTTAAATTGAAGAACTTTAAATGGAAGCTCCAGCACAAAAAGATTTTGTAGTAAAAGAGTTAATGCAGAGTAAAACATATCAGATTTCATACACTTGCACCATCCTATAACAGTATGACTACCTGGCTACCCATACCTAAAGTAGTAAAAATATGGCTGGAATTTCGTTTTAAGCTCTCAAAACAAAACCAATTCTTGGTGAACCAACTAGAAGTCATTACTTACCGATGAAAAGAGATGATGGAGTCGATATTCTGGTTTGACTGACTTTTTGGCTTCCTCAAGTTGTTTATCTGATACAGACATTCCTATCTCTGTAAGTTGACTGAGAGGGTTTAGACACATGTGTGCAGGTGCCCTGTCATTGTGGGAATTGTCATAGAATATATGCTCTATGAAGGGAAGTCTAAAACAACAATCATACCTTGCAGCACTAGTTGTTTTAGTTGCTACTATGTACAGTAAAACTGTGAGATCCGATGTTATATTCTCTTTGTATGTCAAGTTTAACACATAAAGTTACATTTATATTGTATGTTAAGTTTGGATATTTACTTTATATGTCCAAACCGTCGCATATATTGAGAAGACACATGAGCGAATGTGTAGGGTTGGCAATAAATAGGGTCAAAGATAGACTTCCACTCAAATTTTAAAATTTTAAAACTTTAGATTAACTTCATTTACTTGTTTTTAATTATTTTTCATTTAATTTTTAACTTCAAGTAGCTTTTTCCCTTTTAACATAACATATATGACAAAATCAAATTTTGAGCAAGGTGCTTCAAAAACCTTTTATACAAAGAGAAACATAAGTCAAGGTTTAGTTGTACTAAAAACTTAATAAATAATAATACTGTAACCAAAGTAAAGTAGTAGTTCTTTTACAATTACCAAAAAAGATTTGCTGCCTAAACAGATATCAAATTGTTTGAGCTAATCTGAGTTGCGTGCATGAAATTTCGCGTATCATCTTATCCAATAGTAGGTGACTTTCTAAGAATTAGAGTGAGTTCATAGTCAATACCTTGTATTGAGTATGAACTCACTCTAATTCTTATAAATTGTATAATGATAACACCACTGATGTAGTATTCTCATTATACATCTCAGTCGTTAAAATACTAGTCCTGCAGCCAAAATCATAAAGAAAAATATAGATCAAGCGATTCAAGACTACCAATCACCATTGCCAAAGTAATGCACATTAGAGTGACTGTCATGGATGCACAATGAAATATCAGGAAAGCTTGACAGCCGCAAAGTTTCCCAACATATCTGCTTTGCCTCAGCAACGTCATCAGTGCACATAGTTGACAAATAATCGCTGAAATGACAACTGCCAACACACTGGGATCCAGCGTTAACCAGCCATTACCGGCTAGTTGTAAAGAGCCCATAACATACCAACTAGCAGTAACCTCCTAATGTCATGACACAACGTAATAGCCTCTGCCCTTGTTTGTCATTGGCTAACCTGCTTTAGCATCATTGACAGTACTGAACACTACAGTGGCTAGTAGTATACAATTGTTAAGTAAGTGCAGAATGGAGTAATATCTCAAATATTGTATATGCTGTCAGAGGTCGATACCAATATGAAAAAACATCACACTCCCATGCAAACTCACTTGTCAGACTGTGGATAGGCGTCGGTTTCTTTAAAAAAGCCTAAAAAGCTGGTGCAAATTTTGCCGGAAATTCCTTCTCCCACCACTACAGCTCTTGGTGCCATGTTAGGTAGGATGCTTGCTATTGATATGTCCATAGGTGTATAAATGTATGGGTGCTGAAACAAGGTTCTATATTAGTAGCAAATCAATGCTATAACACAGTGGAAAAGTCACACCCTGGAATATTGGAAGACTAGTATGATGACATATTGTAATATTTGAATAAATACATTGATGCATTGTTGCATTGACACATTGATGCATTGACACATTACTGCATTGATGCATTGACACATTGATGCATTGTCACATTACTGCATTAATGCATTGACACATTGAGGCATTTACGTATTAGTGCATTAATGAACTGATGCAATGACACATTGAAACATTGATTCATTGCCACTTTGATTCATTGACACATTAATAACTTGATGCGCTGATGCATTGATGTACTGAAACATTAGTGCATTGATGATTCGATGCAATAACACATTGATGTTCTGACACATTGATGCTCTGACACATTAGTGCATTGATGCATTGACACATTAGTGCATTGACTAATTGACACATTAATTCATTGATGAGTTCCTGAGTTGATGCATTGTCATTTTGAGGTACTAGTATATCGATTAATACTTATGCTTTTGCATTAAAACCAATGATCATTCCTGAATGTAGTACTCTAGAAACATTATAATAACTGAAATCAAAACTCTTCTATAACTTCTTGTCAGTTTGGTGCCATCAATTTTGTCACAGAGAGGCTTTGACACGCTGACATGTCGAATCAGATTGTAACACAAACTTGATTCGATGCGTTGTCGTGAGTTTGTTGTTATTAATAAATCCTGGCATACAAATGATATTGACGGGTTTTAATACTTTAAATAGCACAGATCTTATTGATAAATGATCAATATATCAAAAGAATGCTCAAGTCTGATACGGTACAAATAAGTTTAGCATAAATTGAATTGACACAATTGCTCGAACGGTTTTAAAGATTTACCTGGTTAAAAACATTTTTATCTAAAAGAGACTCGGACCCATAAAACCAACCAAAAAAGTTTTGAAAACATTGGCTTACAAAATGCTTTGAAAAATGATACAAATGTAAATTAATAGGGCAAATATAAATGCAAAATTTCAAAATTCGGCAATATTTGTCATCGTCTTTGACATAGCAGTGCTTAAAGTTCGATGCCACAAACTAACTAAAATGGTTGACTTACTCAATTGTGCACCAACTGAAATATTTCTTTGGTTTGTTCTCTAGCACGACTCACCTTAAAAAAGGTCAAACTATGAAGGAGAGTTTCATTTTTGAATGTCAGAAATCAGGATGTTGCTAAAAAACCTTGCTTACATTTTAAAAGATGAAAACACTGAAAACCAATCGGTGTGACACTCTGGCCATAAGGATAATATCAGTAAAAGACTTTGAACATCACTGATATATATATATAGATATATATATATATATATATATATATATATATATATTGTAAATTGTGGTTTGAACAGCAAAATTCACAAAAGCATGAAATCAGTTTTAGTGGCTTTAGTTTTTGGCCAACATGCGAACCATAAAGCCACACGCATAAAATTCATTTTTTTACAACCTTAAATTTCAAAAATAATTTTAATATTATAAATTATAGTATTAATACATATTAACTAAATAAATTGACGCATTGACACACTGGCTATTAGTATAATGTAAAAATTGTAAAAATCACTGATATATTGTGGTATGAAACAATGTTAAACAACAAGTTTTTCAAAAGCACACAGCCAGATTTAACGGCTTCAGTTTCTGACCAACATGCAAACCGTAAAGCCACATGCATAAAACTTAGTAAAAATTAATTAAAATCCATTTGTTACAAAGATAAATTCAAAAAATAAATATAATATGCAACTATATAGATTAAGTTTGCTTGTTAACCTGCTTTGCTATGAGCAAGCATCCTAATTTTATTGCATACTTGCTTTACATCCTTTTTTACTACTAAGAGTTATCTTCTCTCACAAACCTAGTCTGCTTTTAGCGTATAGTCAAAGTTGATCACACAACTGTAGTTAATCTGTTAGAACAGTTATGAGTAGATAAATCCTCATTTGCTCTAAACGTTTGTACAGTTAGTAGGGTGAGTTCAAATTTTCTAGAATAAAATGCTTTGCAATGGATAAATTATTAGTTTAAACTTCATTCAACCAGATGTTTCTTGCGAATAATTGTTACTGAAACCATTCACTTTTTGTATGCATGAGCATTACGTTGGGAAATTTTTAATTTTTTTAAAATCGATGCAAATTCGATTTTACTAATATCAGTCATTGATACTTTAATACTTTTAAAAACATGATTAAACTCCCAATGTAATTAAAGTGATTTTGAAGTGTATTAAGTTTTTCTAGAACGTTCACTTGGTTGTTATTTTGTTGAGACAGACTGCCAAATGCCTAAAATGGCATTATTGGAAAATGTTCATACTCACAATTGATGTATTGATATTTTTAAAAACATCTGTAAACTCACAAAGTAGTTAAAGGGATTTTAAAAAGTAATAGATCTTTCCTGTTCTTTCACTTGGCTTGGAACAAGATTTATTTTGTGGGGACAGACAGCAAAATGCCTAATAATGGCATCTCTGGAAAATATATATATATATATATATATACTCACAGCAAAAGCCACACCAATAGCACTGCAGGCTGTAAACAAGTTAACTGCTTCTATCGTAGTACATCCAACTACAGCAAACGTATCTTCACCTGGGATAAGACCCAGGGCCAACATTCCCTTAGCATATCCATCTGCCTGCAAGTATGCAACAAACTTAAAGATCGTCATTGAAAGTAAAGTTGCTCCAATCCAATATAGTTACTTTTATATTACAATATTTTTGATTGAACTTTTCTTTGAATTGAATTTGAATTGAATATTGAATGTCTTTGTTGAAAAATGTTTTTGTGTGATTCTGATCCTAAATCTCAGAATGAACTATTAAATGAAAATATGAATGTAACAATGAGTGAATAAATTAATATATCAATGAATAGAAAAATCAATGAATGATTCAATCAACCAATCAATCAACCAATCAGTCAATGAGCCTATTATGTGTTTCTCAAAGTATGTCTGTCATCCCGGTTATAGATATAGCTACATGTACAGCGCACGCTGATTATTTTACCAATGCGGCCACGCATTACGACGCCCGGGGTAAAAAATACTTTTTGTACGATTCAATTACTATATCTGGGATCAAGGCTAATTCTTCTCAAGCAGACAATTATATTGAAATATTTTGAGACCTAAGTATATGCAACACAATGCTTCTTCCTGTTTTTTCGTAGGGCAAATTGGTTCGGCCCACGAAATCAATAACTTACCTCGAACTTTGAAATTTGGCAAAGTTACTGATTATACATGTTATTAAAAAATATTCGGCAGAACTTGCCATGGCGAGTTATCCGCTATCCCGTATATACAATATCTGTTATAATAAACACAATTCGCTAACGTAAATGATAAAATTTCTGTTAAAAGTTTGAAGTTTATTAAAATACATACTGAAAACTCCATCAAGTATGTGTTTGTAAATTACATTCATTTAAGTTAAATTCAGCGTTTGTGTTGCACGTCTGTCTCAAAGGTAAGAACTCTCCACGCAGTGTATTGTAATGTTATATTTTGCAGATCATAACAACAAAATGCACTAAAGACATGGTAGGTACCTATAGTTACCAAGGTTAACATAGTATTTTGGTCCTATTTTTAATGGTGACAACTTTTACCAGGAGGTAATTGCATTAAATAATGACGATGGGTTTTTATACCACTCTATGTAGGTCTATAGCTAGCCTACAATATTTTCACATGTCAATGTTTGCATGCCAACACTGAAATCATATGATTGTATACCAAATAACTTTTTATTGTAATCAAAGCAAAATAAACTATATTTAGCCATTACTCTTTAATGATTTCACATTTACATTTAAACACCTTTACATTTGCATTTTTCCTTCTAATTTATTTCAGCGAAACACTTCTTTCAAGTTATGAAATTTTAAACTTACAACTATTTAACACCTTTACAGCCGTTGTATTTATTTTTAATTTAGTTGGTCTGCACAAAACCTTATCCTCCTGATATGAAGTTGGAAAGTTACAGTTGTTTGACAAAGTTTATATATGTATATAATGTATATAATATACATATATACATATACATATATATACATATACATATACATATACATATATATATATATATATATATATATATATATATATATATATATATATATATATATATATATATATATATATTCATGCTACATACGGTACTGCTTCGGCTATTGAAGCCTCATCAGTGCAGCTCAAAGCAGACAAGGGAGACAAATCCCATTGCCAATGAGAGTTGACTTCCTGCCGTGAAACAACTAAGTTGCCTCACAGACTTTAAGAAAGTCAATGTGCTGACACCGGAGTTCTCGAATAACAAAAGTGATGAGCTTTGCACAAAGGCTAATAGTGCCGTACCTCTCACAGAATGCTCAACCAAATTGAAATAAAGGAGCATATACTCATGCTACAGACAGTAATGTTTCGGCTATTGAAGCCTCATCATATATACATGCATATACATGTATATATATTGAGTGCAGTATGTAATATCAATATCTAAAGTAACACAACATTGTATGACGCGCCATATTTTAATCTAACTTAGCAGAACACTGTATGATGTGCCACATTTTGCCTTTGCTCATTCAATCGTAGAAATTATCACAAATTGTTTGAAGTGTTTTTCACGCACCCTTTTTGTTGATAAATATGCTGATGCTTTCTAATTTTTTGAAAAACACATTCCGTTTTTATAATAGCTGTGTGTTTGTAAACAATTTTTTTACGAGTTAGTAATTCACTAGCTCCTTCCTTTTTCAAGTTTCATGTTTTGTGGCCCCAGTGCATGCGAAATTTTTATTAGTAAAGGTTCGACACCTGCGGTACAAAGGGAGGCAAGCTGATTTATTTCAGCAAAGAAATTTCTCTTCTCTTTAGGCTTGGTGCGTGCATTTAATACCTGCAGCTTCTGCTAGTTGAAACTAGGACTATATCTAAAGTAAAAACTCTGTTTTGAGTGAATTTATTTTTAGCAGAAAAGTTTCGTGTTTATTATGAGGATGCATTTCCTTTTCACAACATTCACACAAACATTCAAAAATATTATAGCTGATTTGATTGCAAACAGTTTTCCATTGCTGCAAAACTTTGATTATATGACTTGGTGATAGAGTCAATGCTCTATGCCGTCACAACAATCAGTTTTCATATTTGCATTGTCATTATGTTGATTATATAAATAAGCAAAGCGTCCCTTCCTCCCGTGTTGATAGGCATACGTCTTTCTGTTTGGTTGACCAAAACAAACACAAAGGAGTTATGCTGGCTTTGCTAGCTGTGAGGCGTGAGCTACATGTAGCTGTGTTAAGTAAACCATCCTCTAATTAACAAAGGCTTTCAGTCTTCAGAGAGAGATACGAACCTTTCAATTGAAATAAGTTTTAGCCAAAACCTCATTTAGCTGGTATAAATACATATAGGTATAGTAAATCGTCATCATAAGTATCATTTTTTAGTTACATAATCTTTCTCAATAGCATTCCTGGTCAGAGTTCACTAATCGATGTCGACATGCTGGTATGAGTCCTATTATTGCATTGATGTCATGTGACTTACTCAATCACATGATCAACTGTTTTTTATGATTTTGAGTGAAATAGCATTAGGTTACACAACCTATACAGATTAATACATATGACTAGACTGCCCGGATGTTTTCAGTTTTAAATTGACGAAACTTGATAACCGCTAAAATTTTCCGAAAACAATACGTGCAAAATGACATCACTAGCTGTTTTTGCTGCGATAATCGATCTCGGCCACTGTGTTCAAGCTGTAACGTTATGCGTCTCTATTCTGTCTGTCAGCCTCTGCGCAACTATTGACTGTGTAGTCGCACTTCCATTTGATCTGAAAGTTTGAATCGCGATCAAGTTTTAGCAATGTTAATCTTGAAACATCCTTGTAGTCAGATCACCTCAAACATCAAAAACAATAGCAAATGATTGAAAAATACTGATACTTTCTGATAAAATATATATTAAAATTTGGTGTAAGTTCATCTTGCACTAGTATGAGGTGAGCAAGTGTATCCCTCGTCTTAACTAGACATAGAGAAACAGTTCTGCTGGCAGTTGTAAGTACAGTACAACATCTACTTATGTTCATAAACTATAGCATCCCTTGGAGTTGGTCCAAAGTTTCCTTTTCTTTAAAAACAACAAGCACTCTACGCTCCTTACCTTCTCTAGTATCTCTGTAGTGGTGAACCTTCTATTCGTCTCCAAGTTGACCACCTCACCAACTATTCCCTTTTCTCTAGCTCTCTCAAACAGCTCATATAAGACCAGGTCTTTTTGGATTGGATGACTAGGATCAGTGGCATCTACATAGCTCTTGGTTAGAGGTCCTGATATCTGACCAGATGTCATTTCTTTATCTTTATCTCTTTATCTGTATAAAGAGAGATAATTATTATAATAGAATATCAAATACTTAGGTTTATGAATGTTTGTAGTTTTACTAAACAGTACTTATCACTAGACAGCACAGCAAATCCTTTAGTATAAGCAAGTGTTCTGACCTAAAAGCTTTCCTAACTATTAGCACACTCACTTACACTCATGTGTTGATGTTCTGCAAAGTTGAGTTAGAAGCTTCCGGAAGCTAGCAATAGCAGAAAGAATTGAGTCACGTGTTTGTGATGTCAGTTTCAAACCCTTACATAAGCTTGTACGGGTACCCTGACAGTGGAGTGCGCCATGAGAGGTATACATTTATATAATACTGGAAGAGAGATATAGGTTTAACAGAATGCTGTGAGAGATCATAAGGTCTAGTAACTATTGCATAAAACTAGCTAAATGCTCGGTGTTGGGCGAGTAATAGAATAATTACCTAATGAATTTGAGTAACTTACCTGGAAAACTAGACTTTTACTAAAATCTTTAATTAAACAATACACACCTTCTGGGCCAGCTTAACAACCGTTACACGTAACACGTAACGGTGATCAGTGCTAGTAATTAACTGTAAAAAAGCGCTTGAAGCATGAGTATCTTAACCAACGTAATGACTATTTGCTCAATGAATCTATTGTATTCGATGTAGCTTAATGGTCGAGTCTGCCACCTCTAGATCCGGAGGTCCTGAGATCAAACCCAGTGCCATGTAGATTTTTCAATACTACATTTTGATTGCTATGACTGGACAAAAAGACAATAAGTCATCAATATAAACACTGAGACTTATATAAATAGACTGGCTGCGCTACCTGGTGCTGTTCGGGTAATAAAAAATTCTTGCACAGAAAATTGATTTGTATTCAACATACAACAACATTTGCCATTTCAACTTGTAAACTGCATATCATGAGCGAAGTGTTTTGGGTAGTTGAAATAAATTAGGAGAGAAAATAAAAACAACTGTAAAGGGTTTCAAACTTTGTCAAACAACTGCAACTTTCAAACTTCATACCATGAGGAAAAAGTTTTGTGCAGAGCAACTAAATTAAAAATCGATAAACAAATGTAAAGGTTTTCAAACAACTGTAAAATGAAAAATTCATACCTTGAAAGAAGTGTTTTGTTGAAATAGATTAGAAGAAAAAATAAAAATGTAAAGGTGTTTGAATGTAAATGTGAAATCTTAGCAAGTAATAGCTCAATATAGTCTATCTCACTACAATTACAATAAAAACTTATTTGGTATACAATCGTATGATTTCTGTACGTTTCAGTGTTGGCATACAAAAATTGGCATGTAGGCTAATATCATAGGCTATAGGTACAAATCATCATCATTAAAAAAAGCACAAAAATACTGTGTTAACCTTAGTAACTATAGGTACCTACAATGATTTTAGCGCATTTTGTGGTTGTGATATGCGGCCCCATATAATATAACATTACAATGTACTACGTGAAGAGTTTTTACCTTCAAGAAAGATGGGTAACATAAACACTGAATCTAACTTAAATGAATTTGGTTAAGTGAACACATACTTGAAAGAAGTTTTAGTATGTATTTCAGTAAACTTTAAACTTGTAACATTAATTTTATCATTGTGAAACATTTGAACATTTGTATTTTATATATATATACAGTCAAACATGGATAACTCGGCCACAGATAGCTCGAAAACATGGTTAATTTGAACGGTTTCTTTGGTCCGTTCCCACGTAATGATAAATTGCTATAGATAACTCGAACTCAACACTGTTAATTCAAACTGTTTTTTTGCCCAACGGCTACCGAAACGGTTGTTATCGCTTTAGAAAATCACTTTATTCAAAGCCATAGAGGTAAACCTCATCTTTTCGTAATTCATAAGCGTTGTTATTACCACCATCGGCAAAATAATTTTGTCAACGACTTTTCTAAAGGTTTGGTCAAATTTGATTTATACTGCTATACGATTAATAGCACGGGCTTGCCGGGTCACGCGCGCAAGGATTTTCGCCACGCACATACAAAACAAAAACAGCATGTTGTTTTGTATGTGCGTGGCGAAAATCCTTGAGTGCGTGACCCGGCTAGCCCGTGACGAATAGTTTTCCGACGTTGATTCCGTGTTCAATCAACGTCGGAATGTTGAATGCTTAAAAACGTCTTAAAAATTGTTTTTATTAAACGTATACGTTGTCTTAGCTAAAAAAACTATTCATCGTTTGACCTAAACACAGAATACGTGTGTACATTCAATAAGTATCCATTCAAAAAGCGTGAGTGATATACAATGTACCGTTAAACCTCGTAAAACTTTTAATTGAACTGCCTCGGAGTGTTGCTCTTAACGAATCTCAGGTAAAGTAAGGGATTTTTCTTTGGTAACTTTTTCTTGAAGTTGCATAAACTTCAAGAAAAATTGGCAAAATTGATCGTGGGTAAAACGCTCAAAAGAAAAAGATGTCTTTTCTTTTGAGCATTTCAACAACGATCAAGTTTTTCCAATGTCAATCTAAAAAAACGTCCTGGCAATAACATCACCTCAAACAACAAACCAATCTCAAGTGATAGAAAAATCTCTATACTTTTTCATGAAAACGTTTTAAACTTTACATTAGAAGCATTTAATTTGAAACAAGCCATTTGTGCTTTTGATTTATATTATAGTTTGTATACGTACATGTATCTACTAATAAATAAGTAAATATATGGACTTGTGACAGTGCTCTGATAACTTGAACGCTCTGATAATTCGAACACTTTTGCTCGGTCCCTTGAAGTTCGAGTTATCCATGTTTGACTGTATATATATATATATATATATATATATATATATATCTGCACATGCCCATCAAACTGGTAACCCACCCAAAAACAGATGCAAACGGATCTCTTACGTAGGACTCCTCCACAGCCTGAAAAAAGTTAACATCAGCTGAAGGTACTGCCAAAGGTATCTTTGATATGATTCATATAGCACAGTATGAATATTATATATCATACATAATATACAGTTTACATAGTATTAATCATATTATATGTATTATACATAATAGGTGGATGTTATATGTTATACATATACTCTATATACATGTATGTATTAATCTCAGTGTTTGCCATCATTAATTTGTTCAGTTAGAGTGATAAAGTTTTAGTAATGAAGAATCAGCAATGCACTGAATGTAAACTCGGAACCTCCAGTTTCACAGACAGGCGTCCTATTCATTACACTACATGTCCAACTGGCTTTACTGAAGAATAATTGTGCAGACCATACTGATTATGCTTACAGAATAATCAGTATGGTCCATGGCAGAATGCGGTGTATGGTCCATAGCAGCAGGCAATACGCCGCATGCTTAAAGCTTGACGCCGTAACACAACGATTACATGTATAAGCTATTACCAATTATAAGCAAGCTGGCTTTTGACAGCTTTGAACCGGCTTTGAAACTTATTATAGTAAAAATTTAGACTAGCTCAAGTTACTCAAACTTGCTGGGTAAAACACTAGCCAATGGCAACTAAATTTAGCAACAAAGGCTAAATTTTCTGTGCCAAAACCTTTTTATTACCTGTACAAAGCCAGGCATTCGGCTAGTATATGCAATGTATTACGTAATATGATAAATGTAATATATATTACATACATTGAATATATATTACATACAACATGTATGATATAAATATTATATGCGCATGTATATAAGAAATGTATAAAAATTTGTCACATCCATGAGAGTGGTATGATGCAGCGGTATATCTCATGCTAACTGGAGGTAGATCTCACACTAAAGCAGCACCCATTAACCTCCTTATAACTAATTCTGACTGACTGTATGGAGTGATGAGGTACTCATACAGCAATGCAAAGTGAGGTTTGTTTGCAATGAATCAACCAACAATAATATAGCCAATAAGTTTCATAAACAAACTAATTCTTGATTTCTATTCATGCATGACTAAGCCTGCTTAAGACCCTCATTTTATGCTGGTTTGTTTAGCTGCAAGACTTTGGTCTCCTGAGCACCGCTAATTGCATTACCAAATTAATCACATCGCAATCAAACAATGTTTCAAGTTTTGCTTCCTAGAGTACCCCTAGAGCCTAATGAAAAAATATTATCCTGGTCTAGATCTTAGTCAACTCCGGAAATAACCTTGGAAGTTGGACCTTTGTGCTATTGGTCAATCAATGTCGATAGTTTTAAAATTAAAAATGTCACAAAGTAGCAAATAACTTACCAATATGTAAGTTTGATAAATCTCATCTGAATAATGTAACTGTTATTAGAAGAGATATTAGTGAGCCTGCTGCAGAAGGAACTAGCGCAGCAATAAGCCTACTCACTCTACTCAGTCTCCTAACCCACTGATGCAAATGTTGTTTGAATTACACGCTTCAGTAACAATAGAAATGTGCATTTAGCTACGGCTTTGTGAGGTCACAATTTTGGAAGCGTTGTATGAGCTATTGTGTGAGTTGTCTCATCTTTAAATGCTAGCTATCTATACTATAATAAAAGCTGTGTACAAGAAGAACAAAAGATTGCGTCACGCTAGATTTGTCTATCAGTTGAGAAAAAATATTATGTCTTACTGAGTTTAAACTCAAAACCTTCACCTTGATGTACCAACACTGTAACACCAATCAACGCCTTGAGGTAATGCTGAGTAATTATACATAATTATAGCTGTTTTCTGTGCATCATCAACACACCTGACAATCTCTCACAGCACAATAGACTTTTAGGATACTTCTACTGCACAACAAGATGCCGAATAAAATATTAACAGCTAACAAAAGCTGTGTCTGTCTGTTTAAAGCCACAGTGTGTTGAGCCAAAGTGAGTGTTGTAAGCAAATTTTGTTCCTTGAAACTTATACTAGTGACTTAGTACTAGTACTAAGTATTATGTAGTACTAGTACTACATAATAAGGTCTCTATAAACATCTTTACTATAATAGGAGCAGTGTCCAATTGAAACTATGATAAAAAAACAAGGAAAAAATCTGTTTCAAAAAGATTTGAACTCTTATACTTTAATTTACAGACCAACACCCTAACTCTTACACCACTCGGCCACCTTGGCTTTTTATGAATTATGAATATATATATGGGAGATCCTCAGTTGTAATAACTATTTGCACAATAATTCAGACACGCTTATGAATGGCTGGGTAGAGCAGTTATTAAAACGTTTGACTAGCATGCTGAAAGTTGTGAGTATATATATATTTATATATATATATTTGAAAAATTATTGCGAAAAAAGTATACTTTTAGTATTTGCGTTACAAATTTGTTTCGTGCGAAGCACTCATCAGACGCGATTGTACTAAAATGAAAAGCTTTACCGAATGTGCCAAAATATCAGAAATGGACTCGTTGTGGTAATCATGTAATTCAGTGCTAAGTGTAACCGAGAAGATAACTCCTAGCATGTCTGCAATTAGAAATCAATTCATTTCTTTTATTTAATGTGCCTAAGTGTGGTTTGCATATTATGAAGTATTTTTCAAGTGAACATAATTTGCATCATTTTGTTTTGTTTGTATATGGTTGTGCTTGAGCTAATATTTTCCATGTTATGTTGTATGTTGAGTTGCTTTCTTTCAACTTCCAAATGTGCTTGCTCAATTCTGTGTGGTGTTGTTTGTTTTTGTGGTTAAACGAGGCTTTATGGTTACTGTATCTAGTTTTAAATTCGGTTGAGCAAAGTCCTATGTAGGTCGCTACGTGGTTGTTTGTATTGTTGCTTACTGTTGCCTGATATATCACATTTTTGGCTCTGCATTTTCCTTCCAAAGGGCAGTTGTTCTTTTGTTTGCAGTTGCAACTTTTTTCGTTCTCTTCTCTTTGTAGTGTACTGGTTTTATTAAGGGTTTTGTTGCTCCCATCAATGATTGTTTTCATGTTTGGCATTACTGAGTAGCTCAGTTTTAAGGTTTGTCTATTAAATATTGCTTGGAGTGGGTGTTTCTTTGGGAAGCATGTTGTAACTATGTTGAAAAATCTTTGTCCGATATTGGTTGCAACATTGGTGCTGAATGGTGGGTTGTACCATGTGATTTTTCTTTGTCTGTTACATTTTTTAGGTTTTTTCATGTTGGTTTCATATTGTAGTTTGCTGTTTTATCCACTCTTGTGGAGTGCTTTTTGGTATGCTTGCACTGTGCTATTAAATTGTTGTTCATCTGATGAAAGTGCGTTTAGTCGTTTGTTTATGTTGTCTGGTAAGTTTTTCAATATGGAAGGTGGATGGTTGCTTTGTTTGTGCACATATAGTATTGTGTTGCCTGGTTTTTGGAAAGGCTTGACGCTGCCATCTTGTAGATTTAAAGTTACGTCAAGAAAGTTCACTAATCGTTTGTTCGCCTCAATAGTAATTTTCAAGTTGTTCTTATTAAATATGTTGCATATTAGTTTCTTTGTTCTCTCTATAGCTTGTGGTGTACCCTTGCAAACCGCAAGTCCGACGGCTCTGTATAGTCCAATGCTGCAAGTCAATTCTTTGGGTATTTGAGTCAGTAAGTCCCTACTAATTCACAAGTCTCCGCTCCGTCGTAGCTACCCATAGTCACGTCAAACCATTTATTAGAGTTCTTCTTTGACCAGGCCGTGTCGTTGTGAAATACAAGCGATCTTTTTGCATGTAGTATGATTGCCTTTTTGTTTTCTGTGATATTTGTTATGTTGCTTGCAACATCTAATGCTTTTTTTAATAGTGCCTCTGTTATTGAAGGGTAAAATTCACAAACGTCAAAAGTAATAAATGCTTGCTGTTGCTTTTCCTTTATTTCTCTAAACCAATTCAGTACGTCACCCGTACTTCGCCATAATTTTACATTAGTTTCTCTTGTCACTGTTTTGTTGATACCTGTGAGCAGAGTTTTGCTTATTTTTCCTATTTCAGATTTTGTTGGATTGATTAGTCTACACGTGGGGTGGTTTGTGAAGTTATCTTTGTGGTCTTTTAACGTTATGAATGGCTGTTTCTCTGCTATTGTCTCAATTCTTTTCTCAAGTCCTAATTTGTGCGCTATTTCTTTGTCTTTTGATGTAATTTGGTTTACTGCTGTCTTGTCAGCTTTTTTGTAAGTTTTAGTCACATTATTTTGCAACATTTTGCTGTATTCATCATTTTCAAGTCTGTAAAAATTGGTTGTTTTGTCAGCTTTGACAAGTATTTTATTGTTTGCTTGTATTGTCTTAGTGTCTTGAAGTAGTCTTCGTTGAAGTTCATTGTGTTATATCCGGTTTCGGTAGTTTTTAATTACCAATTGAGACTTGGAGTTGTCATCCTACTTTAGATAACTCCCGACGCCCTGTGCCGGGTTGATTCTCATGGCTTGCGCTGTACTGTGGTAAAGGCGCCTATCGCATTGCATTGCAATTGCCGTTTGAATTAGCCTAGGGGCGGCGCGATTTTTCCTTAGCCAATAGATTCGTGTCAGCAAGACTACGTCATGAACTGTAGCCCAAGTTCTCTTTTAGCGGGATAATTTACTGACAACCGTTCCTCCCTTGACTATAAACGGAAGTGATCCCGTCTACACTTGCCGGAGCTGTGGGAGATCTTATTCCACTATCTACGTGGCGTGTCCTCTTCTCTCTCCTGGATTCATGGTAGATAGACGTGTGTGACCCTTCTGCTGACTGACTGACCCAACAAACAAATCCACGCTTGTCGTGGCTGGCTGCGGACGTCCTAGAAGGAGTGCCCAGCTGGCCGTGCGCTTTCTCTTCAAAACAGGTATTACAGATATCTGTGTACTTTCATTTTATTAAGTTTTTAATAATAACTTTAAACATGTAATAATCATTTACTTACGTGTCTCTGCTAGTAAAACTAATATTAATAATGTTTTAGGAAATAAGATATTAAACAAATAAAACTCTTGCTCCAAGCGAGTGCAATTAATAATCATTGTTATACGAAATTGTGTGGCTAGTTCGATCGTGTTGTTAATCCCCTCACTCTCTTTTGTTAACTCGAGTATTTAATTAAGAACGCCCAGATTCCGTCATAACAGTTGTATGGCTTGAATTTGATGTTTTGTATCATTTCTGTTATCTTACTTTCAAAATCTGACATTTCTTTTATAAAAGGTGGCAGTTGCTTTGTTTTGAATCCATAGGTTTCTTTTTGTTCTGATTGCTGATTTGAGTTTAAGTAAAAATGTGCTTTCCATCTCATTCGGTGAGTTAACTTCTCGGTCATTTCTATTAATCTTTGTAGGTAATTTGATTTTTTTGGTATTGGTATATTTTTCATAGAGTAACCAAAATTTACCTTTTCCATTTTTAGCTTTTGGAAGAGTGCTTAACACTGTAGTAACTCTCAACAAAATAAAATTGAAAATCAAAATATCTTGCCGATGTGAAAAACGTCAGTGGAGTAAATCTATATTAACTAAAAGCAAGTGCAAAAGCATATAAAAAAGAACTCTACACTAAAAACCTAAAAGATTATTAGTGGAGTATGAAATATTTGAAAAATTATTGCGAAAAAAGTAAACTTTTAGTATTTGCGTTACAAATTTGTTTCGTGCGAAGCACTCATCAGAGGCGATTGTACTAAAATGAAAAGCTTTACCGAATGTGCCAAAATATCAGAAATGGGCTCGCTGTGGTAATCATGTAATTCAGTGCTAAGTGTAACCGAGAAGATAACTCCCAGCATGTCTGCAATTAGAAGTCAATTCATTTCTTTTATTTAATGTGCCTAAGTGTGGTTTGCATATTATGAAGTATTTTTCAAGTAAACATAATTTGCATCGTTTTGTTTTGTTTGTATATGGTTGTGCTTGAACTAATATTTTCCATGTTATGTTGTATGTTGAGTTGCTTTCTTTCAACTTCCAAATGTGCTTGCTCAATTCTGTGTGGTGTTGTTTGTTTTTGTAAGACAGAGACTGTGTCTCTGTCTTGCAAAGTGTCCTCTTGTACATGTGCTCTGGTTGTACGTCTCCTATTAGCACGTAGGTAGGAAAAAAGTTGAGGTGGGCTGAGTTGCGTTAAGGCATGTGCTGTCTGATGATATGCTCTAACCTGCTAATCACCTCTTTCAGCCGTCTTCTCTTATTAAACAAAGCTTAATCGCTCTTTCCCAAGATATGGGTCAGTTTCTATATTCTTTTTCGTTCATTTCTGTTGGCAGTGCCAAGCTGAGAGCTGGCTCGGACACAGAGTTGGCTGGCTCATACTAACTGCTTCCTTCATTAGAAGCATTATTCTCCTATTAGCATGTAGGTAAGAAAAAATTTGGGGTGGGCTGAGTTGCGTTAAGGCATGTGCTGTCTGATGATATGCTCTAACCTCCTAATCACCTCCTTCAGCCGTCTTCTCTCATTAAAGTTTGGGTCTTCTCCATCCCCATATTTTTTTATAAAATCGATTGTCTCAGGATTGGCAGCTCTAATTTGACAAAGCAGACAGGCTTGCTTCACCTGCGCTACCCCAGCTACTTACTGCCATGCACACCTCAAAACCAATTTAGCCAGTGTTCTAGATGCCGACCAGTTGTCGGAGTTTGGCTGATATGCCATGGCTGAGGGGTGCTTTTCATTAGGCTTGTCCATCAGAGTAAACTGATCACTTTGCTGGCTCTATCAAAGCTGGCTGTCTGCTATCAGAGTGAAAGCCCAAAATACCATCTTGGTCTGAAGGCACTTTGTTCAGCTAGGAATTGGCACAAGTGGCCAATGTCATGAGTCTCTTTATGTTTGTTTTGTTGCAGTACCTAGTGACATGCATGCACACACACAAAAATCAAAATGCTGCAATATGTGATGCCTGAAATGCCCGTTATTACGGGTTAACTGGAAAATTCCGCATTGGTTCGTGTAGTCTTTTTGTGCGGCCACTATGCCATCCTTCATTTGGGGTAATAGGTACTAAATGGTGCGCATAATCATTTTGGACTGACTATTTTTGCCAGTAAAGTGGAGAGTTGAAGTAACTCTATTTTCAGCTCCGTGTTTTGAGGTGGAGCGATGTGTATTGACTGCTCTGGCTGCTTAAACAGGGGCTCAGCTGTCATCACAGACACCAGGTACGCGCTTGATGGCATGGTAGCAAGTGGAGAACTATTTACTAATTTAGAATCAAGTGGCTCTGCTGGGACCTCTTTCAGTCAGACCAGTGTATCATGCAACCCCATCATTGCTTCTTCAGCAGGCTATAGTCCTCGAGTTAGTGGCATACTGTGCAAACTGTTTGCCTTTTAAGCAACAATCAGGGCTAGCTAGGGCCAAGTTAAGCCTTCTGCCGATTTTAAGGTAGCATCAACGCCTTTGCCAGTTATTTTCGTAATTGCTCCATCTTGTTTGGTCAAGGTTAACATAACTCTGGCATCTGTGAGGGTATCTATTTGGCTTAGTTGCTCTTGAATTGAGTTACCTAAATTTTCTGCAACAAATTTTTGTTAAAAATTTAATAGTATTGTGGTAAGGTATTGTGTGTGTTATCCTTAGTAGAAGAATGTTGCAATAGCCACAGAAACAGCCGGCTCACACCATCCTTCCTACCTACTTTTTACCTACTTTCTTACCTACCCTTTATTTTTCTATTTACTAGTACTCCCACTTCGCAAAAGTTTCAGGCTATCTGATGACCAATGCTGGCCATGAACTGTGCTGGCCTACTTTTGGGTTCACTAGGCTGAAGTTGTACTAGTCAGTCAGATTCCTCTTTGGCTGGTCCCATCGTGACAACGTCAGAAAAATTTACCATTCCTTTTGTTTCTGTATCCTTTCCTTTGTTTGCTCTGCTGGTTCCACATACAAGTTTGCTAGAGGTTGGAAATTTCTCGGGCATCATTGGCTTTTTGGCAGTTTTTTTCGACCAGGCTCATTTCATGTTAAGCTGTGTCCTAGGTTACTGTGTAACCTTTCTCCAAACCTGTGTGAGAAGTTTTAAGTCTGCTACCATTTTAAATGATTAACTGCCTTTGTCATTTTATGAAGTGCATACGACTGGTCTTTTCTTAGCCTGGTATACTTTAATGCACCTGTCTTGCAATTTTGGACTAACCCCTTCTTCTGCTGCATGCGGCACAGCCATACCCAGTCACTCTTCTCCCAGTGGTTATTTTCTGTCTCCTTGCCAGATCTTTTATGAGCTTGGCCAAGTGTGTTGTGCACAGCTCCCAATCAGCCCTAAAGCTTGACTTTGTGTTTATAAGTTGAAACAAATTTAGTAGGTTGGGGTACCAATACAATTAGTCTAGAAACCTTGGTTTAGTTCCGTCATAAACATATTTGCCATAACTCAGATCATGAAGTGTGGCATGGCGCTGTACATTCCCTTCAACTGGTGGAGGAGTATGTCCCATTCAATTTAAAGCTTTGAAAAAACTGAATTTTTATTCAATATCCAAGTCCCTGCTGTTCTTTTCTACCATCGTGCTGGCTTAGAGTATATTGGGTGATAAACGCCTTTTTGATTTGCCCAACTTAGCATATTACAGCTATCTGCTGACTCTCGAATTAAGTCTATAGTCTGTGTATAGTTGCTCAGGCAGTCCTAAGCAGCAAAAGACATTTTTGTTGACACAATTGGCCTTCAAGGACACTGTGGCAATCAGTAAGAAAATGACATCCTGCCACAAAATGCAAATGACTGTTAGAATTAACACCCATATTTTGTGCCATAGGATGGAAAGAGTGCACAAACTAAGTCCACAGCTGCTTTTTGTTTAAGCTAGCTAGCATCTAGCTTTCTTTTTCCATCAGCCTTACTAGTTTTACTATTTTGGACAGCAACTTGTTTGCAGTGTGTCTGCAACATGGTTACCTCTTGTGAGGCTCCAAGCATGTGGCATACCACCAAGCTTGTTTTTCGGACACACTGAGCTTCTAGTACATTGTCTATGCAGATTTGGAAAGTTTCTCACATGTTGTACAAAACTTTAACTCTCTGCCTCCCTTTTTCAACTGGTTCAAAACTATATTCTTTAAATTATGATGGCTGCACAATGATTTTATGAAATTTTACGACTGTTTTGGTTCATGACCTGTGGCCTGTAGCTTCTCCAGCCTACCCTGTCACTCAGTGACCCCAGTCACTACCTGTGTTATGTCAAAAGGTTCAGCTTAAAAGTGCCTTAGAACCGATTCAGCTGCTTCCACAGGGCCGGCAATAGTGGACGAGTCAACCGCTTTTCTTTGAAGGTCAAAAACACTTCTAGACCACTGATTGCTGCTCGTGGGATCTGAGCTATGGCAGTTTTTGCAGGCCTGTTTGTTTGGCTCATGAGTGTTTATAAATGCTTCTACTTTGCCGCTACTCCACCACAAACTAAAACTCAGCCAAGATATTTAACAATTTGGTCACTTGATTAGAAAACTCTCTCTTCTGGCATAGCCACTGAAGAGAGGTATGATCTAGCCATAAACGTAATATCTGGCCATACAAGTACAGCCTGCTATGCTTTAAAGTCTTGATCCCTGCCGGAAACTATTTTTCAATGCAACACAGTGCATGTAGCTCAGCTGTGAAAGTGTTGAGGTTTTGCTGTAGTAAGTGATTACCCTGTTTTCTTTGACATTTTTTCTTCTCTTTTGTATTTTAAACAGCATTGCCTACACACCTTGCCTGCTTGTATCAGTATCCAGGATATACCTAAGATATACCTAAAAATCCCCTTGGATATAGATTGTTTGTCTTCTAGTACAAGTGCTTGAGGCGTCCAAAATCAGCCATCATCTATGGGAATCACTTTCAGGTTTACCCCTAGCCTTCAGCAACAGCAGTGGTTGAGCGACAGTGGCACACTCAAAATGTACTGTCGGTTAAAATTAAAAGTGCCTAATAACCTTGAAAATCTTTGATTACTCGATGCCAAAGTCACTTCTTCACTACTTTTACCTTGTAAAGAACAATAGACATTTCATCTTTGTTGAAACTATGGCTGAGCTATCAGACTTTAGACTGAAACAGCTTACACTTTAGTAGCTTCATCTTTAGCCTAGCTTTCAGTAGCCTCTGACAGACTTTTGTAAAGTAGTACAAGTTTGTTTCAAGTCCTAAAGGGTTATTGGTGATAGTGTTGAAATACAGCAAGAAGGTATGTCAGTAGATTCAGTTTAGCACATGCGCTATGAGCCTACAAAAATAGGTTACAAGTAAGCCCGAAGCGCAAGATCTTCTGATTTTAGATGTATAAGCTATTGGTGAATGCAAATTTCTCATAGGCATCGATATGTAAGAGTACCTGCCAGTATCTTTTGACTAGTTTTAATGTACTGAATAACTAACCACCAAGTTGCCATCTATTTTAAAGGAGAATACATAGGTCCTGCTTGGTAATAGAATTTAAGCATCCATAGTTGATGCAAAATGACACTTTCAATCTTTTTTAGACTAGTACAACTGACAAGCTCTAGGCCTTGCTTGTTTTCTATTTCCTGAATCCATACTGTAGATGGCATTGTTTCTGCTCCTCAGTTTCAGTCTTTTTTCAGTCTAAACTGATGTAGGTGGAAAATTGGTACAGTACCTTTTTGAGTCAGAAGGAATGCTTGAATTTAATGTTCTGTACTATGTTCCATCACCTGTGCTTTAAACGATACCATAATGAGTCAATACGTCAGGTAACTTCTCGGTTTTACCTGACTTTTGCTATTGGGTTGAGCGGCTTAAAGCAGAGCTTTTAAATCATTGAACACTCTTCCTTTTGATGCTGCTTCTTTTGTGATTTTTTTATGCCATAACCTTTTGTCACCCAATTGCTAGCTCTCTTCTTATTTACAGGTGTTTATGGTAGTGTAAGACTCTAAGGCCAGAGTTTCTTATGTTGAGGCATTTCAAAATTGCCTGATTGTTTGATCCTGTGCAATTCAAGCTAGTAGCCAATGCCAGATGTTCAGGCAGTCTTTCAGTAGCCCAAGTGAGCAATAGCTTTAGGTGGAAAACCAGCGGCTGATAAAATTTTTGTCCAGACTGGTTTTGCCTTCTTTTATAGTGCTTAGATCTTGCTTTTCAGCAGGGGACTGCGTCTGCATAACAAACTCAGTGGCTTTCTATCTACTTCTACCACCAACTGATAAAACTGTAAGAAGCCCTAGTGATCTAGCAAAAATGGCATCTTTAAAATGGAATCTTTGTAGATGTGGCCCAACACAAAAACTTCCTCTGTTTTTATTTTAGATTTTAACATCTCTCTCTGAATTTATAAAGCCATGTTCATTCTGCCCACAACCACTAGTTTTTGTGCTCGCTTAGCTCATTTGATATGGTTTGTGGCAACTAGTTAAACAACATATTTGTAGTACCGCTAGTGTCAACCAAGAACTAAACAGCCATATTCACCAATTTAGCATAAAGCTGATCATGGAGCGACTACAGCTCAGAGCTTACCCCATTGCTGAGTCTTCTTCTTTTATGGAGTGGCTCAAAGATAAATTTGCAAATTTAAAGCGAGTTTTTGATTATTTGTTTGAACAAACCCGGTTTAGATTTATTCTTACAATCTCTCTGAGCTAAGTTTGCCACTTTTAAAACTGGAGCCTCACAGGTTTAGCTGCTCTGCTGACATGGTTGATATTGGTTCTGCTGCTTATAAAGCTGGCATCCAGTCTCATCTTTTAGTGATGCTTTGGAGGGTTCTTTGTTATTAAGCTATAACTGGTTTGATTGTAGGTGGGAGTGGAAAAATTTGTTTGGTTTACTTCCAAGGCCGGTTTGCTTTTAGGTCTATCAAAGGGCTGCCAGTGAGTTTAGGTTTTCACACTAAAATTTGTGACTGGTTTTTAGCTGGTTCAGTTGTTTTATTATAGATGCAATTTGCTGTTCCACTAGGCCGTTTTTGAGTCATTTACTTTATATGTTGTGAAATGGTAGCTTTGGTAAAGTCAGCAGCAGGCACTATTGTGGTGGTCTCCTGTGATTTCTCTGATACGACTTCCCTTGAGCAGTTTTTTATAGGCCTGCCTTTCTGAGCTAAACTCCAGCAAAAATTTTGTTTTTGCAAAATCACTTTTTTTAGGATTGGGTCATTTCTGTAGCTTTCTGACTCTTTGTACTAGCTGAGCTAGAATCAACACTATCCGGGCATCACTGACTGATGGAGTCCTATTTTACAATTCATATGGCTAAGTGGCTTTTTATCTACTACTTTGAAGAAAACACCGCTAGGGTAACACTCACTAAGTTTTAATTTTAGAAAGTCATTGCTAGCCTAAAGGCTAGCATACTGCATCTGCAAGTATGGGGATAGGCATCGGACACAGGTGTTACTGGAGAGAAGGGTTGTTTAGCAACTTAAGAAATGTTTTTTCTCACCATGTTGGTCAGATTTGAGTTTGGCTGGTCTCTGAAAGCAATATTAACCAGCCACTTTATCTCCATTGTGTTAATCTGCTGGAATAATTTGCTGCTATATCTCAAGGATCTAAGCCTACTCTGAGCCTAATGGAGAAAAGGTCAGAAAAATTCCTGCAGCATATAAAAAAACAGCTATTGTCTCAGCTTGCTTGCAGTTTTGATTTTCCTCTTTTACAGCCTCCCTCAAATGCATCAGGAAGACTTCCACTACCCAGAAAACCTTAAGAATGTACTGGCGAAATGCTTGACATCCACATTTATGACGTACTCGTGTGTGTCAAACAGTTGCGTTGGCATCTGAGGCTAGGGCATCAGCATCATTCATTTCAAAGCTTTTGCCAATTCATTTGTGATAAGGTTCGTACTTTTTGCACATATGCTGGTCATTATGCACAATTTTCTTTCGAGCACAAAACTGATAATTTTAAGGCAGAGAGTGCCTGCATTGTATCCTCAAGTTAAATTACGACATTTTGTAGGTTGGACTCAGACAATTACAGCACTGTCAAACTTTAAGGCAGGTCATATTTACATTTTATGTTTGTTTTATTATTTTTGAAGCAAGCCTTACTCGGCCATTTGACTACCACTTTTAAGGCAGGCTTTGATGTCATATCTCCAAAATCTGCTGCAATTTTTTAGGCAGAGCTTATTCAGTTTATCCGGAGTTTTTCCATCTGCCACTTTTAAGGCAGGGTTGTTAAGTTTATCTTGCAACAGGGTTGGCTAGTTGACTAGAATCTAGCAATTTAACCGCTGCAACTATTAATGAAAAGCATATCTGGGAGACCCATTCACGGTGCTCCAACACAAGTACAGTAAACTGCACATTGTTAGTTGAACATAGATATGCATTTAGTTCATAAGCATATACAAAACAACAAAGCACATATAGTGAGAATTAAGGCGCCAAGCTGCAGTGTTTATGCGTTGCAAGGTTTCTTCACATATGCACTCTGTTGAAACAGGCTTTGCTTCTTTTTCTCCAGTTCCAAATTAATTTCGTTGAAATTTTTTCTTCTTTGTTTGCCAAGCTAGCTCCAGCCAAGTACACGCTAACCATTTCAAGAACTGACCAGGACAGAGGGCCAACTTGCTTTAACCACAATAAAAAAATCAATTCTCTAATTTTACCCAATTAGGTGCAAATAAATCTCCACACTATTGACTTTATTTTCTAGACTATTAGTAAAGTTCACCTATCTTGTTTCAGTTAAATCTATATAATTACTTTCTAAAATTTTCTAAACATCACTTCTTCAAGGTAGATAAATTAAATTCTTTTTTTTCATTCTAGTGGTATGTTTTGCAATGTCCTCCTTTCCTTGCAAAACAATTTTTGAATCCATTTTGTTTGTGGCTAGTTATGGCCTAATGGTTTGGACACTAGCGTACATTTTTCTTTTTGTTAGCCCCTTTTTACCACCCAGATTGGTTACTATGAGCTTTAAAAGCTATTTATGCATAATGAGATTTTTTTTACTAATCCATAAAATAACACCAAGACACGCAAAAACCTAATTCACCACGTAAAATAAATTTTATTGGTACATTATTAATATAATTTTAACCTTGTGGTTGTGCTTAACCTCAGTTCTGTTGCAGATTACAAAGCAGTGAACTTAATCAATATTTAAATGAAATAAAATATTTTTTGATATTCGCAACAGCGCATCACATTAAAGGTATTTTTGTTAAAGGTTGACCTGCAACAAAATTGATATTACAGTTATTTGTTATCAAAAGATTCACCATGTCTTACTTTGTTGTGTTGTAGGTGCAAAATATGTGGGAATGTGATTACGAGCTCTTAAAAGCTAAAAAATAAACAGTTAATCGCCGCCGCACGAGACCGTCATAGGTTGGATTCTCTTTCCGAAACGGCTCAAATGTGACATAGTTGTGGGAGTTGGTATTTGTTTACACTTTCATGCAACCTTATTCGTCAAAATATTTTCACAAATATACTTCACGCATTCAATAAAACCATGTCTATTGTTCTTACACATCTGTTTTATCGTCATTGTAATGCTGTCACTTTTAGCACTGATATCTTATAACTTACCGTAAAAATTCATTTAATTTTTTAACCTTATCTCGAAGGAGTACATATCCTTGTCTGATAATCATGACGAGCCTGTTGGTCCCCTGTGATAATCAAAAATTATTTGCGAAGTGTTGGGTCACATGATCAGATTACGATTTGACGATTAGATAATACCGAAACAAAACTGCAAAGTAGCTAGCATCTATATTTACTACGGGGTCTTCGGTAAAACCCGGAATGTTTGCCATAAACTAGTGCTGCGATGAGTTTTATATTGAGCTTTTTATTGGCGTTCAATTTACGTGAGAACATCACGCGACAAGACAATAACAAACTGTTATGACTACGTCAGAGAAATAAATAGATTCCAATCTACGGCGGCTTTTCGTTTATGAGCTTTCAAGAGCTTGTAATCACAATTCCACATATTTAACACCTACAACACGGCAAAGTAAGATATGGTGAATCTTTTGATACCAAATAACTGTAATGTGAATTTTGTTGCAAGTCAACCTGTAAAGATTCTTCTCTTGATAAACTACTGGACAGTTATGATAAGTAAATTACAACGGATAGGTAAAAGTTGTTAGTTTAAAATTGTTAGTTGCAAATTACAAGTTACTCGTTCAGGTACTTAACTGTTAGTTACGGGTTGCGAGCTATAAATAACTAGATTCAAGTCGCTGGTTACAAGTTGTTAGTTGCAAATTGCTAGTTCTCATTTACATGTTGCTAATTGTTAATTGTTAGTTGCCAACAGCTATTTGTAAATCAGTAGTTTCAAGTTGCTAGCTACCAACTGCTAGTCTTAAATTGCTAATTGATAATTGTTAGTCATATTTTACATTTTGCTTAATTGAAATTTCTTTTTGTGAGTTATGCATATGTATCTAATTACAAATTGCCAGTTGCTAGTTGCAAATTTTGAAACCACCCAAGGTAGCTTATAAAAAACTAGTCCTGGCGGTGTGATTCTCTCCTAAAGAACATGAGAACACCACCAAGCAGTGTCGTTGTCATTGTCACTACATGACAGAAGCATGCCAGTACTTACTTTACTTACTTAGGTCTATATATGAAACTATATCACCTGGGGACATATTACTCGAGCATGATTGAAGCTGCCTTTATAGTTGGTGAAGAAAGAGTTATATTTTACATTCCACATATGTTTGTGCATGGGGGTTAAAAGATTATAGCAATCGGTTTAAGCATGTCATTTTTATACATGTTTTATACGTTTTGTTCAAATGTTCAAATGTATGTAATGTCATCTGTTAATGGAGCAATATTTTGCGCTACTTGTTCAGCTTTAAAACCAAATTTTTAATGTTACTTTGTAACATGCTCATGAAAGCAATCAATTCTGTCTCCTGTTTTTGGCTTGTAATATTTCAAATATTGTAAATTATTGAAACGCAATAAATGCTTGGATAATTAGAGTACTTAAATTGAACCGAGGCACGTTCAATTCAAGTACCCATTGACTTATTAACTAGAAATGTATTTGGTGCCTTGTTCACATTTGTCTGCAAATCATGAGCAACACACCTCAAAAAATTAGATGTTTAAATAAAATTTGCCATAATGCATCAAGTAATGTATCATTAAATCAAAAATAATAACAGTTCTGTCTGTCTGTTGATCTTAAGCCATGGTTAGGGAGTAGCATAAAACATTACTTTCAATGAGCTGGAACTCCTGACATTCAGCTTGGTGGACCGCCATTGTTACGCCAATCAACTGATTTCCATCGTTGTAGAGTAGTTATGCAAATACTTATTCTTGGTGCTTTATCGGTACAGCTAGTTATCTATCTAAGCACACAACACTGCCAAAGTACTCGTTTTAATAATATGATGTCCTAAACCCTAAAACTCTACCGCTAACCTTTAAATCTTTCAACCTTCAGATAAAAAATACAAATCTTTGAAGTCCAGAAATTTTCCGGAAATTGCTGCTGACCCTGCGACAAGGTGAAAACACACTAGGCAATATTTAGCACGATATCATGCTGCATGGCACTAATCTACGTTAGAATTCGCTCAGCGAGCCTGTGGAAAGCGATAACATTAGACATTCTCACCACAACTTTATTGTAAGCAAGATGCACTTCGATTGGTTGGTTTCTCCCAGAATGCAATTTTATGGCGGGTAATTCTTTTTTATCAATGTTCACCAACATACAACAGCAACATTTTGTTACAATTGAAACATCATCAGAACGAACACTGAACTGTTCATAAATTTATTGAGCTCTTCCAGTCCTGTACAGCATAACACACAGAAATTATGAAAAATCTTAGTTGAAAACCAACAATTGGAGTCAATCGTTACAAAGGTTGACCATCTTGAGAAGGGTAAATATTTACCATATTAAATGAAAAACTACTGTAAATTAAATTACCGTAAGTCCTCATGCTCAAGCCGGGCGGCTTGTGCTCAGAAACAGATGATTCACGAAAGAAAAAATAATCCTCCAACAAGCCGCCTGCGGTATCTAGCCGCCCTTACCAACAAGCCGCATATGCCCACAGACCGCGGCTAGCGACTGAAGTTTTGTCGTCCTTGACCCCTTCGGGAACGAGAGTGTTGAGACGGGTTTTGCTATACCCACATCTTCATGAATAAAAAACGGGCTACATCAGTACATGTGAAAATAATTTTCTTTTACTTTTAAGTTCGAATTTAAATTCCTGAACCTTTGCATCAACAACTTACTTGCCATGTCTCAGCTAGATTTTTATCTGCTTCGATGTCTGCAGGTATTAACACGCTCCCAACCGCTTGTCTTTCAATCGTGTGTCATGAATTCATATCAAATTCGAGCGATAAATTCTTCTTTAGTCTAAAGTATTCCATAAACATGACCTTGAAAATAAACGAGTAGGTCGCCAAAACCCTGTACATAAAAGTGTATCATGACTGCGATTCTATGGTTAGAGCGTGGAACTGAGGAGAGACTGCATTTATTGAGAAGCCGCCCTGAGCCCCAAGTAAGTTTTAAAAACTTGGCTTTAGCCGCGGTCTATGACCTTGAACCAGAAGCCGCGCCCAACGACAAGCCACTCGATTTGACCATAAGGACTTAGGGTATACATAAAAATTGTAAAGTATTACTGTTAAAAATACAAGAATAATTTTTTCTTATGTTTTCTTGTAGTGTACAACTCGTGAAAGTGAGATAGGCCTAACAACAAAAGCGGAAGTTGTTTACGTCGTTGCCTAGACCAGTGGTTTTTAACCACTGTGCCGTGGCACACTAGTGTGCCGTGAGAGATTGCCAGGTGTGCCGCAAAAAATGATCCAATATCACCTTTTTGAAATTTAATTTTTACAAAACATTTATTAATCATTCTTTGTAAATATTATGTCATTGTCCGGTGTCCTTGATGTAAAGACTGGGGGAGGGTAATTTCCCGTAAAACCTTTTTTGAACGCCATGGCGTTTTATTTTTCGACCCTTATTTTATGATAGCGCTTAATAAGTGGTGACGGCCAATAAAAGGGTGGCATTCATTTTTTCAACTAGCTGCTCAAGATTTTGGTAAGTGAAACTTCATCTAACAAATAACGGATGATAACATAACATCCAACATAAAGTTATGATATAAGATAATTCAACGAACAACCAATGCTAAAATATCAACCAACATAATATTATAAGACAAAAAATGTAATAGAAGACATATAATACAAAGTAGCATAGTGAATGGTGATTACTGGCATATAATAAAATGTTCAATGTAGAAAATCAAATGATACATCACTATTGCAACAGTACTCGTCATTCTCTAGAACTGTCGAATAGCCCTAGAATCAGCATTGAATACAAGTAGTTGAATGTAATTTTATTGGTAATGCCAGCATCAGCCCGCGCTTCCTGGAGACACTCCAGTTCAGTCTTAATCGAGCGTCTGACCTGAAACGATGGATAATATATTCTCAGAGCTATTTAGAGCATCGGTCAGTCTATATCCCTTAAACGACTTGCCAATTAGCATCTTCGGATTTGTGCCTGCTCGGTGTGTCTGCCAAAGTTTATACATACGTACGTTCTCGTAGTGCTCTGAATTTTAACACATAACTTATATTGTAGTAGCGTTTTAATTGAATGCCTAGTCCTCGATGTTGTTGGCTCAATCTCCAGCGACTATGATCTAGGTGTGTCTATTCATGTGTTTGATGCATGATCAGTTCATTCAATATCAACCCACAAACTTAAAGCTCATCGAAATCGAGCAGGTCGTTTAGTACAATATAATACAATACCAATTTTTTGGGTGGTGTGTGCCACATAATTGTTCAAATGTAAAAATGTGCTCTGGCTCGAAAGATGTTGAAAAACACTGGCTTAGACGGCGCCATATTGATTTACTTAAAATTATTAACAACTCCAAAAAAACTAATGATATGGAATTTTATTGGCAGTTTGTGAGTGGGTCCATTATATCGTTTGCTAGTGAATTGCTCAAGTGTGTTTAGGCACCCCACCGGGGATATCTCCGCCCTCCTCATGACGCACACAATAAAATTACCTAGTGTGTCTGGACCTTTACAGTAAACTGTACATCTGCTATTTCATTTGCTTTGTTTGCAGTTTGTTCAACTCCTTCAAAGTCTGACCCGAAAAAACAGCCCAGTCATATTCGCTATTACCTGGACTGGTGTTTTCCGGAGTTTGGTTGGTTCTACTGATAAA
Organism: Watersipora subatra; assembly: GCF_963576615.1. NCBI lineage: Eukaryota > Metazoa > Bryozoa > Gymnolaemata > Cheilostomatida > Watersiporidae > Watersipora > Watersipora subatra. The sequence continues at coordinate 33,559,145 of NC_088718.1, read as the reverse complement.
TCAACTAACTTGATTTCATTTCTTCATGTTTTCTCTCTCTATCTCATGGCAAAATTGCGGCATCAATGTGCCAATTATGCTTTGAATACTTATCTTTTCAAACAATTATTTGCATTGGTGCAAACTGAAAACAGTCATCATAAAGGAGACACAGGTTCTCAATTTCTAGAGATCTAAATTGTCTCAAATTTTTATGTAAATATGATAACTTGAAATTACATGAAAAACAACAACCAGAAACTGGTTTGTCTTTTATTGATCTTTGCAATCAAATGAAAGTGAGTGAGTGTGTCATACTACTTTGTACATCACGTTTATGCTAAGCATACAGGACAAGGTAAACAGCAAACCAATTGGCCAAATAATGAAAGCCCTCAAAATTTTTTGTGTGAAAATACTTTCTTAAGTCAATGCAGTAGTTCAAACCAAAAACTTTTATCAATTTGACAATTAGTGTAGTATTTTATTAAGCTATGATTCATTAAATATACATGTATATATAAATATATATTTATATTCTAAATTATAATATATTTACATCTATCTATAAATACACACATATAATTACAAGTGTATATATAAATAATAAATATAAATCTATAAGGTGTATTTATATGCACTGTATAGAAGGCTGACTAGGTAGGCATGAGATATATATATATATATATATATATAGATATATATATATATATATATATATATACATATATATAGATGAGGTATATATATAAGGCTGATAAGATATATATATATATATATATATGTATAAGTACAAAGACGGAAAAAGATTTTAGCAACAGTTTATGACTAAAAGTTTCATACTGCATGCAGTAATGGAAACAGTTAGATTTGAATACTCTACCAAGATTATACAGGCTCGGTGGACCACTTTGAGCACTATATCAGTGAAGTCTCAACCATTATCTGTAAATACGCTCCTACCTTTGTTGAGCACTATTAGAGAGTGAACTGACTATGGAAACAGTTAGATTTGAATACTCTACCAAGATTATACAGGCTCGGTGGACCACTTTGAGCACTATATCAGTGAAGTCTCAACCATTATCTGTAAATACGCTCCTACCTTTGTTGAGCACTATTAGAGAGTGAACTGACTATGGAAACAGTTAGATTTGAATACTCTACCAAGATTATACAGGCTCGGTGGACCACTTTGAGCACTATATCAGTGAAGTCTCAACCATTATCTGTATATATGTATATATATTTATATGAATATATATACATATAAATACATTATCCGAAGATACATATATTATTCAAAGACACAATCGCAAGATTGCAAGAAGACGCATATATATATATATATTATATAGGTTTATATATATATATATATCTACAATATGTGCACGGCTATTAGAAACTGCTTATAAACAGTGGCAAGTAATGTAGTCGCCATTGACTAATTAGAGTTAGCTAGTATACATATCACCAGACTTACTGAAAAAATCTGTGAGGGCAAACCTTAGTGACATTGTGCTTAACACAGAGTTGCTATGCAAATTCTAATTCACATAATGACTTTTTGCCCAATGAAACTTTTTTATTCTGGGTAGCTTAATGGGTTAACTTGTCAACGTGTAAACAAAAAGTCTGAAGCAACATCCTGTTGATACAAAGTTTTTAATCCTCAATTTTTATTGCCTAACTAAACATAAAGTGCACACAAACCAAAATCAAAACACTGAGATATATATATATATATATATATATATAAAAGATAGATACTGTAAAACCTTTAATTGAACGCCTTAGCGTTCCATTTTTCATACTTTTATCTTGGCGTGTAATTAAAGGTTAGCATTCAATTTTTTTAACTAGCTGCTCATACTCAAGACTTTGGAAGGTTAAATTTTATTTAATCAATAGCGAATAATAACAACATCCAACATAAAGTTATTATACAATATCATTTAGTGCCCAATGAATAATAAAAAACAACCAACTTAAAATAAAAAGACAAAAAATATGATACAAGACATGTAGTACAAAATAACTTGATGATTAGTGGTAAGTAAAAAAATATTGAAGTTGAAAAACAAGTGATACATCACTATGACAACAGTTCTCGGCATTCTCTTGAACTTGCTCATCAGCGAATAGTTAAATGCAATTTTTGTTGGTAAAGCCAGCATTAGCCTGCATATGCTGGCTTTAGTGTTGATTGGGATTTGCTGCATGTGCACTTTAGTCTCTATTGGGTCGTCTGACCAAAAGCGATGAATCCGGTTATTCTCAGAGCCATCTAAAGCATAGGTCAGCCCACATCCTCTGAACAACTTGACGATTAGTGCCTTCAAATTTGTCCTTGCTCGAAATGTCTGTCACAGTTTACACGTACGTTCTCGTAGTGCTCCGAGTAAGTTTAACTCACAATTTAAGCTGTAGGAGTACTTTACTTGAATGCCAAAGCCTCAATGTAGTAGGTTCAATCTCTAGGCACCATGATCCAGGCGCATTCATTCACGTGTTTGATGCATGGCCAATGCATTTAATATTGGCCCACAAAACTTAAAGTCCATCTAAATCGCTCTGGTCATTTAGTACAATATGCCTAGTTAGGTTCCTTTGATTACTAATTAGCGTGATGTATGTCAAAGTGCCGTTCTAATATTAGCGAATTTCAAATAGATATGGTCTTCAAAAAAGGTGACTTTTAAATGAAGGTGACCTTCAAATAAAGGTGGCCTTCAACTAAAGGGTGGCGCTCTATTTTTCAATTGTTCTGCTTTAGTGGCATTCAAAAAGAGGTAGCCTTCAAATAAAGGTAGCGTTAAATATAGGGTTTACCATATATTTATATACAAATATACATGTATTAGATAAATGAACTGCATTGTACGAGTCACAAAAAGGTTTTTGTATGGAAAATTAACTTTTATTCAATATATACAATAGTTCCCAATATAACTTTTATATGAAAGGGATCAATTCCTTTTGTACATTGTATTTAAACCAGTCCACAGCAGATTTTTAGATACTAAAACTTCATCGCCATAAGCGGAAAGATGGACTATGGATTATAGGCTTATAGAAATTTAGGGCTGTAGTGATATAGGTGTATGAAAAGACAGAGAGATAGGGAGATGGATAGAGAGGAGGAGGAAGGATGAAAGGATGGAGGGATGGAACAATGGAGGGAGTGGATGGATATACAGATGTTATACAGACAATATGCAGATGATATAAAAAAAATATATAGGCGATATAGAGATGATGTAAAAAATATATCGAGAATATTTGAGCACGATTGAAGAGAATATGAAGATGATATACATATGTTATAGAGTTGATATCGAGATGATAAGTGACGATGTATTATAGGTGGTTTTCACTTAGTTGTTATTGAGTCACCACTTTTGTAGCCACATTCAAGTTAGTGCTTTGCTTGATCAAAAGAATGGAAACAAAAAGGTCATATATAATGTAAAATGTGGCGTGGCAATCTACCATCAGTTTGCTGTTGAGTTAGTAATAAGAACTGCAACTTCTATCAGCGGCTTCAAATGATAATATGTCAACGACTGTAGGAATTTGCTTTTTTGCCTGCGCTGCTTTTGCTACGCAATGCAGAGTGGTTTTACATGTCCTAATCTTTGACAGCAGCTACCAGAAAGTTTGCGTTTAGACCTGCATGATTGCAAGGTACGTCCAGCTTTCTGTGGCCAAGTGTTGGGTTTCTTTGTTCAGGTTGTTTAGAGTGACTGTTTTCACCTTTGGGTAGGTATGTTGCCATGACACAGACTGATTTTCTGATTATATACAAAAACTCAGTATAGTTTTTGAGTTCAGCTTGAAACTCATATATTGTCTTTATCTGTCTATGCGAATAATTATGATTTGTTACATTCTGACAAAATGATTTAGGAAGCCCCTTTAGAAAGATGACAAAATTTAGTTTGTATAAGATTTGGTCCCTTGCACCTCAAAGGCCTACAGAAAAGTGTTCCCTCCTATTAAGTTTTTTGTATTATCTTCATGATCCTTTTTTGCATAGTAATTATCTCTTTCACTGCCATGCAAGAGTTTATGCCAATTCTATAAACCACTGCTGTCGAAACATTTTTGCGAAATTCCTTTTGGTTGCGTAGAAATTGAATGTTAATGATTCGTGACAACATAACCAATGATCATTAGTATTTCTAAAATTTTAAGAGTGTTGTCCGTATATTTTCATAAAAATTAGCCTATCTTTGCGAAGCAAATTATAATCTTTGCATAAGAAACTCCAAGTCAAAAGCGAACATTTATTTTCTGACAACTGAACTTTGTAGTTGTAATATAGCTACTGCAAGCACCTCCCAAGTTGGAAACATAATTTTTTGTTGATGACATTATAGCCAGTTCGGATACAAAATTACTATACTCAGACTATGAATGTGACAGCACTGACTCTGATGGTACTGAAAAATTAGTATAGTAAGAGTACGGAATTTTGATAAGGATTGTTATAGCTTTGTAGTAATCCTAGCTTCACATAACTTTAGCAATGCACAAAGTATAGATACATTTGATCTTTTTGCATAGCTATGTTTATTAACACTTTACCAACATAAAATATGAAACAAAAAACTTCAGGTAAGATTTGAAATTGAAAAAAATGTATGCATAATCAATGATTTTCTGTATGATGGCTGGCAATAGGTTGAAAGCTACATATGTCCATGAATGGCAGTGTAAGAGTTAATTGCTTGCATATTGTGCTGACTTATTAAAACTCTAAAAACTCGTGAAAACTCTGTCATATGGTCAGGGCTTTTTAGATCGTCATCATTTTAAGTGCCATTCACTATCAACAGGAGTGATATTTTAACTAGTATTCATACTAATTTTGAATATGCCAACTTGTTATTCTCATCAAAATTTGTATTTTAAGATTTGCTATCCTTCTTTAGAGATATGATTTTGTTGCAGTAATATTTTCAGCATCATATGAGTGATATTAAGCTCAATCTGAAGCACAACCAAATGTTTCAGCTTATATTCTAGTCAATTACTATTCAGGAAAGAAAAGAAAAAAAGAACATTTGGGAATACTTAAATGCATGGAAATTACTCAAACAATATATTTTAGAGTATGTGAACAAACACTGATTTTTGTATAATAAACAGCAGAGCACGTTAAAAATTAAAAATAGCATTACCAAAACTCTAATTACTATTACTGGAATCTATGGTATTTTAGAGCTAGCATGACACAATTAAACTATTGGCTTTCTACTTGAGCTGGCTTTTGCATATCTAAACTATTTACAGAAAAGCTGTGCTTTGCAGCTCATCATGAATAGAGAGCTACACAATAAAGATTCACAATTAACTCCTGTTTTGAGTATCATTCTAATTTACACTATACCATGATAGATTAAATACAAGAAAATAGGTTCAACATATGTGGGCAATAGAGCACAACTTTAATGTACAGTCATATTTCTCAAAAACTGTGAGATTGGATGGTCATAATGCAACAAAAATTAACCAAGATTTTTACACTTCAGGTTTTTCTTACTTCATTTTGCAGATTTTTTTGTCCAAATTAATCTGAAACTAAAGATTTTCAAATTACCAGCTAAAATAACTTAAATATTCAGTTTTTAAAAAAATCTCAATTATGTCAAAGTGAAGAATTTGAGTTATGACTGGAAGCTCATAAAATATGAACAAAATTTTTATTGATTAAAGCAACTAATGAAACAAAATGGCTGCAGGCAGCATTATTTCATCCCAGTCTACCCCTAAACCAAAACCTTACACTTCAGATGCGGTATTATTCCATTTGTGCTTAAAAAGGTTGGTACTTGCAAATTCATGAAAAATTAGAAATTGGTTTTATTGTGTGATCTTAGATTTTTGTATTTTTTAAAATATGTATTTATTCAATCATTTTCTTTGTTTATTTATAATTAATCATATTGATTTAACTTTCCTCATAGTTTTACAATAATTTTTGTATCCAATCAAATTTAAGAGGTCTGCCTTTAAAGGCTGTCAAAGCATCAATGCACTGATTCCCCCTTATGAACACATGTACAATATTTGAACTAGGAGCAGAGAGATCTTGTGTAATGAATAATCATTAATGCATCTAAATAGTTTGTTCTTTTAATTGGCTAATCGTGCAATCTACTCAACTTTTTTTTGCCCGCTTGTATAATTCATGAGTTGAGGAATAAATCATTTATCACTTACAACTAGAATGACTATAATTATTAAAAAGAGGTCAGATTGTTACAAAACCAAGGGTAAATCTTTTAGTCGCAATTTTTTCAACAATCATAATGATGTTGAGCTGGTAACTTGAACTGTTGCTACCTTCTGTTACAAGCCTAAGCGCTTCTTTATCAAAACAATGACAAAACCAATATGTTAGTCAACTCATAGTTAACTTATGACTCAATGTAAACCTTCAGCTGATCAATATTGAAAGCCACAAAAAATAAATTTATGATTGTTAAGTATATTCTTATTATGGTGGTGACAAAGCTATTTTTAAATATATTACTTGAGACCTTGGTGGAACCTTAAAAATAAACAAAGGGTATTTTTATTATGTATTTTAAAAAGTTATGACAAACAACACAACTTTACAAAACAAAATATATTTTATATGTCGAGCAGCTTTTGTGTTTATTCTCACTAATCTTTTTTATGGCAAAATCTATGCTATTTATATCACTTGTTTTAGTTGTTTGAACTCAATACGAGAATCTTGCTTTTCTAGAATTGATGAAGTTAAACTCGACAAGCAAAACAACGTTGTTGGTCAGTTTATTGACATTGCAACTCATTTAGTGTTTGACAGTCTAGTGATAAAATTCACTCCTCTCGGAGAGTTCTTACAAAGATATGGTGAGTTAGAATGAATAAATTTTTTAAATAATGAGTTTACTGCTCAACTTTAATTAAACACTCACAAATTATGTGATCTTTTACTTTTGACAATGCTTGAACCGGCCGAGAAAAGTTAAAAACCGCAAATGGCATCATTCATTAGTTTTAAATGCATTTGATCAAATACACTTTATGTTTTACCAAAAATAGGGAAAAGTACTTGGTCTATGTCAAAGACATTAGATTTGTCTTCACCTAAAGTAACACTCTAGACCTGGCTGGTTTTTCCATCATTCTGGCTGGAAATTAAATGATCTCAAGCAGATTTGGTAACCATTTTGAGTCTAGCAATTAAATTTTAGTTATGTTGCCTTTAACCCTTTTACTACTATTTTAATATGTACCTTACTTATATAAATCTTTGATGGTTGCTACCAGGAGATATTTGCACTAGATAATTACTAAATATTTCTGTACCACTCTATACAATATATTTGCCACTAAACTGAAACCAATTTAAATCATGGAATTATATACTAAATAGTTTTCATTGTAGTCATGGCAAAACAGATTTTATGCAGACATTACTACCTGTTCATTTTGCAGTTAACTTTAAGCACCTTTAAATTTGTTGTATTTTTTCTCTAAATATATTTCAAAAGAACACTTTTTTTCCAGTGTATGAAAATTAAAAGTTACTATTGTTTGAAAAAGTCTACAAGCTTTTACAACTTTAAAAACAACTTGCTTTTCAACCAACTGTTAAAGCTGTAACTATAGCAAATTATTGCAAAGTGTGGAGATTGAGCAAACTAACTGAAACATAAAGTAATAGAAATAGCATGAAGTCAATTTTGCTTGTAGATATTTATACAGCTTTATAACTATTCACATTTGTTTTTGGTTCTGATAATTTTTTTGGGTGTGTGTAACACTTTACGTTGATTGTGGACACAGCATGGTTCGTTGCCACTACTGTATAGTTTATATGATTATACTCTGTACATGATCACTGCATGACTCATCACGCATTTTTCTTATTTCGAAATTGAAGTGTGGAAGTGTGAATGTTCATTCAGGCATTTTATAGAAGTTCCGGTATTGTTTATAAGCAGGCAATTCTCCGAAGAAATGATCTATTCTGTTTCAGAAGTTATTTAACTCGGTTACTTAATATTTTGGTGACAAACCACAAATAAATTTAGTTACGTCTCAATGACAGCCTGACATGGTTCATCTCGTCAACCAAGTGAAACACAGTGCATTTTCATGATGAAAATCTCCCAAATAAGTCACCACATTTTCTTGCCAATAAAATTTAACAAGACTTTTAACCCTTTCGCCGAGTAAAAGTATCCAAAGAACATCTGACAGTCGTTTTTTTTGTTGGTAATTCTTTTAAATTTTAATTGTTGTTGGCAATTTAATAAAGTCGGTATCCTACAAAAATGCATGTCTTGAGCTGTTATTAACTAGATGATTTTAGATGTGACGTTTCCTATTAAAATAGCTTACTTTACTTAGAGCTTTCCACAAACTTTTGTTCAGACACAGTTCAATAATTGCCTTGCATCACTCCACTGTAGCGCTTTCTCATAATTCCAATTTGGCCAGTGGTTGCCAAACTCCCATCTTTGCACATTTATATAATACTGGCTAGATTTCACTGCTATAGGCAGCAGAATTTTCACTTGTATACAATTTATTTCGACCTTGCTCAGAAAAAAGGAAAAAATAATCAAAATACACTAACGGTGGAGCATCCGAAGGGCTGTGAATAAGAAGAAAAATTGTAAGGAAATGAAGGCATGTTACCAACTAAGTCAGCAAAATCTTTCTAGCCATTCAATACCTGTATTATTATATATGCTTCATCTTCTGATCTCTCAGAAGTAGTAACTGGTGTATTAGAGTTAGCAGTATAGGTGTTGCTTGTATTGGAGTTGCTATTATGAGGCGCAATTCTAGTATTCACAACAACAGAGGAAGTGGATATAGCATTATCATAATCTGATCTACTATACCATAAATTTTCTGTGTATACTAAAAGTTTATAGAGTTGATATTGCTACTATCAGGTAAACTATTATCGCATTGATAGTCGACCAATCACTGACCAGCCAATAGTCAAATAATAATTTCATTCCGCAGTTTCGAAACCCAAATGGCTTGCAGACTGGTTTGTCTACTTTACATTTTTGCAATGGAATTGCGAGTTCATATTTGTTTGACTTGTAGCAGACAGAACGTGCTTAATAATATACTCAAACCACAACTCATAGATAAATATTATGATGACAATATTTTTAACTTATGAGCATTTGTATGATTTTTATTGTTACTATGGGATGAATTTAAAAACTTCTGCCAAAAAATACGTTTATGTCATTTCCCCAGCAAGTGTTAAAACCTTTTGATCTTTAGGATCTCATATACAAGCACAGACAACTCCAATGCTTGTCTTCATATATATTTTTAGCAAAAAGGCTGCGTAGTGACCAACTGTACCCTACAATCAGAAGCACTTCCCTAAACCTTCATTCTAAACCAAAAGATGAGCAGACGCTCGATCTAGAATTTAAGTCACTGTTGACTCACTGTTTTCTTCCAAGGGATGGACGACTCATTCACGATGACTGGCTGATGATGGTAGGAAATCACAACCACAGCAGCAACAAATAGAACTTTGTAGGCAGTCAAGCGTTAGCAAAAAAATGTGTAAAAAACTTTCAAACTTTGTGAAACAACTTTTGAACTTCAGATCATGAGAAAAATGTTTTAGGTAGGAAATTACAACCGCAGCAGCAAAAAATATAACTTTAATGGCAACCAATTGCTAGCAAAAATTTTGGATGACATAAATGGTTGTTTTGGTAAAAGATTCGATGAGTAAATAAATGTTTTGTGGAGAGTGGATAACTGTTAATACTTCTTTTATATCACGTTTGCTAACCATCTTCGTTCAAAAATGAATCATTGTACAAAGAATTATTGATTTTCAAACCTCTGAATATTAGTTATTTTTACCAGGATTATAAAAACAGTGGTAAAATTTTACTTGCCACTTTAAAATAGTAACATCACAAATTTGGCAGGTTGATGGTTTTTTATGTTATGTTTTTTTCACAAATATATTTTTGGAGTGTATCAAAACTGTCATAGTCAGTCTATATTATTTAGCTTTATAACCCAATCAACTGTTTTCTACTCTAGACTGCACTTAAGTAAAACCTATATATATACATGTATATATTCAGGTATAGGAACATGTTTTTTCTCAGCAAACTAAACAAAAGGTTCACCTATTTTTAGTCCAACACTAAGGTGTTGAGCTTCATATAAGTATAATTACCATTTTGACTCAAGTTAATAATTTTAAATTTAAATTTGTTTGCTTAAGTATTATATATGTGTATATTATTGAATTAAATGTTTGAAAATATATATCATAAATTTGAAATTAGTACTTCTGTGGAAGATATTTATATACTTGGATTTTTATACATGATTATTGCATATTTCAGCAAAATAGATATATTTGTTTATGCACTATTATTTATATATACATCATTCATATATATTATATATAAATATATAGATAATTATATATATACATGTATACATATATTAATATAATCTAAGAAACTATAGAATCGAAAATAGAATCTAAGAATACAAATTCATTGAATAATAAATGTATAAATTCATTGATTAATATAATTAACTTTTATATATTTATTCATATACACACAAATTAATATATATATATATATATATATACATATATACATGCAAATATATATATATATACATGTATATATATATATATATATATATATTTTTTTTTAATAAGTTTTAATTTTTCCAATAGAAGCTACAAAGAATAAAAGCCTTGAGAGCATGTTTGTATAAAAATGTTTTAATATTGCTTTAATAAGTTTTAACCGATGTTTATAATGTTAATTTTTTTAAGCAGTGCATACATGTATATTATTGAATTAATTGTACTGAAGTATATATCATAAATTCAAAATTATTACTTCAGTGATATATATTTATATACTTGTATATTGTATATTTCAGCAAATAAAACATATTTGTATAATTCTGCATAATTATTTACATACACATAATTCATATACACTATATATAAATATATATATACACACACACACACATATATATATATATATATATATACATATATATACATATATATACACATATATATTTATATATACATTTATTTATATACACAAAAGTTAATATATATAAATTTATTCATATGTATAGAAATTAATATATATGTATATACAGATATATTTTTATAGAATTAGCAAATATTCAAACTAGCAAATTGCGGCATATTCACATACATTTATATGAATAGTATTTATATGTTAATTACCCACAAGATATATTTAAAACCGCTTATTCTTTGTGTAACGAAACTTTCTGTTAATTTTTTTAATGAAAGCTACAAAGAATAAAAGCCTTGAGAAAATGTTTGTACAAAAATGTTTCAACATTGCTTCAATCATCTTTTTCCAATATTGTAACAATAATACTTCATTTTAGTTGATGATGATGACAGCAGAAACTGTAATTGCAACCATTCAGCGCCAAAATGCTCTGCTTGCACAAAGATATGTAATGGGGGTATCACATCTTATGTCTCCATCAGACTCAACAACATCAAGGACATTTTCCATCCAGAATTGGATATTTGTAAGTATTTTTTGGACATATATGGATATATGTCTAACAATAACATATATATGCATCTATATGTATTATATGCTCATTCTTTATATGATGTACTACTTTTAACTTGTAAAACATGCGAATACAACATGGCTATACAACCATAAAAATGAATTCATAGTTTAGTATTTTGTTTTAGTTGCATATTTTGCTGTTTTGTGTTTTAAGCCAAGGCTTACTGTCTCGGAATTTTTGGCCAAGATTTTCTTAGTTTGCTGAGATCTTATTATCTAAGATTACCTGAAATTATTTAAGATTATTGCTAAGATTACTATCTTCTTTATCTGATTAGAGCTGTTTTGACCTAGTAGTTCAAGTTGTTTTGACCTAAACGCTTGACCTACAAACAACAGGTTGGTTCAGATCCCAGAAGTTTCACTTGTGGTGTCAGAAATGACATCCAATGTTAGCTTGCTCTCTGCAACCTCTTTAGTTGTTGATACTCCTTGTCTACTAAATCTATGCATGTTCAGCACAGGTCACAAAGCCATTGATATTCAGCGATGCTCTTAAAAAAACTCTCACAGACTCTGCTTGCAGTAAGCTAAACATATATTACATACTCAAGGTGTTAAACGTTTGTCTTCCAGCCAAGTTTAGAACTTAACCATTTGAGCCAATTGACTGACAATCATTACGCCCGAAACGCTTCCGCAGAAAAATTAGCATAAGTGCTAGTAAGTCAAATAACACATTTTACTAACATGTTATTACTAATATCAATTAGAGAGACTGGCTCAAAATCTCCGAACACATTCTAGATTCTCAACGCAAGCCATCTATGATGACTGACACAACATTGCTCGAGATCAGACTCCCTCTGCTAGTTCTACAGACCAACGGCGTTATGGGGATATTTAAAAAAAGTGAAGAAGCTACATGGAAAGCAGCATTTGCTTCAAATTCTACTCCAGAAGTGCCTGTGCCTTACAAAATCCCGAGAAACAGAGAAATCAAGAGACAAAATCGTGATGTAATCCACTCCTTCATTTGCGACAGGTAATAGATATGCTAAAGAGTTTATCATGTAAGCATTTTATTTATATTAATAATTATTTATTTGCTTCTCTATTAAATGTTTTTAGCTACTTATGACAATAGTATTTTATTTGCTACTTCATTTATTGTTTTGCAGAAGGAAATTTTTATACAGAACTGAACAAACACAGATTTGTTTTATTAAAAACGTTTTGGTTTTTAAATTATTTTTTACCACCTTTTACTACACAATCTCAAACATGTCACTACACAATCATAGTGCAGGCTACGTTTTAAATTAGGCAAAGAAAATTGATGCATTGGAAGTATTTAAAGAGTGATATAAAAATTATATGAGCGCATCCAACTTTTCAGTTTAATATGGTTAAAAACACTAAAATAATCAACGCATTGATGTTAGATTAAAAATGTTTGCACATATTTTATTTATTTTATACACATGTATATTAAGGTGTGATCTTTGTTTTTTCAATAGTTGGATAAGTCCCCCTCGCCGCATAGCTCATTATGGAAGGCACATGCCTTTATATATGAATGTATGTGTATAGGAAACTGCAGTGTTTCCTTTACTGCTCCAAAAGGATCAAAACTAATGAGTGAAAGGCACTGAGAAACATATATTCAATATGTATAAAACATACAAGTGACATTATGTGGGTGTGCAAAATAAACAGCACGCCAGAGATATCTGCTTATCAGTGTTTCAGGCCCTGGTTTTACACTCTTTTGCCTGTGGTTCGCTCTGCCCCATCCATAGATCAGCAGCGTGTCGGTTTTGGCAGTCTCTCTTTGGCCAGCCAGGAATCTCCCCAGTGGCTATTTTTTCATATATGCAGAGACACGCTCATATACTATATGTATGGCCTAGTCTTCATAGCGAACGACAGATAACAAATCTCTGAAGTCTGTCGCATATCATTTTCTGTTTGTCCAGCTATGCCAATTAAAATCTAGCAATGCAACTCGTGATCGCAATTGTAAGTTTGTAAACCAGCAAACCAAACCACAAGGCTACGCTTTTTTACCAATACCATTGCTTTTACCAAATACCGTATGCCTTTTATCTCGATTGCACACTCAAAATTATTATTTGACACAGTGCGCTCATGAGTTGCGATGCCCCTGTTATAAGATTTTTTGCTTTCTTCTATGGAACACAATGCTTTTTTTGTTCTCGGCTATACTAGAGCAAATCGGTTTTTCTCCATACAATATTGACAAAATTTTCTCTGAAAACTAAAATTTGTCATTTGCTGTACTGATTACAACAATATAAAAAATTGGCAGTATGCTATTCAGCGAAACTTGCTTCCCAATGCCTCAAAAAGATATAGGTTGCTCTTTATTTCAACATTTTTTGTTATAAGTTACGATAAAATGAAATCAAAGACAGATATATGATACAATTTTAGTTTAATTTTGAAGTTTATTTGAACGCATACTAAAACTTAGCTTAAAATATGTGCTCAGTAAGATAAATTAGTCTAAGTTAAACTCGACACTCATGTTATACGACTGTATTAAAGGTAAGAACTCTCCACAAAATGTACTACAATAGTACATTGTAATGTTAAATTTTTTCACAGATTATGCCCACCGAATACAGAAAATACGTTACTAAAATTGCTCTGCCAACTCTTAGAAGAGATATACATTGCTCACTATCTCAGTTCAGAGTCATTCCTTAAAAATTACAATTCATGATCTTGAAAACAGATGAGTAGTAAAATATCAGCCAAAGTCAAAGATTAGTTCAGTAAAATACATACTAGAACTTTGCGTTAAGCATATGTTTAGAAAACTTCAATTGTTCAAGTTAAATTCAATGTCCATGTGATATGTCTGTATCAAAGGTAAGTTCTTCCAAAGGTAGATTGTGCACATAGTATTTTGTAATATTGCAATTTTTTCAGATCATAACCATTTAATACACTAAACTTACCGTAACTATAGTTAGTGTAGTTAACATATAATTATGTTAGTGATTTTTGAAATTTACTTTATCTAGTATATAAAGTTTTGATGATTTTTAACAGGTGATGTTTGCACTAGACAATTATTATAGCTTTATATACCATTCTATATAAAAAAAATTTAAAAACACTGAAATAAATGAAAATCATGTAATTATACACCAAATAATTTTTATTGTAGTCATAGCAAAACAAACTATATTTAACTATTACTAGCTGATCATTTTGCAATTACCTTTGAACACCTTTACATTTGTGGTATTTTTTCTCTTGATATATTTCAACAGAACACTTTTTTTCTAGTTTTTTTCTTTTTTATAGTATTAAAAAGTTACCTATATTTAAACCTTTTACAAGTCTTTACATATGTTTTATTTTTTCCCTTATAAATCTCGATAGAATGCTCCAATGAATGAAATTTATAGGTTCAAGTTGTTTGAAAAAATTTATAAGCCTTTAAATTTGTTTTGTTTTTTCTTTTATTTCAGTTGAACTGCAGAAAATTACTAAACAAAAAAATTCAACATAATCAGGATTTTTATTTTGCATTTTTTCAATTCATCTTATTTGTATCATTACCAAAGCAATGTTTATTGTAATTGTAGCAAAATATACTTAATTTAGCTATTACTTGCTAATTATTTCTTATATACACTTAAATACATTTATAATTATTTTAGTTTTTCCTTAGTTTATTTTACCTGCATAAAGATTTTTCTCATGATATAGACGGTAAAAGTTACAGTTGGTTGACAAAGTTTGAAAATCTTTACAATCGTTTTATTTTTTTCCTAATTTATTTAAACCGCATAAAGAACTTCGCACGTGATATAAATTAGAAAGTTAAATTGGTAACTGTTGTTATATGTTACATGAAAATAAATTTTAGGTGCAAAGACTTTTATTACTTACGCAAGACCGGGTATTTCACTAGTGCATGTATATATGTATATTTACTAGTTGAAAGTCTGGCGTTGTTAGAATTATGAGTTACACAGCTTCATTGTTTCATATCAAGACAGAGACTGACTAACTAAAGAAGCAAAGACAAGACAGCAACAACAGCTAAAAATAGGCGTTATATAAATAGCCAGGTTAGCTTGTACTGGCAATAACAATAAAGAGCAAAAACAAGGAGATTGAGACGTATTGACCACCCAGCCAGTCACCCAGCAAGGTCCCACAAAATATTTATGTAGCTACATTTAAACAGTTGTCAGAGTAATATAAGTCTTTACAACTAAAAACTGATTTTATTTAACATATAATAACAGTTACCATTCTAATTTTCCAACTTTATATTATGAAAAAAGTGCTTGGTGAAGTTTATATAAACTGGAGAAAAAATAAAACATTGGTAAAGATTTTCAAACTTTGTTAAACAACTGTAAATTTTAAACTTCATATCATGAGAAAAGTGTTTTGTGCAGGTCAAATAAATTAACCCATTGAGCTATAGGAGATGCAATTAAATTGTTAGACAATATGAGAGGTTAACTAGATTTAAATACGCATAGCAATACACAACGTTATTAAAGCTTCTTCGATTTACGACAGCTGACTATCGGCTAGCTGGATGCTTTGCCAACAGTCATTCCTTCTGCCAAGCCCAAGTTTAGCTCAGTCGTGTTGCAGGTGTATGTGTATGCGTTTTAGTTACAATTATATAAAATAAAGTATTCCTGATTAAGCCTATAAGTAATCTAGGTTACAAAAAAAAACGATTTAGTTTCTTTTATGATTAGTTTTAACTTAGTGCTTTTTGGTCTTGTTTCAGGCTTGATTTGAGAATAGCAGCTGATATACAAGAAGCTTATAAAAAAACAAAGAAACATCAAATTTAATACACGACTTTTAGGAAAGTTGATGAACGTACTTGGTAAGTATGAAACACGTTGATATATTTTATTACTCAGATACATTGGAAAAGTTGCCAACTTAACTAAAACTAATACATAGTCACAATTCCGACTGCGAAAGGTCACTCAGGCAACCTTTTTTTAGATTTTGAAACAACGAATACTGACACAAGGTTTGATTCAATTCTGCAATTTTTAAATTTGCTGAGAGATTGAATTATTTCAAAACAATTGAATTGGGCTAGTGAGATTATCCATAAATACTATAGATTTGCAATGTAATATTATACCTTTTTTGTTGTTCGTCAACAGTACTAATAAATATTTTGCTTTTAGAAATGCTTCCATTCCTTTATGGTGAGTGATTTTAATAAGAAAACTTTTCTCAAAATAATGGAATTATCAGAGTGGTTTTATTTATAAACCAAAGATTCAATTTGCTCATCAGAAGAAAAGATTCTGTAAAAGCATACTCAATCCTTGGCAAAATATAAAAACTAGTCAGAAGTGAATTACAGGAATCACAATTCACTTTCAAATTAAGTAGCCTACTAGACCTTGATTTCATGACATCTATTGTGAAATCAAGAGGCAGAGTAAACAAAAATAGTTATCAGTTTATATAAATTTAGTAAACCTTCTTAAAATGTAAATAGTTTGTTCAGGAAATGTTTTCATTATAAATATTTGGTTTATATGAACAGTAAAATACATGTAAATTGCCTATTCTGCTCTATGAGCTATCCAAACACAACTATTTTAGCCATTCAAAGCTAAAACTTAGTGAATACACCGTAACTGTAGTATTATTGGCTTGTATCTACAGCTTTACTGCTTTTTTTCATCACTTTCATTAGGCATATTGTCAAGGGTCGCTGTACTTTGACAACAAGATAGAGAGTCCATACTTTCCATGTTAGTTTACATTGACTCTTTCTTACAAACGGCAAAGTCGATATACAAAATTAAAACAGCGAAAATGTTTAATATGTTTACCACAAAGTAAAATAACAATAAACCTTCGCTGCAATATGAGTAGTTTCTATCCGTTCATCTATCCTGCCATCCTTCACAAGAGTTTAAGGTCAGAGTAAAATATACATGTAGCAGATAAATCAGATTTCAACATTCAGATGTGTATGCCGACGCTTTAAAACCTGCACCGCTTGATCACCTTTAACTAATTTGGATTAGCTGATCAGCTACCTATTCTCTGTGCTTTATCGACACACTTGGCAATATCTCATGGCAAACCTGGCAGTTCGAGCAATCTCATATATAATAGAGATAATCCTATAGGCAGTTTCTCTTCTAAGTGAAATAAGAGAGAAATAAATATTTTTAGGGCAAACTACGAAGTTCTCGTTTTTCTAATTTAGTTTAATAACTTGCCCTGATTTAACTTTTACGTTATATATAAACTTTCTTTTTGTGCAACGTATTGTCTACATAAATTTTTTACATCATATGAGATTTAGGTTATGGAAGCTAAACGCTATAGAAGCATCTGCTGAACATGACTTGGTGTATAATTTGGTAAAATCTGAATTTTACCTACACACTATATAAATGCTATCTAAGCAGTATCCTTAGATATTGTTATATTAATTTTGCGGGTCTGCCTATATAAGTTGCAAAAGCAAAAAACTTATCATTTGTGTGTTCTCATTCGTCATCATCCTTTAGTAGGTCTTTTATTTATTTCTGATAAAATTTCATTTTTTATCTTTATGTTTTTTTATCATTCTTGCACAAAATACACAATATCTACACACCATTCATGCAATATCTAAGCACTAATCACGCACTATCTAGACACTACATATTAACTATTTATGCCCATTAATGAACTATCTACACAATGTCTATGTATTGTCTATACACTAACTATGCCCTACTTCTTCTTTAATAATTAACTACGTGTATCTATGCACTAACTCCACTACTACCTGCATATCATCAACATGTGGCTCTCGAGCCACATAAGGCTCTCGAGCCACATGTGGCTCGTTTGATTATTGCATCTGACTCTTTGATAAATCAGTGGAAAAAATAATCTAAAATCTTGACGTTAATTTATTTAACATAATACATTAAGCTCCTATAACATAAATTCCAAACAACGTAAAAATTAATGTGAAGTTTTTGCTTCCTACTACGTAAAATATTCTATATAACGTAAAGCGTCAAGTCGGGAAAGTTTTCAATTTCGATTTGAATGATGATCTACCTCACTACACTTGAGAAAAAAACCTACATGTGTATAGCGTTATATCTATTATATATACAAATTTTATGACATTTTAGTTCATTGTGATGAATTTTGAGATGTGTTGAAAAAACAGAGAATAGGTAACTGCAAAAGGTTATTGAATACTTAAAGATGATCAATCGGTGCAGGTTTTACAGCGTCAGTCCATGTTTCGGAAAGTCCCAAGTTAGAGTATCGTCGAAAGTTCTCTTTCATCTTAATCTTGACCTTGTACCACTTTATTGTAAAATATATTCAAAGACCCTTTTTGTCGACGTATAAAATATTTTTATTAGTTTTAATTTGTAGAGCAGACTTTGGTGTTTAGACAAAATAAGTAAATCATTGTAAATGAATGTCGAATTTAATTTGTTCTAACATTGAAAATAATGGTTATTTAGTATAAAATAAACAAGCAATCTAAATTTAGTTTTCTTATACTTTAAAATTGCTCAAAAATACTAAATTTGTTGGTTTTCTTTTTTCACTTAATGTTCTCAATATTCAAAACATACGAATCTCGTAGAATTAAATTTTGAAGCTTGTCGGTTCTTGGGTTTCTCAGTCAAAAAGTTCCTGACACCTGCTCTATGCTCTTTCCATTCACTATCTATACAATATCTATACACTATAGATGCACTATCTACACACTGTCTATGTACTATGTAAACAATGTATGTGTACTACATATACACCTTTTATGCACTATTTATATAGCCTACTATATATGCATTGTCTATACATTATTTACGCGCTGTCTATTTTTATTAATTCATTATCTGTGCACTAACTTCACACTATATTCATGTCATATATGCGCTATATATGCACTCTCTATGCACTATCTATGCACTAACTACAAACTATCTTTACGTAATCTATGTTCTATATATGCACTATCTACACATCTATGTACTAACTATAAACTATCTTGACGTAATCTATGCGATATATATGCAGTATTTATACACAGTCTATAGATTACTCATGCACTAACTAGACACTATTTATGTGCTATGCATGCACTATCTACACACTGTTCATGTGCTATCTATACATCATTGATTCACTCTGTATACACTACCCATGCACTATATATACACTATATATGCATTGTCTGTACACTTTCTATGAAGCACCTATTCTTCATCAATTCCCTATTTATGCACTATTTACATACTATACATGCACTATCTATAATAGCTATCTATACATCATTCATGCACTGTCTATAACTATCTATACATTATTCATGCACTATTTATAACTATCTATACATTATTCATGCACTTTCTATAACTATCTATACATTATTCATGCACAATCTATAACCAACTATACATTATTCATGCACTATTTATAACTATCTTTACATTATTCATGCACTTTCTATAATTATCTATACATTATTCATGTACTATCTAAAACTATCTATACATTATTCATATTTTATCTATAACTAACTATACATTATTCATGCACTATTTACATGTTATTTATACACACTTTATACACAATCTATGCATTATATACACCCTATATATGTATTATGTACACACTCTCTATTCACTATTTAGGCATCATAAATGCACTTTATGTGAACTATATATGCACTATATGTGCATTGGCTATGCACTATCTACACGCTATATATTTCCATCTACGTACTATATGTGCTATATCCACACACTATATATGCACCACCTATACATACTCTATACATCGTCTATGCATTATCTATACACTAGGTTGCAAATGCAGAGAAACTAAACAATTAAATGCGTCAATTTTTTTTCTAATACTTCTTAGTCAAATCTTCTTTTTTGTACACAAAACATCTTTTCTGTATTACATTTAGTGCAGTTTATTTTTTGAAGCTTTTGATATTTCAGAAATTGTGCGTACGCTAATAGGTTGAGATCTTCTGCGGTGGCTAAAACACCAGACTCACAAATTTTTGTGTAGATGAATGCGCGCATTACAACATTGTCATTGTAAAATACCACAAGCAATGTTGCTGGTGAACCACCATAAGAGATAAAAGACAATATAGCTATAAAATGTACATAAATTAGGGTATAGTCATTTTTCTCAACTTTTTACTGCGCATCAAGAGACCTTTTGCTATTGGAGTTTTATTGAAACTTAATGAACAATATTTTGTAAAAATAGTTCCAGGTGGACATGAATCAGATATCCGATCATCTGACATCGTGATTGCTCTCTGATATCTGATTAAAATCAATCAGTGTACTTGACCCTTTATGCTGATGAGCTGGTTATAGCAGGTCAAAAGAGGAGTTGCTGACCAAAGGCACTCTGATGCTTTGATAAAGGCATGTCAATTCATTTACTGATACCAGCTCAGTAGATGATTTGACATTAATAAAATGGGGTAGCTCTACCAACTTCTTAAATCGAAACTAGTCTCGAAAGAAAATACTAATTATGTCTGGATTGGTCAAAGGCACTAAACTACTGAAATTTTGGATAGCCTACATAAAAATTAAAGAATTGAAAAGCAGCTCCCACCCCAGTGGATCCTGGCCACAAAGCCAGGATTCACTGGAGGGAGAAGCCGGGTTTTGCAAGTGATGTGACTGCAGATTAGGAAATGTATCAGTCTGCAGTCGAAATGGCTCTGAAGTCTCTGAATATTGGAGCACTGCTTTGTCATCTAATATTGCATATGCAGTTAGCTGTGCAGCTCGATACACAGCTAAACGTACAGATGAGCCCTGAGCTTTAGAGAAAAAATCCTGTGATGGATTCAGGAACCATATATTTTGGACTGATGTATTGAGGAATAGGCTCAAAATAGAAATCCTAACCGTTTTCAGTGATGCAGAATGGAGAGGAAACTTACATCAGCAAAAGGCTATGTCTGCCTATGCGCATATACTGAGCAATTGAGCAGTGTCAAAGAAAAGCAAGAAAGAAATGTATCGGTTTTTTCACCGCTGAAGTTAAATATGTTGCTTTCAGTGACACCAAAACAGAAGCTAACTAGATGAGAAAACTGTTAGCTCGCCTGGGTAAAAAAGCAACGAGTACCTGCAACCATACATGAAGACAAGCAAAGTGCTATGTCAATAGCCACCAATCCAACGAGCCATCATTGGATATAGACATAATAGACATAAAGCATCATTATGTCAGGCAAGCTCTATATGATAGTGTCATCAGACAGCAGTATTGTTCTACAGGTGATGTGGTGCTGACATGCTCCAACTGTCTTTATATACAGAAACATGCAGAAAGTTGTGAGGTTGATTCAGCATTAAGGGTACTAGGTATGAATGAGAAGGGTTAGCTGAGTAATACACAATTCAATGTGCAGGGTTGGTACATAGGCTGTTTGTGCTAGGTATTGACCACAGTGTTGTGACCTAATGCCTCGGCCTTAGAGTGAAACCTGATTGGTTGGTTTTACTAGCTGCTCTTGCATCCTGTTTTTAGTTCCCTCTTTGTGTTTTGTTTATAACTTTATTTCGGTGTCTTATGTTTTGTTCTGTTTGGTTCAGAAACATCAGCACACAAAATATATTGACTGCTAACATACAGAGAGTTGACAAGTTGTATATAACTCCTTATTGACCCCAGGGCAACCCAATCATGGAACAACTAGCACTATGCTTTAGAACAACTTCAGATCACTGTTGGGTGATCACTCTTGGCTGGCTGCAAATATCAATCTTCGATAAGTTTGTTATGATGGAGGACACTGCTATTTGCTCAGATCCTTTGAAGTCTCTCTGCTAAAGAGTCATTGAGAGCATTAAATGAACTTTAATATATTAAAAACTACATTGGCAATCATGAGTTGCAGTTAGTGATTAGTTAAGTTTAATTGGTTTTGTTGAGTCTAAAAGGGGAGGGTGGACAATGATGCCGTCTTCTCTTACGGTAAAACATTGATTGCCCCAGTTTTATTGCAGACTTGATGACAGCATCCCTAAATAGTGTTTTTTTCAAGAAATGATCAAATGTCAGTGCTAACATTGATTAAGTATTCTAATTGAATTTGCTGAAAAGAAATGATGGAAAATAAGTCATGCATATCATTGGGAAAATCCAAAATTGTTCACAAACAATTTTGTTTACATCGCCTAAAAATTCTGTCTAAACACAAAAATTTGTTTGTTTTTTTGTTGATAGGTTAACATGTGATACGGAACTAGACCGCCAAAAGTGGTTGGCTGGTGTGAAAAAGTTTGTACTTTGGTTAAAAACTACTAGCTCTTTTGTACTTCAGGTTTTAAAAAAGGCGGTTAGTAATTTTTAGCAGCTGGAGTATGCAACAGCAACAAATAGCAAGCCAGAATTCTCTATGACCAAACCTGTGGCATTTTAGAGACAGTTATCCGCGAGTTGTTAGTTAGGAGCATGTGTATGTTGAAACATCAACATAATCCTCTTTCAGCTAGTCAGACAATGGGGAGTTTGGTAAGAACAGCTGGTATGACAATATGTTAGAAAAACAAATGAGTCTTAACCAAAAAGCGTAGCCAACTCGCTGGCCTGAGGGTTTCTTGGCTGCTGAAATTCAATGAGCCAAATAAAGATTTTACAATGTACCATAAGATAGACTTTAATTTACTATCAAAGGTGCTTTAAAAAGCTCAAGCAAAGCAATTAAGAATTATTAACAGCTCTGAAAAACATGACTATAATACATTTTATGCTGCATTATGGCAATTTTTCCTGAAACAATAAAACCAAACTGAATTTTCTTCAAAACAAAATAATTAGGTTGATATAAAGCTAACCGGGAAAAAATGAAATGAAAAAGTCAGTAGTTAATCTTTCATCTCTTTAAAGATATTTAGTGGTTTTGTGAAACTTAACTGGAAACAAATCAATTAAGGTCTGTACATATGTAATTACATAACACTATATATTATATAACAGTAAGTCAGCATTAATACTCATCAACCAAAATATGGTTTTCGTTGCCTGTCAAAAAACAAATGCGAAGGAAAAAACATATACTTATAATTATTGAGTGACTTGAACAAACACGTTTTATAAATTGGCAATCTAATAGTGTTTTGGAAGAGTTGGGATAAAGATTGGAAAATGGTACTAACGAGAAGTTTATAAACTGAAACATATGGTATAGGATGTGAAACGTTGGCATGCCGCAAGTTTTATTTGCTGAAATACGTATTTAGCAAAAACATTTCTAAAATAAGAATATTTTACATACAAAGCAGGATAATCACAAATATTGAGCATAGTTTACGCTGGATTATGAAATCCGTGCAGCAGATGTGCATTTTATGCAAAAAAAAATTTATTGTGCTTGTACGGTACGATCATGTATGAACAGTAGTATAATTGAGAGAATAATAAAACATGAAAAGTAAGGGTAACATTATATTTTGTAGTTTGTGAATTGACCAGATATAAGTGCTATATCCAGTATCAACTGAAAGTACCTTTATAATGATGTACTTGCGTTTGATGTAAAAAACTTTTTTTTATACTATCTGAAATTAAAAGTATTGCATAGCACCATGACAAAACTTTTGTAATATATTTTTATAATACTTCCTATCAAAATTTGTATTAATTTTTTTCCATTATTTTTTTTAAAATACCCTTTGTTTGCTAATAACTTTAAAGTCAAAGAAAACACTTATTACATGCTTTTTACAAATAAAAGTGGTTTTTTTAACAATTTACCTTTTTTAAACCTCTATCATTTTAGCGGACAAAATAGTAACGATGCCAGCATACCAAGCAACTGAAAATGAGATAATGAGGTTATTTTACATCAGTAAAAAGAGACCTTATAATATGACTAACATGACATCAGCAATAAACTCATTTGTATTTGATGATGATGAAAAGTTCACACTTGAACAGTTAATTTCGGTAAGTTCTGACAGAGATAGTTTTCAGGCTGATCTGACTGAGTAAGCTTCCTTTAGACACTACGTCTGCGTATCACAAAGCTATTCAAAATCACAATGCAAATTATACATGTATATTGATGTTAATTTTGATGTTTGATGTTTTGATTGTTTTTTAATTTTGATGTTTTGTTACTAATTGATGTTAGTAAAATCTGTGCTAAATATCCGACATGGTTACAAAATATTGTTATCATCGCAAAATGTTGCTCTTGCCATAATAATTTGCTATTGTGGAAAGAGATTGCAATTGCTGTAAATTTGTATTACTCTTTTAAATATTTTGCAGCAAATTTAAGCATTTTAACCACCCTGTATTCACACAGCTATTTAAACGATTTTAAGTAACATTCGATTTTCTCATTGCTCTGGCGAGTGTACATGTAATCATTTTTAAGTTATTTTAAGGTTTTAAAAACAGTGTAATCTTCCAAGCCAAATAACAATTTTTTTGGAGTGTGCAGTTCTCCCAGAAGGTATGTTTTAACTTTTGCTAAAGTCTTACTCAGACTTGTTACGTGGAAAAGCTATGCAACGCTAAATTATAGCAAGTAGAGGCTTTGGCGAAACTTTATGACCAATATTAGCCAGTTCTTCTACAGGGCTTCACCCATTGCAGTAATACTTGCAATTATACTTTAAAGTCAGTTTGCTTTTCGAGCAACATAATGGAAATTTGATGTATTAGTCAATTTACAATAAGTCCTAAACGCCACTCTATCTCTGACATCAGTACATGTGTGCATATAAGTGAGTGCCAGGATACAAGTGTAAGATGATGGTACAACAGAATATAACAATTAAACTGGATATTAAAGCAAACAAAGTAAAATTTAACATAAGGTAAAAACTATATGTAAAACACCTGGGTACTATGAAATTAGCAAAGATATTTGCAGTTGTAGTAAATGACACCAGTATTTTGCAAAGATAACTAGTTAAAGTTATGGCGCTGGTACTACCACAGAAAGACCATTCGATAGTTGTTTAGCTTGTTAAAAACTACAAAAATCTGTGTGTTCAATAAGGCACTTGACTTTTGTTAAACACCTATCCTTGGAACTGGTTAACTTTTCGTTTTTAAAAATTTACACAGTTAAGGAGAAAATTTTTGTTAATTTGATTTATATTTCAAAGATTGAAGTCTGAGTTTGATTATTGGCCTGCAATTTGAAATAATACAATGTCTATTACAATAAAACTGGAAATGTGTTTACTTACACCTACAATTATTTACAATAGTTTTCTAAGATGTAATTACAATGGAAATGTTTTGACCATTGCATGGGACAGCTTTATCCTTTAAAAATTATACTATTTTAAAACCTCAATGTCAAGTAGGTCTGCTGGTAAAGCAGTAGAGAAAATAATTATGAAATTTTTTTAGTGTGGATCTTTCATCGGAGACAAAAGTAATCTTTTGCATTTAAAGATTTGGTTGCGTCAAAAAGTTTGATGCAATGAAATTAAGACCAATAAAAGAGTAAATCATCAGCTACCATTTGATGTCATTTTTATCTTTGTACACTAACCTTGTTCAGAGACATGTGCGTTTAAATGAGGCCATCTTTTAAAATGCTCAGATTCCAGGTGGTGCTTCATTTATGACGTAACTAGTGATACATCTGAAAAGAGTCGACGAGCAATAAATATAAGATTGCTTCATTAGCCAATCATCAGCACAAAATTTTTATGTTGGTTGTAATAAATGTTATCAATGATAAAACGCGTTGTCTGTTATCTCAAATTTAGGGAGTTTACTCTATTATTAAATTGCATGGACATCGATATTTACTAAATTAATTAACATCGTTACTTTAATGAATTACTTGATCGACACATTTTATTGACGAACAACTAAATTGTAAAAATTACTGTTAAGCTACTGCAAAGGTGACTCCGGGTTTTCTGAGCATCAGGTGGTTAAAGTGCTACAGAGGAAGATAGAAGAATGGAGGTAAATTTATCTTTTACTTTGAGTCTCGTATAGAAATACTGTTGAGTTTACAGTCAGATTATATTTCCCTGTTTGAGGCTAAAATGTAATTTCTTGCGCGTGCGAGACACGTATGCACGGTAAGATCTTGACGGCATCTTTTTAATCCATAGCATCTAGCAATACAATGACTTAGATTGATAAATATACTAATTGTAAAAAGTTTAGTACTCATTAATGCATGTACTAATTAATAGAAACATAACTTTTTGCTATCACCAATCATCGTTTTATAATTTCTTATCGTTTCACCTAGCCATATTTGCTTCAATTTTCTTTGGCAGTTTAGCTAGTAAATTAGATTTATAATTTGACTTTAGATGTTTATTTCTCACTCGTAGAAATTGAAGAAAATTGTTTGATCAATGCACATCTTTAACTTCCAGAACCAAAGCTTCGAATCGTTGGCGGGGCGTACTTATGCTTTTGTTAAACATTTATTCATTTTTGTAATTACACTCGCAATCTATTCAACTCTCAATTTGAAAACTTTTGGTAGATACATGTTAGAATGACATATCTATAAATGACATATATTTATTGCATTTGTTTTATTGATTACAGGATGTTTATGTGGCCTCACCAGCCGAAGCAGCTTTGTTAGTGTGGAAACTGCCATAAATGAGAAAGAGAGACTTGAATGTGTGCTGCATAAACCATGATGTTTTAATTTGAGTTTGCTGCAGCAGATGAATTTGTCTTATTGTTTGAGCCGAAATTATGTAAAGTTATAAAATAAAATAATATTGTTGAAGATAATGCAAAACATGATTTGCAGAACATTGACTCCATCATAGCCCCGTTGACACCTGGGCTGAAATCTTGTCTGATAGATGAATTTATGAAGTGCAATCAGAGCTGCATGGACAGGCACTTTGGCATAGCTCGACCATTTGTTTAGTACTTGAATCAACTAATCAAATGTGACCAGTGAACTTTTTTCTACAAATTAATAGCAATAATGACTCGATAACGTTGAAAGTCGACTATACAATGTACATGACTTTTAGTTATGTAGTTGGTTTTGCCAGATATTCTTTTCAAAGAAGCGGCTTGCTTATTTTACTTAGTCAGAAACTAGTTTTGGGTGTGGCGAATGATATACAGCCCCCAGAATAGGCGACGGGCATTATGTGAGCAGGAATTTTGAGGAGCTGTATATCATTAGTGTGGGTAGCGATAGAACTGCCGATACAAAGACCTTATTCTACATAGTTTGCTCAAACATAATTACCGTAGACCGGTTGAATTGGTAGTCGGTACTACGATGTTTACACAGCATTTAAAAGTAGCTAATATGACAAGTCTTTAATTTTCCTTGTTTGAGACATTTGAGACATTGGTAATAATGTATCTGTAGCTGGATTTAAAATTTTATTTAAGTCAACACGAGCAAATAAAAGATAAAGTATATGCCAATAGAGCCGTGTAGGACTAGATTTTTATCGCAATAGCCAGTAAGAATACAAGAGATAGAGACAGGTTGTATCACGCGTTACATCATTTTGGGCAAGTCTGGGCATGTTTTTTTGACTCGAGCATTTCTAATGTGATCAATTTTTTTAAATTTTAATCTTCAAATATCTTGACAATAAGATCGCCTAACACAACAAACAATATATCAACTGATAGACAAAGAAAAATATTTTCTTTTAAAATCAACTCAAATTTGACGCAACCACATCTTAAGCCGGTTTAATTATGGTATTATGCTATTATGGTATTATGGTATTATGGTATATAATAGTTGTTGTTGTTGTAGTAATAATAATAGTTGCATCTTACGCTATTCAAACCCTACAACATTCTGGTTTTTTTTATAGATAAAGGTGATGAGAATTATTGTGCATGTAATGATTTTTTTAATTTCTGTTGATCTCTTGAGGTACTTGAGACGGTCAGAGTACCAGATTGCTTTAAAATGTAAGGAAAAATCATTATTAAAGTTGCATTGCATTTTTGGACCCTCTGAAATGTTGAGGGTTAATTTGGCAGCTAATAGTATTACCAACTGAATTGTTTTTTTACCAATTATTTTGTAAATTTGATTTTTATATTATAATACTTATTATTGTTATTTTTTATTATTATTGTTATGTTTATCGTTATTGTAACTTGAAAAATATGTATATAATATAAGATTTATTATTGTTTAAAGTAACCTGAAAAGATACATGCGTTCATTAAAATTTGTATTTTTGTTTCCAAGGCTTAATATGATGTCATTGTTTAAAAAGGCAATATTTAGCTACTTGAGAAAGAGCAATGTTAAATAAATAAAAAATAAGTTGCTACTTAAAACTTTCACACACGTTAAGTACTTCCTCTCATATAATTTATAGTTGTGAAGAAAGAATCACCTTGCAGCCTGCTTTTTTGCGTTAGCGAAACACTCTTGTTTCAGCTAAGTAAAAACAATTATTACCGTGTGCGATTGTAATAAATCTTCAGACAGTGCTTTGATTAATCGTGTATGCAATACTAAGTTTAGAAATAATTGATAATGAAATATTTTTATCATTTTGTGATTATAAAGTGATAAATTTGTATAGTCGGCAAATTCATAAATAAATAAACCTTCTTACAATGAAATGCCTGTAAAAATCACAAAGTTAGTAGCAGTCATTAGAAAATGATTTTACTGTAGTGATGCACCGATAAGTGGACATGGATTAAAATTTGTTTTCAATTTTTTCATCTAATATATTAACAGTTTTTCCCAATTTAACATATATATCAGAAATTAAAAAGAAAACTTTTTTATGAACCTGCAATTTGAAACTGCAATATTTAAAACTATGCAATGTATCTTAAAATAGAACTGAAAAGGTATTCCCACTTACAGTATTTCAGAATATTTTTTATAGCATTACAGCCAGTTAGTCTTTAGTATACATGTGTATCAGGTTCTAATAACAACGGACCACGAATTTGTTTTACGGAGCTTGGTATAAATGCACACCGGGTAGAATCATGCAATCAAGTAGTGAAAAACATCTTGCATTTATATTTTTCAGCTGGGCACAGTTTGTTGAGCACAAATTAATTAATTAATAATGGGCACAAATTTGTTTTTTTTTTAATTAAGCATTATGTCATACTATAATAGTCATTTTTGTAGACAGATTTGTATAGTTCTGCTAGTATCACACCTAAAACAAGCATCTTCAGTTTTCAAACTTTGTTAGTAATTTACTGGCTAGTTACTGTAGTTGAGAGGCGGAGATTTAATTGTGTGTGTAAACAATAAACTATCAATAGTTTTTTATAGTTTGAAGACTAGAGGATACAAAATAATAGATTGATTGTAGGATTATTTTATTTGCTTTGCTCCGAACACTTTGTGAAACGTACAGAATCATAATTTTCGACCTCGGAATTTAGGAAAATTGGTGTTTGCACGCTGCTTGTAATGCTTTTGTATGTTTTTGAATAGTGTTATTTGTAAGACAATTTTCATTCTTATTTGTGTTATATTATTATGGAATGACTAATTTATCACATAAGATCATACTTTGTTGTAGCAGGTATTGAGTTTCGCTGATTTCACCTACAACTATGGGAAGTTGGAAGCTAGACAATTATGACTAACCTTTACATGCCTTTGTCCTAGCCTCACCATCAGTTTCAACCATAGCTCCATTACTGCCAAATCAACCAGATATTAAATTGTTAATTTTCTAGAGTTATCAGCTGTTGGGATGTTAGGTATTCACTAGCGCACCAACTCTAACAGTTAAATAATGAATATCTTTTTTCAGATAAGCGATAAGTAATTCATTGCTATAACGTCAATAAATGCTATAAATCTTATTACATGCAGACAACTCTCACCATCTCTAGATGTACGAATGAGCTTCTACTGAGAGGAATGTTGGAAGAAGCAACAAGCCTGTTTAACAAAGTTTTTTCTGACATTTTCTCAACAAGAAAAAGCCTAAAAAATAAATGGGTAAGTAGCAGTAATGCTACATTTTTGGAGAACACCGAGTGCCTAAGTGGCACTCCATGTTCTCCATTCCATTGAAACTGCCATTGTGTTTAGGCACTCAGCCTAACCGCCAAGTGCCTAAATACAATGGCAGTTCGATTTAGACCATTTTAAAAATCTCATAATAATGCTTTTAAAAATATGCGTAGTTGTCTTCTGATAGCAGTTTATTTCCTAAGTTTACAGTTTTAGAGCTGCTATTCTTGAATCACATTGAAACATCTTTAAATAAATACTTTTTTCATCAAACGATGAAAAAGTACTCACAAAGTAAACCTAACTTATTTGGTGAATTTATCAATAATTTGAATTTTCCAAATGACCAAATGAATTTCCTACTTGAACCAGTAATAAAAAAGCTATTGCATAAATAGCATACCTATTATTGGCTAAGTTTCTTTACTTATTAGGCTTGAGCAACTTAGGCTAGTCTAAATATTTACTATAATAAAACCTATGTTCGTCCATCTGCAACCAATGCCAGCAATCATGGTCTTCCAGTAAGCTAGCTGTATTGTGAAAAATGCTAATTGAATCTGTTTGCCGCGTAAAAGTCTCCAAAAAATGCATGGAAGTTATTTAATTTTTTTGTTGGCAGCTCAGTAAAATTGGTATTCTATGAAAATACATGACTTAAGCTAATATTTCTCAGATAGCTTTGGATTTTATGCTTTCTATTAAAGTAAGTTACTTTGTTTGGAGCTTTTCACAACCCCTTGTTCAGACACTGTTCAATAATTGTCATTCATCGCTCTACTGCAGTACTCTGCCATAAATGCAGTTTTGGACTAACTAAAATGACTTGAAAACTTATTTTGATTTATTTAGTTTAGACTAAAATAAAGTAAATTAGACAAATTAATGTTTTACTAAAAACTATACACTATACTATACACTTACATGGAATTGTAGCAAAGAAGGGATCCTGTCTTTTTCACATTTTTGTTTACAACTCAATACTGTCTAATACCACCTAACCAACTGGTTTTATCTACTCACAGCAACTGCCATGACTAGCCGCAACTGCTTTGAACTCAGGCACCAGCTTAGTCTGAGCCTGGCAATTCCCATTGAACAACATGACCTTTTTAAGCCACAACATGACTACCCATCAGTGGATGTAGCAACTCCCCTTACTTACGACGCTTGTTACCTGAGTCTTTTAAGGTCGTCTCCATAAACTATGTCTCTGGTTTGTCTGATCCTGTGTCAATGCCAAAAATGCTCTTCTCTTTAATGCTAGCACCATTGTCATTTTGCATTTGCTTCTCCATCACCTTGACCAACACCAATACCACATTACAAAAAAGGTCACCATCACTACCAACACTTCCAACAATGCTTCCAGCCCTGCCAGCACTACTACCACTGCTACCACTATTGATTAACCCGGAGCCTTTCAGTTTAGTCTATAATGACTAGTCAAACTCATATTCCATCTCATCTGCCTTGACACTGCTCTCACTAATGGAGAAGAGCTTGACAAGCCTCTCACAGAGAAAGTTATCCCTGGTCGTACCCAACTGCACAGAGGTGGTGCCATCAAGCTGAATGTTGTTTTAGGCCCAAACTTATCAATCTCAGCTTGACCTTTGAGTGGGGCAGATAAACTACCAACAAAATTCCTCCAAATATCGGCTAACTGCTATATTGCCAACTTAAATGCATCAGCATTATCCAACTCAAAAACTGCTGTCCCAAGTTTGAATTTCAGCCTAGCCATTTTTTAGCAAACTTCTTCTGTACTCTTCTCTCTAAATTTCTGTTACCTTTCTCTCATAACTACTGTGTCTCTATGGCCACTATTTCATCACTGTACTTTTCAGTTTAATAAGAGCATAAATTATCCATTGTGGGGGCAAATCCCGCTAATTCTTTAGCACCTCCACTCACCAAAGCAGAAGTGTTTTCCCTAACATGCATCATAAACAATTTTGCCTCACTGTTGCTTATGCTGTCTTATACTGACTACCTATCTTTCCACCACTGTCCGTGGGCTGGTTTCAAATGTATTTCTGTATTACTTCCCTTCTACGACAGGTTTCAGCGGTAAAAAAACTTTGACTTGTACAGCTCTTTTTAACATCACACTTCCTGTGAGACTTATTTGTCAAGTTAAAAAACTTGACATCATCTAAAACAAAATGAATTTGACCTGGTAGCAATGTTCTGAGGTGAAAACAACCTAGGTACAACAATACCCCTATATCCTCAACAGGCACAAACTTGCTCTTGGGCAATGCATTTACAACCATTAATATTTTGAACTGCTCTAACTCAGTTATGCCAAAAACTTTGTTCTCAGTACTTTCAACACAAACCATAGCAACCACAGTCCCGTGTATAGTTTTAAAATGGTGTCCTGCAATTCCAACTGCGTTTCACACACCACCATCAACATTTTCTAAAGTCGTTGATAGCTTCCTCAACCCACGTTTAACCTATTGACTGTTATTTTGGTTACTATTGACCCTTCAACACCAGTATCAAGCGTAAACTCAGCAAACTCTCCATTATCTTTCAAAAACTGCACGAGTATCTGTTGTAATCAATAATTTTCACAATATCCACCCCGAGATCCAGAAAATCTTACGTTTCTACTCTTGTTATAATCACTGTATCTCACATAATGCCAATTCGTTTTTCACTTTTTATATCAACTCTTTCTGTCATACTTATTCATAACGTAATCTCTGAGTACACTTCACTTATCCCTTACATCTTAAACCCTGTTTCTGCCCCAAAACCTCTCTCTACTGATAACATGACTGCCATACTTCTAATCACTGCTGTCATGGCTACCTAAGTACTTCCTGCTGCTACCTTGGCTTTTTTATAACTCACTTTTTTGACCCAATCTCTGCGGTGTCAAGATGCATGACTTTGTTTCTCACAAGAATAACACTTAGTGATGGAGAACTTTGCATCTCATGAATCCTATGCATGCAGTTGTAGCAAACTTTATTCTACATATTTCAAGTCAATATCTTCATTGAGCTTTTACTCTTCCACCTTTGAACTCGCTCATGGCTACTGTTAGAGAGCATCATTAGCTACTTTGACATATCAAAAACTAGCAAACAGTTGCCTACTGCTTGTCTAGCCTTCAAGAACATGCTTCTTCACCAAAATACTTACTTGTCAATCATGATACTCTTGCGAAATTTACATTGTTTCTTCAGAGATGAAATCAATCAAATCTACATCAAACCTTGCACTTTTTAACGCTTCTTCATTGCTGTGCTAGATAGCCCTCAACAACGCACCAAATTTGTTCTATCTTCCATAATAGGTCATCTCTTACCACATTATATTTTATAACCTTTCTTTTCAACTGGTCTTTTGCTAAGCAAATTCATTTCTTCTATAAATTTGTCCCATGAACCATTACCGCATTTGCCCAACACTTGCTTCGTATAACTGAACTTCAACTTATCACAACACAATCTACATGTACATTACCAATGCAACTCACTCTACACTTTCCGTGAGCTTGGTATTAGTTCTGCTCTTATACCTCCAACGCTAACAGCTCACTTCTCAAACATTTCACTTTTACCTCACTTGCATGCCATTTCAAGGGTATCGTCAATTGTTAAACTAAACTCAACACCAATACTGTTCACTTTTTACAAAGAAACAAAACTGCATGCTTGGACCAAGTGGGCAACCTCCTAGCCCGAATCAACAACCTGGTCCTTCCGATAACCAGCATAACCCTCTTAAAACACAATGTAAACAAGGAACTAGCAAGCAAAAATGTTCTTCACCACTCACAGCTCCTAAAAAAGAAATTATAGTTTTGACAGCTCTGACATGCTGTATTAACCAGTTATTAACTTACGTAGAGTCATAGCAAAAAAAGACTCCGTCTTTCTTTTCGCTGCCCTATGCATTACCCGAAACTGTCTAATACTACTTACTCTACTAGTTTCATCAACCGGCTTTATGCACACACTGTGATGAGCAATTGTGGGTAGTCACTGAGGCAACCACTCGCAACTGGTTTCAGCTCAAATGTCAATATAGCCTGAGCTCATAAATTCCATAAAACAACAGAAAAACGGAAAAAATGCAAAGGCTAGATAAAGAGCTAAATGGATTTTATCCACAAATTTTACAAATTCTCAGTTTGCTACTTTTAATGCGACATCAATTAGGATATCACAGTAGCATGTCTTTGTTTTTTCGTTTTTAATTTTCTATAACAGGTTTCATGTAATGTCACTGATAAAAATAATTTAGATAAAATTAATCAGAAGGCTTGTGAAAACATTAAATTATTTTGTGCAACTTGAAAAAAATGTCATTTGGTACACCATTAAAATAATTTATTACTTTCAATTGGTTTGGTCAGCATTCTAAATACCTTTGCAAAAATTATTTTTGTTGAAAGTTAGACGAATTTTATTTAACTTCTATTTAACCATTTAGTGTTTTAGTCTTTTATTGTTTTAGTGTTTTAGTGTTTTACTCATGAGCTTGACCTTAACTGGAAACAAATTTTGTGTCTGTTTTAGAGCACTTATATTGGAAATGTGAGGGAGACTTTAGAAAATTCTCTAACAGGACCATTGCCATATTTAAAAAACTACATGCTTGGACCAGGTGGCCAACCTTCTAGCACCAACCAACAAGCAGGTCCCTCTGATAGCCAGCATAACCCTCTTAAAACACAATCTAAGCAAGGAACTAGCAAGCAAAAAAATTCTTCACCACTAACGCTTCCTAAAAAGGGGGTGGCAGTTCTAGATGAGTTAGGCAAACCGTCTGCCAAACAGTTGACTTTACCCTCAGTCACTGTCAAAAGACCACACTCAGCAGGGCCAACTACTATAGATCCAGATGTCAAAACTTGTTTAACCGAATTGGTTGAAAAAGTTGAAAAGGATGAAATAGCTTACAAATTTATCGATGATATCCTAAATACAGATTTTGAAAATGAACTTACAACAAACATAGATGATTTGATTAGTTTGTTACCTATTTGTGAGAATGAGAATCAAGATCAAGCAACCGATGAAGAGTTTGCCGATCTACTTGACCCACTGTTAATCGATGGTGCAGATTTAGAAAACATTGATTTACCATATAGAGTTTTGGAAGATGATCTAGAAAGAGAGCAAAACTTTTGGGACGATTGGACTAACATTGACAGTAATAACTTGTTTAATCCTGGTAACAATTAAACAATTCTATGACTAACAAATACTATAGGTCATAAATTATTATTTATCAAAATGATTAATTTAACAACTTTCACGTCAGTTGCCAAGGTAAACCTTGAAATATTCAAAGGCTCCTCTTGGGAGCACTTGTTTCAAATAAACTTACAAAATTGAGACTGCTGAATAACATGCATACAATTAAGATAGCTTTATAATTAACGCTTTTCAAAATCTGCTAATCAAATATAATTTTTAATAAAGCAAAAATACGGAACCAACATAAAACCAACTTCTTTCTGCTACTTAATATTCAGTTTTAATTACAAACATTCCTGGATTGGAGCACCGTAACTCAAATGAATGTCTACCATGTTGTACTAAAGTTCTATCTTATTATGACAAGGATGTATTTTTTTGATAAATTTAGATCTGAAAATTAATTTTAAGATTGGTTCAAACTATATTGCGATAAGTCGGCGTTAATCCCACAATGGTTATGACGAACACAAAAGCCTATTTTTTCCGTTTATAAGATATTTCTGTGACGGCTGAAAAAAAGAACAATTACCATGATATTCACAGAGTGTTGGATAATGTATTTTGGTTGTGCTATCTTTCTACCATTTAGGAATTTAGACACTTTAAGTAATTTTGCAGGTATCCATACATCATGGTAAATGTGTCATGTGACATTTGTCATGTGGCATCATTAGCATCTTTAATCTGCTGTCAACCACTTTCAGGTGACCTACTGATGGTTTTGTATGCTAATAATAGCTTTTTTTTATTTATTTCATTTATTCAAAGTTGGATAGTTTGTAAACAATATGACACTTTAGTTTCAAAATAGTGTCTGGAACAGAGTTAATACATGTTATGAGAAAGAATACTTAATTGAATGGTAGTTTTCAATAAAAAGAATAAGTTTGAAAAAGGTTTTACTCTAGCTTTTGTAGAGCAAGCAAAAGCTATAAATAGTTTGAAAGAATTCTTTTTGTTTAGGCAATCCATTTAACAAACTGGTTTAAGTTGGATAAGTTTACCATCTACCATTATAGTCGGAGAACTACTGAAAGAATATCATGCTATGCTAAAAGATACTAAATGATACTAGATGACCATTTCGCCCAACTATTCTGTCATCTAAAAGTTGTGTAAAGAGGAGCTAGCCATTACCTGGGTTCACATGTAAGTGTTTGCTAAGGTGTGAAAGTTAATAAATTTTAAAAAGGCAACATGCAAACTAATACAACAGTAGGTCCAACAGTAAATACTCCAGAGTGGTAGGTTAACCTTCTGGTTAAGAGTTTTCTACAAATAACATACACATGCTCA
Source organism: Watersipora subatra (assembly GCF_963576615.1). NCBI lineage: Eukaryota > Metazoa > Bryozoa > Gymnolaemata > Cheilostomatida > Watersiporidae > Watersipora > Watersipora subatra. The sequence continues at coordinate 33,522,042 of NC_088718.1, read as the reverse complement.
TCAACCTCCAGAGGAAAATTTTTACTTTCCTTTCCACAAAAAAATATAAACAACAAAATACATGTCTACTAAATGAAATTCCGAGTAGCTCATCTTTCAATTAAGCAGGTTTATTCACAAACTAAAGCAAAGTGAGCTGACACACAATCCTGATGTGCTGCCTCAAGAAGTAAGGCTTCATGACTATTTTTTATTAGACTTGAACATGAAAGTTTGCTGATGGCAGCTCAGCAAATATGTTACATTTATCGGCAGATGATACACTGATCAATAGTGACTATGTTGATGCCAACTATAACACCAGGACTGAAATTTATAGCTATTTACCATTGCTGATCAAGGATACCTGCAACGACTTTTGAAATTAATTTCATTGGATGTTCGACAACTTCTATGTTATGTCACATGACTTTTATGCCAGGCAGCGTCTTAAGCATCTTAATATGGCAGAATGCAGGTCTGTCAAAACATCAGTCAAAAGTTTTACAATGCTGTCCAAGACCACAAAAGTTGAACACCATTAATTAATTGACATTAGGACTTCCTTACTTTCAACAAATTGGTAGCTTTGTTTATCTAAAATATCATAACAAAGAACATCAACAAATACAGCATTTAAAACTCTCTCAATACCTAGAAAAATCAAAGTTGATTATGTGGCTGATCACTGTATGAATCGCTGATTCATTCATCAGACTTCAAATCTATCTATTGATCAACTAACCCATAAATCAAATGCAGAGTAAAAGGGTGAAATACACGACCGATTGCCTATTACCGACTACTATATAATGTTTGAATAAAAAGCACCAATCAGTTAAAAGCCCTGTAAACAACCTACTTTGAAACTCTTTTTAACAGAAGCCGAGTATATGGCAATGTCAGAGGCAACTAAAATATCCATTCCTACTGTTTGTGAGCAATCCTTCGCAGACCAAGTATGATGTCTGCAAGGTCTGCACATGTTTTAAGAATATTGTTACACAAAAAATAGCTCATTGAACCAGGATGGATATGTGTAAAAGCAGTGGCAAATGATCCTCACTAACTAGGACATATCTAGTTACAAATAGCAGTTTAACATTGAATGTCACTGTTGTCACTACTAGTGTTCTAGACTACGAAACCGAAGCTGCTCTTGTTCTGCCATTCTGTGGAGATGACACGAAACACCATGTTGGCCAGCAATAAGGGTGTACTTGATCATATTAAAGGATATATGATTTAGCGTAGCAGAACCAAATCACATCGACGTATGGTACCACCTTCTCGGAAAACCAAATTACATGAAAGATAACTTCAGCCCATTTGAATTAGACCTAGCAGACTTGCTGACCTGTCTACTTAGCACACTTGCATGAAAGACGCTAGCGAAATCATTGGCCTCCAGTTTGAGGGAAGTGTTTTGAGCTGTTACAGTGCCATCTTACAGCCTTTGAGAAATATAACAGTAATTAAGAGTTTTAGTTGATCGCCAATGTATAATGAACCAAATCAAATAATAGTAACCGATTCCTGTTAGCATATTTACCTTACCATACGTTTAGCAATTAATTATAATATAGCATTTTTTTTTGCATACTCTGATGTTTATTGTACAAGTGTTGTATGTTAAAACAGGTACTTTTAACTTTTTCTTATTCTTGGTTCACTCCTACATAATGGCTGATGAGAATACACTTGATTTAATTTGAACTTATCTCCATAATTAAACATGGCCATCGCAATCCATTAGAAATATTGTGGTTTCCTGTGAAGTTTGCTTGTTGAAACCAGCAACTTTACTTACAATAATGACTTTGGTTGATGCACATAAATATCAAAGGGTTGAAAGTTTGGTTTGTATGTTATAAACAGTGATGTAGTGCTACCCTAACTCTCCCTAACTAAGTTTTGGTTAGAAAATTTGTGTTTTATAAGTATAACTATAGTTAAGGTTAAAAAAATGTAAACTTTGCCAATTCTCAAGGTATATTATAGCTTTATTTCATTGATTCAAGTACACTAATGTCATTATAATAAATATTCAATGGCCATTCAATATAAAAACAGCATACAGTACAATACAGTGATGTAATGTTCGTGTAACATGACAAGACTGTGATTCTAATTGGTTGTCTACAACAAAGGCTAAGATCAGATTACAGCAAACTAATGGCAGTCACCATTTGTACTAAAAACAAAGATCAAAGGCTCAATTTTCATATCATATACATGATTTTAAAGCCCTGTAGGCTTTGGCAGCCGGGGCGTCACCCCGGATCCCACTGGGAGGATTACAGTGCCCCCCAGCTGTTCCAGCAATGGAGTTGTGTTGCGACTTTTGGTCACCTACATCCACTTCTCTCAACTTTACAGTTATGGTTTAAAAAAGGTTAGCACTACATCACTGGTTATAAATGTAGACCTACAATAAACTAGTGTAGAAAAAGATTTTTAATTGCTTTTTATCTATATTCTGTTGAACTATTTCTAAAATTACTATAAATTAAAAACGCTGTAAAAATGTTGTTATTATTTAAATATATTAATCTTTGCTCAGTTTTGTAGCGGGTCTCCTAAGTAACTCAATTTTACAAAGTCCACTTGACCCTGAGTGAGATATCACTCAATACTTTACTTATCTCTTTGATGCACTCAAAAATAACCTTCAAGTGCATTAGGTTTGATTGACCATAATATAAAAATTACTTTTACAGTCTTTTGCGGCGATTAAAACAATGAAAAGTTTTGAGATGGTCTTGAATTAAACTTTTTATGTTTGCTAAAAGCTAATAAAACTCTTGGTTAAGTTAAATTTTTAGGCAGCTGCAATATAAAAAGTCTTAAAAGTCAGAAATTTTAAGATTTCACAAAATTTAGTAGACAAGGAATAAATGCAGTATGTATTGCTGAGACTACTAAGTGCTCTCTTTGATTCTTCAGATCATATGACTTTACTAGATGATCTCATCATATGAGATTACTCCAATAATTTGATGAAGTTGAAAGGATTTTATAGGAAACCTGAAACAGTTTATTTTCATTGTTTAAATTAAGCAACTTTTGTAATACCATGATACCGCAACTAGGTTATTTAAAGGGGTATTTGTTGGTAGCCAGTGTTTTATTGAATAGCTACATCAGTAAAAGAAATGGTGTTCAAATTTACAGAGTTTATTTGTAATGTCACAAAATGGGATGTAGAAAAAATGACACACCAACCAAGGGTAGCATTCGTTTTTTTGCAAAAGAACAAAATTAAACTATTTTGACATGATCTAAACACAAGATAAAAAACCAGAATAACATTACTAAACAGCTTTTGTTCCAGGTACGCAAAGACAAAAGCGGCAAGCAAACCTTCAGGGATGTCTTTGTATAAACAGGCTCCATCATTAAAACTGAGATGTTATGCTAACAAAAGTCCTCTTGTAACCAAATGATATGCCTTTGCCTATTATATATATATATATATATATATTATATATATAATATATATATATTGTGTATTTTTTGAAAAAAAAAATGACACTAATACACAATATATATATATATATTGTGTATTAGTGTCATTTTTTTGTATGTATGTATGTATATATATACATACATGTATATATATACATACATGTATATATATATATACATACACGTATATATATGTATACATACATGTATATATATATATATATATGTATATATATATGTATATATATACATGTATGTATATATAGAACTATATTTCCCAACTAAGAGGCTTCTATCAATATATAATCCATGTTAGGAGGCTCTGAAAAATTAGGAGGCGTCCAGGGAGCCTCCTAATTCTATATATATATAATATATATAATATATATAATATATATTTCTCAATTCTACTATCTAAGTCTAGCGAGGTGGCAATGTTTTTGTCTATATTAGTAATCTTGTCAGTGTGGCTATCTGGTGCGAGTTTGTAGGATTTGGTCACATTACTGTGTGTTAGTGAGGTGTACTGGTCTAGCTTAAGTTTGTAGTAGTTTGTAGTCTTGTCGGCTTTGACTAATAAGTTAGTGCAGGTTTTGGTTTGTTTAATGTCAGTTTTCAATTTAGTCTGGAAGCTGTTGCTGTAAGGTTTGAATTTTATGTTATGTATCAGGTCTATAAAATGAAATGAAATGAAATGCCATCTGTGCCTTAGTGAAAAGTATTACATCATTTGCAGGCCAGAACAGCCACCTTAAACAAAAGAAATGAAATAAACAATACATGCAGACACTCCAAGAAATACCTACTCAGCCAATACGATCCAGGCAAAGGCGGAGCTACAGACACCACCAACAACATCAGGAGAGGCAATTCCACCCGCCATTCAACACAAGTCACCTGAAGAGTGCACCAGCACGAAACAGACCTGTCGTGACCCCAGAATAAAACATCAATCTGGAATAAAGATAAGTAAAATTAACCTATTCCACACTCTAGTTAGTTATATATATATATATATATATATATATATATATTAGCTGTACTACCTGGCGTTGCCCGGGTAACAATAATGTCGTTGAACAAAAAAAATATTTTTATTTAACATACCATATACAACAGTGGCCATTTCAACTTCCAAACTTCATATTAAGAGAAAGTAGTTTTGTGCAGTTCAAGTGAGTTAAGAGGAAAGAGAAAACAACTGTGAAGGTTTTAAACTTTTTCAAACAACAACAAGTTTTAAATTTCATATGCCAAAAGAAGTTTTTTGGTAATATGAATTAGGAAGAAAAATAAAACTGTAAAGGTGTATAAATGTAAATGTGAAAACATCAGCAAGTAATGGCCGATTGTAGTCTGTTTTGCTACAATAATAATGAAAAATTGCTTGGTATATGATTAGGTCTATATGATTTTACCTTGTTTCAATTTTGGTATCATGAGGTCAAAATATGATATGGACATATGGAGTAGTATAAAAACCCACAGTAATTGTCTAATGCAATCCCTGCCTATAAAAAATCATCAAAATCATCATCATCAAAAAATAGGAGCAAACAATATGTCGAGCTTAGAAACTACTGTTACCTACTATAACTTTAGTACATTTTGTGGGTATGATCTGCAAAAAAGGCAATGATGTGCTAAGTGCAAAATTCTTACTTTCCAGACAGATGTGTAACATAAGCGCTAAAACTAACTTTGATGAATTTAGCCAAATAAAAACATACTTAAAAGAAGTTTCCATGTGCATTTTTGTAAAATTTTACCAAGCATTCTATCACTCATCTGTTTGTGAATGTGTTTTTACCATAATGGATGATGCTGAACTGAAATATTACTGTCAAACTTTAATTTTGAGAATAATTATTCTTGATATGGTTTTGTGGAAAGCAATTCAGCCTTAGTATGGCAAAGACAAAGAACATATTGTTTCTTAAAGCTATTAGAATTCATAGAGTTTCAATGTAATACGTATAAACTAATGCGCTATTATCAGAGTTAAAGAAACATGATGTGGCTGGGAAAAAAATTTTGAAACAGCTGAAATAAATTAAGAGAGCAAAGATATATACATGTAAATAATAAATAAATGTAAACGTTATACATGTAGATGTTAAATGGTAGCAAATATGTAAACTATGAAAGAGATGATTTTGTGATGATACAATTAATACACATTGAAAAAACCCACTAAAATCATTGTTCGAACAACAATCGCCAAATATTAATTTCGAGAGAATCTATTGTTGATGTCGCTTTGCTGAAAACAAATTTGCTCTAGTACGACAAGGACAAAAAACAATGTGTTTCATAGAGTGAAAAGAGTTCATAGAGTTTCAATTCATACGCCTAATTGGGTATTAAAATGGAAAAGAAAAATGCAGTAAAAACAATAATTTGTAAAAGCTGCCATGATCTCGTGGTTAAAGAAAAGAATTGCAAAACTGGTGTCGCAATCTTCATGAGTTCAAGTCTACTGGAATGTGAAATTTTAATTCCAAAATCTTAATAGTTGTAGCTGGAAATGTCGAAGGACAGACAACAAACTGACAACAAACTTTGAAAAAAAATATATATCTATTATACACATAGATGCATGTATATATATGTATATATATATATATATATATATATATATAAATTGTTTCCTCACCCCGGTTAACCCGTATGGCTGGTAATGTCTGCTCCAACTCGGGTCTCCTACCAAAGACCTGGGAATTTGAGCACTCGCCTCAAGATCTTACCTGCTCCCAATAGCGCACTTTTCTGCAACTCACCTGAGTTGATTGCTGTCGGTATTTAAGCAAGCCACATTTTATGCGCCGGTGTTATTGCCCCCAGTGCCCCGATGACTACTGGGATTACAGTTGTCCTTACATCCCAGCATTTTTCAATCTCTTCTCTAAGAGGGAGATATTTCTCTACCTTTTCTTTTTTTTTGCTGGCTATATTGTAGTCATTAGGTACTGCTATATCTATTATAGTAGCCCTCTTGTTTTCCTTGTCAACCACCACTATATCTGATTGATTTGTTAGGACATGTTTGTCAGTCCGGATGTAGAAGTCCCAGAGGATCTTAGCGCGGTCATTTTCATTGACCTTACCAGGAGCTTCTCACCAGTGTTGCAGTTTATTAAGGCCATACTCATCACATAGATTTCTATACACAACACCTGCGACATGATTATGCCGCTCAGTGTATGCATTTCCTGCTAGCTGCTTGCATCTACTGATGACGTGTTGGATGGTCTCAGGTGCATCTTCGCACAGTCTGCATTTAGTATCGTCTTTAGTGGGATAGATTTTTGTTTGGATTTGACTTGTTGGGAGCACTTGCTCCTGGGCTGCCATGATTAGCGACTCTGCGTTGGCTGTTAGGTTTCCTTTGTTCAGCCACATAAATGTCTGGTGAAGATCGCCAACCTTAGATATTTTTTGATGGTCAGCACCATGAAGAGGGTTCATGCGCCAGTCAGTTTCCACATCATCACTGCGAAGCTCCATTGTCAGAGCAGCCGATTGAAATTCAGCTAGCAACTTATCTGAAATAGCCATGGAGGCTGCATAGGCTTTGATGCTTTGTTCTTTCCCTTTCACTGTCTGCTGTACCTTTTTGAGCCCCCTACCGCAATCTTTCCTATCGAATACAATGTAGCAGTGTCAGATTTGGGGTGGAGTGCTCCATGCGTGGCTAGCAGTTCACGAGTTGCTACAACTGTTTTCTTGATGGCTTCCTCAGTCCACTTTATTAAGCCTGCTGTATATCATATTACTGGCAATGCATAAGTATTTATTGCCATGACTTGGTTTTTGGCATTGAGCTGGCTCCGTAGGACCTGCCGGAGGCATTTCTTGTATTTGGTAATAGCCTTGTGATGTACCTAGGTTTCGTGGTTGATGTTGCTTTGCATAATCCTCAAGTACTTGTACCATTCTTTTATATTTTTGATGGTACCATTTGGAATTCTTAGGCCATCTGTGAGAATAGAATGGTCTCTCTTAAGAATTAGCCTTCCACATTTCTCAATACCAAAGATCATTCCGATGTCCTTGCTGTATACCTGATTGAGGTGTATTAGTGAATCAATGTTTCTTTCTTTGTTAGCATACAGCTTGATGTCATCCATGTAGAAGAGGTAGTTTATCTTGGTGCCACTCATAAACTGGTAGCCATATTGAGTCATACTGCTTAGAGGGTTTAGGCATGTGCAGAAAAGCAACATGACAACACCTCAGAAATATGCAGACTATGTTTGTTAGAAAAATATTATATAATTATGCAACCAGATAAGGCCAGTCTAAATAAGAGACAATAACTCATTTCTACATCTAAATATATATATATATATATATATATATATATATATATATATATATATATATATATATATATATATATATATATATATATATATATATATATATATATATATATATATATAGATATAGATATACTCATGCTACAGACAGTACTGTTTCGGCTATTAAAGCCTCATAAGTGCAGCTCAGAGCTTAGGCAAGGGACACAAATCCCATTACCAATGAGAGTTGACTTCCTGCCATGAAACAACTGAATTGCTTCACAGACTTTAAGAAAGTCAATGTGCTGACACCAGAGTGCTCAAATCACAAAAGTGATGAGCTTTGCACAAAGGCGAATAGTGCCGCACCTCTCACAGAGTGCTCAGCCAAACCGAAGTAAGGGAGCATATACTCATGCTACAGACAGTACTGTTTCGGCTATTAAAGCCTCATCAGTGCAGCTCAGAGCTTAGGCAAGGGACACAAATCCCATTACCAATGAGAGTTGGCTTCCTGCCATGAAACAACTAAGTTGCTTCACAGACTTTAAGAAAGTCAATGTGCTGACACCAGAGTGCTCAAATCACAAAAGTGATGAGCTTTGCACAAAGATATATATATATATATATATATATATTATATATATATATATATACATATATATATAGAAACATTAATACAAGAAACGCTTTTGGGAGGTCCTACGGAACCAGCTCAATGCCAAGAACCAACCCATGGCAATAAATACCTTTGCACTGCCAGTAATAAGATATCCAGCAGGCATAATAAAGTGGACAGAAGAAGCCATCAAGGAAACTGATATAGCAACTCGTAAACTGCTGACCATACATAGAGCACTCCACTCAAAATCTGATACTACTAGTTTGCATCTCGATAGGAAAGATGGCGGTAGGGGACTCAAAAGTGTACAGCAGACAGTGAAAGCGGAAGAGCAATGCATCAAAGCCTATGCAGCCTCCATGGCCACTTAAGAAAAGTTGCTAGCTGAATTTCAATTAGCTGCTCTTACAATGGACCTTTGCCCTGATGATGAGGAAATTGACTAGCACACAAAACCTCTTCATGGTGCTTACCACCGACAAATATCTAAAGTTGGCGATCCCCACCAGACATATATGTGGCTGAACAAAGGAAACCTAACGGCCAATACAGAGTCGTTAATCATGGCAGCCCAGGAGCACGTGCTCCCAACAAGGCAACTCCAAACAAAAATCTATCACACTAGAGACGATCCTTGATGCAGACTGTGCAAAGATGCACCTGAGACCATCCAACACATCATCAGTAGATGCAAGCAGCTAGTAGGAAACACATACACTCAGCGGCATAATCATGTCGCAGGTGTTGTGTATAGAAGTCTAGGTGACGAGTATGGCCTTAATAAACTGCAACACTGATGAGAAGCTCCTGGTAAGGTCAATGAAATTGACTGCGCTAAGATCCTCTGGGACTTCTACATCCGGACTGACAAGCATGTCTTGGCAAACCAACCAGATATAGTGGAGATGGGCAAGGAGAACAAGAGAGCTACTATAATAGATATTGCAGTACCCAATGACTACAATATAGCCAGCAAAGAAAAAGAAAAGGTAGAGAAATATTTCCCTCTTGGAGAAGAGATTGAAAAATGCTGGGATGTAAGAACAACCGTAATCCCAGTAGTCATTGGGGCACTGGGCGCAATAACACCGGCGCATAAAATGTGGCTTGCCCAAATACCAACAGCAATCAACTCAGGTAAGTTGCAGAAAAGTGCGCTATTTGGAACAGCTAAGATCTTGAGGCGAGTGCTCAAACTCCCAGGTCTTTGGTAGGAGACCCGAGTTAAAGCAGAAACTACCACCCATATGGGTTAACCGGGGTAAGGAAACAATTTTTTTTATATAGGTATATATATATATATAGATATATACATAAGTAAAAGCGTAAGATCCGAGCAGAGTGCTCAATGATAAAATCAGAGCAAGTTAAAATCAATAAAACAGACTATAACTTCGGATAAAACACTTTATTACTATTAGTTTTATGCTTGATAAGAGCAATCTTCAGATTGCTGAAAATTGTTCTTACCAAGCATGAAACTAATAGTATTAAAGTGTTTTATCTGAAGTTATAGTCTGTTTTATTGATTTATATATATATATATATATATATATATATAATTTATATCAATTGTTACCGGTGTGTATCTAATACTAGTTGTAGATTTATGATAGCAGGTTTATTATTTTTGATATTGTCTTTGGGATACAATATATGCTAAAATGTATATGGTAATAGATCTATTGCTATTGGCCTATGATTCAGGGTAGCAGTAAAGGTGAATGATAAAACATGATTTTAATCTGGTTTGTAAAAATGTCAACACAAAAAAAGATTTAAAGATCAAAATGTAAGCAAAATATACATGTAAATTAAGGAACATTGTAAGCAGCTCTTGTAATCAGCTGTCAATGTCTATTCTTTATGATACAAATTAGTTATGCAACTATCTTTTACACTTACAGTCTTTAGCGAGATAAAGAACTAGTGCTCTCCAAGGACAACCATGAAGTCCTTGAACCAATGCCAGAGTCCAGTTTTCGAGTCCTTTGCAATTATCTCATAAACCGCCTTTCATAGCCTCATCTTGTTTACCTATATGAATAGATGAGAGTAGATCATTCTTACTAGAGATGCTAGAAAATGAATTTTTAACTACAACGTTCTGTGAGCTAAAGTAACTCTATGAGGAGCAACTTCATGCAAATAAACTCTATGGAAAGTAGTTTTACAGAAATTAATTTTATGGAGAAAAACCTCCATAGAAATTAACTTTATAGAAAGACTCTTCATAACAGCCAGTTAAAATCATCAAGTCAATAATGACCAAATAACTTAATTAATAGAGGGCTTTTGTAGACTTACCTTTATTAGTAGAGCATATGTGGAGTCTTACCTTTATTAGTAGAGCATATGTGGAGTCTTACCTTTACTAGCAGAGTATGTGTGTAGACTTACCTTTATTAGTAGAGCATATGTGGAGTCTTACCTTTATTAGTAGAGCATATGTGGAGTCTCACCTTTACTAGCAGAGAATGTGTGTAGACTTACCTTTATTAGTAGATCATTTGTGTAGACTTACCTTTATTAGTAGAGCATATGTATAGTCTTACCTTTATTAGTAGAGCATATGTGGAGTCTTACCTTTATTAGTAGAGCATATGTGGAGTCTCACCTTTACTAGCAGAGAATGTGTGTAGACTTACCTTTATTAGTAGATCATTTGTGTAGACTTACCTTTATTAGTAGAGCATATGTATAGTCTTACCTTTATTAGTAGAGCATATGTGGAGTCTTACCTTTACTAGCAGAGTATGCGTGTAGACTTACCTTTATTAGTAGATCATTTGTGTAGACTTACATTTATTAGTAGAGCATATGTACAGACATAGCAGCATTGCAAGAAACAATCTGCACCGTGGCTATTATATATGTGAAAACGAAAAATTTAGCATGATGTTTATAATTTATCGATTCACAAAACTGGAGTTATTTGTATCTTTACTACAATAAGAGAGATGCCGGTCTGTCTGTCTGTCCGAAACCAGGGTTAGAGGTTAAGATAAAGGGTTGATTTGCACCAGGTTGAGCTCGGGACATTTAGCTTATTAGCCGGTCAGTTTAATACCTGCACCAATTGACCGCCTTCTGGCCCTTCAAAATAAATGAACAAATAATTATTTATTCTCAGTGCTTTATCACAGAAAAAGTGAGCAGAAATAATATACATTTAGGTTCGAAAAAACACCATTTGTTGGTAATTTTCCACAGGATACTTGCCGGTCTTTCAAAGTACGCTAGACTGCCAGAGCATTAGCAATTATAAATAGTATACCTGATTATGAAAAGGAAATGAGTAATATTCACAAATGTATAAAATGAGAATTGGCAGCTCGACGCTTAAAGGTTTCTGTTAGCAAATGTTGTCATCTTTTACTGGTTTGTTTTAAATGTTGTTCTCAATAATTAGTTTGTATTTAGAATATGTATTATTGCTGTCATCATATAGATTGTAGTACAACTGGTACCTTCCTGTAAAATTTAGATTAAACATTCTGTTATTGATTTAACTAGCAACTAGTTCATCTCCTTTCAACCAAATGCAGACTTTGATATCATTAAGTAATTTATTGTGCTAAACTTTTATTGCCATAAATTATACTAGACTAGCCATTATAAGTCAATATCATAACTATTATGAACTATAGCTTTATCAGTTGATAAAGTTATAGTCCATCACATAAAAAGAAAAACTATCTATCCGTTGCATATTGCACAATACATGAAGCAAAATAGATATATAAATTTATACACACATCAATACTACAAAAACCTTACATCACCGTTGAAATCATCTAAAGCAGTGGTCTCTACCACCAAACCGTAGACCAGTACCGGTCTGTGTGTCAATTTGTACTGAGGCGCACAAGAATTAATTAATTAGCCTTTTTTTGTTATCTAAGTCTAGGACAAAAAGAACGTATATAACAATGTATAGGGTCTTATATGTAGTACAAGTATGACTGTATTGAAATCAAATTTTTAAAAACAAAGCTTTTCATTAGATTTTAATCAACATGATGTACAACTTTATTTAGTTACAATAAATATTGTGCGCAATATTGATTGTGATTGAGCAAACACAATGACAAATACACAAATACACAAACTTTAAGAAATATATATGTATATATGGGCGTAGTAAATTTGGAAAGGTTTGAGGCGGGGGCCGCAACTGAAAGAAGAGGACCATTTTTACATCTATGAGATGAAACTAGTTATCCTTCTCTCTTGGAAAGGAATGAAAAGTATTAGTGCTACAAATATAAACATCCATGCTGCAGCATTATGAAAACATATTTATGAAGATGAAAGAAAACTTTAGCAATAAACTCTTTAATCTTGGACCAACAAAGAAAACTTCTTGGTGCAATTTTACACATAAGGTAGAAGATCAAGGGCTTATGACAGCCTAAGGTTCTTTCAGACTATCAAAACTTTAAAGATATGAAATATTACGCGTTTCTCTTCATGTACACACAGTTCACTTTATAGCTAAATTTAACTTACTTCAATACAATGGTGTGAAAAATTATGGCGACTCTTGTGTTTGTTGTTTGTTGGGTCTTCTCATCTCTCAAATCAACTTCAAGTGCACAATATTTGCATCATAAAAAGCTTAACCTGTACTCTTATCATCTAAATAAAAGTCTTTAGTTCTTTGATTACAAAAACTTACAAGATAAACAGAGATTTTTAAGCCCAAAACTCAGAGAAAACTTGTCAATCATTGCATATGTCAGAAAGTATTGCACTACAAATAATGCAGAAAATATCTGATGAATTTAACAACAATGAAAAAATATCTCATAGCAAAAATCTGGCTATATATTTGTGCTCATGCCACGGCGAAGTCATTTCAAATTTTTTGGCAACATCATACATCTGTCAGGTTTTTGGTCAGAACTTTGCAAAGATAAATATAGCTCTTTAGAGGGCAAAGCGAATGGTGCCTATATTTCATTCTCTTTTTTAAGAGAAGCGATATTAAACCTTTTGGATGCAATAAGTCTGCTAACTTACCTTCAACTTTTCAAAGATCTTTAAATAAATATGCAATGAGAAACCGAGAAGTATTTTTACCAGTTGATAACTATTGCTTGCAATTAACCTACAATAATATTAGAGAGTGTGTCCGGCATTGCAATTTGTTGGAACTTTCAACTCCTATTTTATTCTAAATTTGAAGTCATATATTTTATATCTATATTTAGCAATGTTGCATAAAAGTTCATTGCACTCATCGATATGATTGCTACAAGTTGCAGCCAAAACTAGCTTTTCAGGTGCAATAGAAGAGGAGTTGATTGCATCATTTGTAAATGATGCTATCAAATAATATGTTATTAATCTGCAAGTTTATAAATTATGTAATGTTAATCTATCAAATGATACCAATATACATTCATGAACAAGGAACAGAAACGAACCACACTTATATGAAATGCAGAAGAAAATGATTGCATTTTCAAAACAAAAATATTTGCATCATTTGCTAGGATAGCTGCATTCTGATTGTTGCATTTGATTATTCTGAGACTATTAGCCTGAGACAGTTATTAATCATTTCTTCGGTGTTACTTTCAAAGTTTTAATGAAACGCAGCAAAAAGCTTTGGAGCTGGACAATGAGAGAATTGATTGTTATTGATGTAAACAATTAATTATTAATAAGATTTCTAACACTTTTCTACTGTTCAATTGATATTATGAGTTCATAAAAATCAAAGATTGTCAAAATGGTGGTCAAATGTGGGTGGCCTTTAAATAGAGGTGGTGTTAAATCCTACTATTATTAATGAGGTAATAATTATTAACTCCTTAATAATTTAGGAGTTACTGGTTATAAATAATTATTAAGGAGCTATATTATTAACTCATGAAACCACCTAGTGCCTGTCCTCGACTACTTCCCTGTATATTAGCACTGTAATTGGCGGATTTTAAACAGTGAAATATAAAAATGACTTTTCAAAGGATGTTTAGCCATCTTTGAACTACCTCCCTTGACTAATAAGACATTTATTTTCTATTTAAAAAACAGATAAAAATATTTAATAATGCATGCACTATATTCTTACAAGGTTACACCAAATAGTTTTCATTTTGTTATGCACTGACAGCACAACACTTTTCTCATAACCAGCCTTTACTTTATCTCAAATTCTACAATTAGAATTCGATATGTTCAAACTTGGAAAAAAGGTCATAACCTGAAGAATATTTACTATAATAAGAGTCATGCCTGTCCATCTGTCTGAAGCCAAGCTAAGAACGTTATCAAAAGCAATTACACTGCTCACGTCTCGAACCCGGATAGTTGCATTCCCAAGCTAATGAGCCACCATCTTACCACACAACCATCTTTGAACATCAAAGAATAATTGTGTACATACTACACTTGATGATCTCTCATGGTGTACTGAACTGCCAGCATACTAATTGAAATAATATACAACATGATTTGGTCATCACCATATGTATATTTGCAGTAGCCTATTAAAAGCATTAAAAGAAATTTTGGTCAAAATCATTTGGAACTGAAACTACTATTGACACAAACATATACTGTTGCTAAAAATAAAAGATATATTTAGTAATAATTTGTTACATTTAACCTTGGCATAATAAAAATGAAAGAGTATTTCTTTTTTTTAAATCAAAAGTAACATTAACATTATGCGAAATAAAATTGAAGTCTAGTCATAGATGATAAACATCTAATAAAAATTATAACTGATTATAATTTATAATATATTATATTATAATTATGTTATAAATATTATATTATATTAATATTTATTATGTTATAAATTTTAACTAATTATAATTATAAATTATCAAAACTGAAAAAGTAGAAAAAAATTATGATTACCCAAATCTTGTTACGTGTAGCTGACGACATAACGTTGTGGCAGCAGTCACTGTGATCTGACATGTTGAAAAAATTATAAGATGGTATGAATGTGTTTTGTGGCTTATTAACTTGTTGCGCACAGCTTTAGATATGCAAGGTATTGTTATGGCAAACACTACTCCAGAAGTCTTTGAGACACTAATTGCATAGGACTGGTGCTTATCTATAGCTATTTTATAGTGAATAGATCTATTTTTAGCAAAACTTCATCATGCTAGTGTTTCAAAGTATATAGATTATTATTGAATTGTGCATCATAATAAAATAAAAAATAGAAATCAACTGTAAAGTATATTAAATTAGTTAATATCATGAAATAGGGCAACATAATTTATTGACATGAATTCTTTGATCTAACCTTTGCAAGGTTTTACAAGTAGTATCAAAAGATTTCACAAAATAGCCTTTCAGGAAACAGGATATCAAAAGAAAACTTTAGATAAATTGAAAGTATTTCCTAAAAGGCCTTACCTAAAAATCGGCAAAGATTGTTATAAATAATAGAAGTAAAATTAACTGTAAAACAACATAAATAAGTTCTGTACGTTTACTGTGAGGTCAGGTCTGTTATGTACTTTCTGTACCAATCACAGAGCCCAACTGTCGAGTCCTTTGCGATCATTTGATGCACTGCTTCTCTTAGCTTCTTCTTGCTTACCTAAGTAAATATGTTAGAGTTGTTTTGTCATGCATACAGAGAAATGAGCATAGTTCTAGTTGTAAGGTTCTAAATCTTATCTACAGTGTAGTTTAAGTTAAATGGAGCTGCATTGTGGATTTCTATCAATCTACTGCCAAACTTACACATTGTTGAGTCTATACTTTAGTTTATGTGGCACTATGTTAACCGCTGCTTCATTAATTGGTTTCTGAATATCATGCTCGCTTTTATATTGAGCATGTTCATAGTTTCACCAAACACATTTCAATGCTAAATTTAATCATTTGATTACGGTTTTTTGGTCTAGAACACATTTAACAAGTTATAATGTATTCTTATAGGAATATTTTGATACAATGTTCACATAAGATAGTTTCAGTCAGGGCTGTATGGTCCAAAGAAAAAGTGGTCAGGAAACTGTCAATTAGTAGTTGCTTAAAACTGACTCGGCCATGCGGAGAGGGTCTGGGAGGGGAGCTGAAGTGCCCGCCCAGAGAAGGGGGGTTCGGGGGCCCTCCCCCGAGAAAATTTTGAGAATTAAGAGCAAAATTAGAGCATTTTAAAGTGTATCTTGTAATATTTAAAGGTTGACATGCGACAAAATTCACATTACAGTTATTTGGTATCAAAAGATTCACCATGTCTTACTCTCTTGTGTTGTAGGTTCCAAATATGTGGAAAAGTGATTAAAAGCTCTTAAAAGTTCAAAAACGAAAAGCCGCCGTAGATTAGAATATCTTTATTTCTCTGACGTTGTCATGAAATTTGGTTATTGTTTTGTCACGTGATGTTATCACGTGAATGGAAAGGCTAATAAACAGCTCAATATAAAACTTATCGTAGCACTAGTTTATGACAAACACTTTGGGTTTTACCGAAGACCCCGTATCAAATATAGATGCTCGCTACTTTACAGTTTTGTTTCGGTTTAGTCTAATCGGCAAGTCGTAATCTGATCATGTGACCCAATACTTTGCAAATAATTTCTGCAGCACTTTTCGATTATCACAAGTGACCAGCAGGCTCGTCATGATTATCAGACAATGATATTTACTCTTTCAAGCTAAGGCTGAAAAATTAAACGAATTTTGACGGTAAGTTATAAGATATCACTGCTAAAATTGACAGCATTACAATGATGATAAAACAGACTCATAAGCACAATAGACATGGTTTTATTGAATGCGTGAAGTATATTTGTGAAAATATTTTGACGAATAAGGTTGCATGAACATGTAAACAGAAACCATCTACCACAACTACATGTACGTCACATTTGAGCCGTTTTGCAAAGAGAATCCAAACTACGGCGGTCTCGTTTGGCTGCAAATAACTGTTCGTTTTTGAGCTTTTAAGAGCTTGTAACCACATTTCTACATATTTCGCACCTACAACACAACAGAGTAAGACATGGTGAATCTTTTCATATCAAATAATGGTAATGTGAATTTTGTTGCAAGTCAACCTTTAAGGTGGATATTCAGGTCCTGCCAAGGTGAGTTACAGGAGCTACAGAAGGAGCTGCCAAGGAGCTACAGAATTACATGGTTTTGAGCTGTAACCATATATGGTATATGTATATTTACATTTACATTCATAAATATACATACATGTACATGTGTACATAGAAGATTAATTGTTATAGCTTGACACTTGTCTTTTAAAATTTAAATTTAAGAGCACCTGTTTCAGTTACACGAATAAGTTTAAATAATATATTACATACACCAGAAAAAAACCACAAATAGATTACTTGGCCTGCTTAAAACTTACTGTGTTTAAATTATGGCCACCTAGGAATACAATGAGCAACAAACTTGGCCTGCAAACACAAACATACATGTACATGTGTACATAGAAGATTGATTGTTGTAGCTTGACACTTGTCTTTTAAAAAGCTCTTCTTCTGTCAAGGTGTCAATGGCAGAAATCTTTTACAACTGATTCTGTATCTATTTCAACATCTTTATATATGTAACATTAGATGGTTATTTATTATGGTGTTCCTCATCAATCTTTGGATTCGCTTCAATTCAGAAAAGTATCTCTCGCCTACTGCATTGGTGGCAGGCAAAACCAATCCTAGATTAGTGAGCCTTCCACTTCATCACTGGTTGCTAGAGCGCAAGGTAAGCGCTAGGTAATTAGTTGTTGGAAATTCCAAGTGAATGAGCTCAGACTGAAATTCTTACTAATTAGCCGCCAAAGATCACTAAAAGGTTGGGGCTACTCAGCTGCCCAGCCACCTCAGGAAATACGGGCCTGTGAATTTTAGAGTGTCACGTAATGACTTCCACCATGTATGCTATGCCGATTTCGCAATTGCCGAGATTTTGACAGAAGAAAAGTGCTCCGGATGATTTCGGAGTCTCCTAATAGGACAGTACAGTACTGGTTTCAGTAAATCAAGCAAATGTTGGAATAGAGTAACTTCCTATTTTTGTAATCTGACAATATTTAAGAAAGACTACTCAATTTACTTAACTTGTTAGGTAAATAGTTGAACATGCTGACTGTTGTTTTTATATATCATTCTATTACTCTATTATATTACTTTATGGGCAATAATTTCCTTTCAAATAGAAATCTTTTTCAAATTTTTACTATGATCAAAGTGAATAAGTACATATAGTTACTCTCCTTCTTAAATTTTTCAAATAAATTTTTTTCAACTATAAATATATTAAAATTTGAATGTTAGATGTTAAATTTACCCTCCAATTTGAATGATGAACCTTTAGTCCGCATTTGTTGTTTTACATAAATTTTAGCAAAGCAAATGTTCTTGAGCCACAATTATTTTTATTGTATTATGTCAACGCTAGTATGAACAACTGTCCTTTTGTATGAAAAAACATACAGTGGCCTAAAGGTATAACATGAAGCCCAAAGTTATAATATGAAGTCAAAATCTGTAGCACGAAATCCAAAGGTATAACATGGCGTCTAGAGCCATAATGTAAAATCTATGAGATCTAAAGCTATGAAATTGAGGTCTAAAACTGTAACATGAAGCATAAAGCAACAAAAAAGCCCAAAGCTACAAAAAAGCCTAAAGCTAGAAAATGAAGTCCAAAGCTATAACAAACTATTTACCTTTCGAGAATTGTCAGTGTAGTAAAGTTCTTCCATAAACATCAGTCTGCAGGGTCTCTGAGTTTCATCCAACTATATTAATCAGAAAATTTTGCACATATGTATTAATAGTGTTGTTTGTTGCTGGCTGTATAGTTTGTCGCTGCTTCTAGCTCCATCGTAAGATGTGCTTCAGGTTTACTGTTAGGATTCAGAAATTTAAGTTTCATGTATCATCTCAACTACTCTCTGACGTAAAAGGAATAAAAGAAATCACCACTAATTTAACTGCTACCAACAGTAGTTTCAGTGATGCCTAGGATTTTTATCATTCTTAATCAGATAGTCAGCAGGTAGATGTAAAGTGGCTGGTTCTCTAGAACCATACAGAGTTATAGAAACCAAGTATATATACATGTAGATACCTAGTGAAAGGGATGAAGCATATGCATGTGATGTTTGAATGAAGTCAACCAAAAATGTAGAAATGCATAACATTAACGCTGATCACCAGACACACATACACACACCACGTGCATACTACATTCACACCTCACACATACCACACGCATACCACACACACACCACACGCACACCGCACACCACACACCACACACCACAAACCACACACCAAACACCCCACACACACCACACACACCCACATGCACACACCATTCACACACCCCGCACACACGCACAATGACATAGTGGGATTATTATTATACATGTTGATAGTTATTATTTTTGCAAATGTTTTGATATTTTTGCAGTAGCTAATACTTAATCATAGTTTTATGTTATGTTAAAATATTACCAATATGCAGTTGAGAAACGGGGTTCTATTTGGAATTTGAGACACATAAATGAACCTTGTGGATACTATCATGATGAAAAGAAACAGGGGGCTATTGGAACACATATGTGAGATGACAGTTTGATGAAGAACGTGATGGAAGAAAGAATGGAAGGAAAAAGATCAAGAAGCCGGCAGAGGATGATGATGGATAAAATGTAGTAAGAGGAGTCCTACTATCAGACCAACTGAGAAGTAGGAAATTGATATCAGTGGAGAAATTGGGATATAAGGATCCTGCCTACTTCAAAATACTTTAATGATTATAGAATTAAAAAATAATCCTCATACCATGCGTGTAATTAACTAAAAACATGAGTAAATTGGTTTCTTATCAGTAGTATCTAGTAGATAATAAATGTTGTTTTTATTTATGACTTTAAAAGATAACATAGAACCTTGTGTAATGCTACTAGTTAAAGATACATTTAAAATTAAAACCAACTATTGGTGGGGCCACCATTATTAATAAAACATGTAAAGTAAAAGCACTTTTGTATGCCATCACAGTAACCAATAGGTCACTTTTAACTGTTTCTATTCACAATTAATATCAGTTCAAAGCAGGCGAAAGTGAAACCGAGGGATTGTTCTGTCCAGCTTTTAAAAGTCAAACTTTTTTATTTTGCAGCTATAGCAGCTGATTAAATGGATTAAAGCAAAAGTATATTGCTGTCACGTGTAAAAGTGAAGCCAAATGCCACAAAATATAGAGTTTCAAAAAGGTTTCACTATGTTGTGATGCTAGTGCAAGTCCTTCCACTGTTCTACTATAAACTTTGATGTGACAAATAAATTATCCAATGAGCATGAAGAATGCTATGAGAAACTAGTGCAACAAGGCAATATTCCGCTTTACTTACAGCTGTATCTATAAACATGATCAGTAAAATAAGTTTTAAATTTAACTCAAGCTCATCTGTAAATTTACAATAGAAAAAAATCAAATCTCAACCTAATTTTTACCTGATGGGTTGTGCCGTACGCTATTAATTCTTCTTCTGTTGGTCTCACCACATCTGGTTTTAGCCTAAAACAGTTAAGCCTCTTACAACATGAACTGTTGCAATATAATACAGACGCTAAACTGAAATTATTATACAACTCTAGTAGAGGAATACAAACAAATCTTGCTGCTATGTCATTTCCTTAATATATCACTTCACCATTATGTTACTTTGTCGAATGACATCAGGCAAAAAAATTTTGACTGATGACTCAAGACGTTTCTTTTTGCGAAGTTGAAATAATTTCATCCGTCTGAAACTATTTTAAAGTAATTATACATATTTTTTAATTATAAAATCACATTTTTTGCATGTAAAACTAGTGTAAAAAGCATTGAATTACTACAGTTATTTTCAATAACATTTTCAATTCTTAAGACTATAAAAACTGCTGCAGCTTAAATCTTTCCCACATTTAACTGGCTAATTGAAATTGTAAAAACATTATGCGTTTAAATTATATTTATGTGAACAATGACTTGCATTGTAGCTTGCACTAGTGAATTTTCGTTTTTTATGGAAATCAAACTATCAAATTTACAGGTCATATTATCATAATTATTGCTATCATTAGCAATATAAGTTAAGAAAGAGTATCATTGTACTTGAGGGAAAATTATCGATTTAGTTACTAAAGCCATTTCAGCAGATTAGGTTTCATTTCCTGAGTTTTTGAAAACTGTCTCACCTATGAGTTAAAAGGTTGTCAAAAGAAGGTGTTTTTCTGTTCTTATTACCACCCGATAGACTTGATTTTCAACAAAAGTCTACTAGTTGCTAAACATATATTCTAATAAATGCTTACAAAATCCATAAATGCAGAGCTTATTGATGCAAGCTCCATTGACATAGAACTTGCAGTCAAGCAAAAAAACATAAGAATTTGCTGTTTTGTACTTTATAGACATAAAATTTAAATTTGCTGCAAAAATTCCACTCTACAGAATATTAAGTTCCCAATTTCATAGCTTTCCTCACATCATAGAAGTGAATTACACTGTCAAAATTTGATGTAAGCATAAACATAAAACTTACTTGATACAGTAAGTCAATTCATCACCATAGTAGTCATTGGTTGACCCAGCTATCACCTAAAAATAGACTTGGGAACATTATGAACAAATGCAAAATTTTTTACTCCTTGCAGCTAATAGTCTCTACATTAGAGTATTGTAATTGGTTTGATGTCAACGGGATTACATTTCCATTTTTCAAAACTCTGGTAGGTTTTCAACTCAATGGAAAAAATCAAATATAGGAAGTAGCTCTTTTACGCTCTTTGAACAAAGTGATATTTTAGAAGTAACGGAAGAAACATAAGGACTGCAGTACACTGAGTCTAATAGAGTGTGTATTTTTGTTATGAATAGAAAAACAATTAGTTTTAGTGTCAAACTTGTCGCTAAGAAAAAGAGGCTTTCTAGCTTTGTCCAATTACGAGCGTTCAGCACCAAAAACTTCAATCAATGTGTTATCAGAAACTAGTGTCCTATCAGCATCCATTTTTCTTTTCTCATTCCGGTGAAATGCACTCAATATTTTGGCAATACCTCGAGAGTTAGTAACTAAATAGACGTTAAAATTTGGAATTATACTAAAAATGCAACACATCACCAAAACATTCAAACGTGGCCAAAACTTCACAATCTTATGGGGTAGGATCTTATTGGAAAATAACTCCCCAAATTATCTCAGTCCTATAGTTCAATGTGTTAAAACAGTTAAGAAGCTAATAACAGCAGAGGTTGATAAAAGACAGCCTGTTTATGCTTACGATGGGTTCTGTGAAATGACCTTACTTTCTGACCTCTAGATAGTACAAGTTAACTTCTGCATGCAGACAACTCACGCCTCCTCGAACTTCATTTTTACAGTAATCGATCATACAGAAAACATCAGAGCCTAAACAATTGTTCGATGCCGCCATGTTTGTTTGAGGAATAGATGCTTTGACAGCTTTGACTAATAGATGGTTCGCCTGACAGCCAATGCACACAATGTGTGCACACGAGTTTTGCACCAGTTTTTCATTCGGCTCGCTAGTGTTTATAAGTCATTCTGAAAGAATCGGTGCTCTTATTTTGCAGTACACTAATCAATTTTGAAAAACCAGTCTTTTCAATGTCCAGAAATAACCCAGTTTGTATTACTCCAAGCAAATGAGAGCTGTATGGGTTACCAAAGTGACTCTTTTACATAGAGTTATTCATGAAGCTGTCTTGTAACTAGTTAACTAAACATGTTATGAACATATATTTGGACAAATTATCAGTTGTCAATAAAAAGATTTGTTTGCTTTTGTCCAATGTAGCTTTAATAAAATACATGTACATGACTTTTACACCTTCAAACAGCAGAAGTGATCGACAAAGCTGTATTAAATTGCTACGTTCATAGATATGATTCATTTTTGTATTTTATAAGCGGGTTCTGCTAAATGCTTTATGAATTATCTAAAACCGGCTAGTTGAATAATTGTTAACAGTTTTCATTAAACTAATTGTTTTTTATGATAGTTTCAATGCTTAAAGATAGTTTGTTTGTTTATTTTTATCTATAATATAACTACAAAAAATAATATGAAGAGTGTTTCTTACAGTATAAAAGAACAGGAAAAATAGAAAAAAAATGTCGCTCCAGGGAAGATGATGATGTCTCTGTGGGCAATAGCAAGGCTAATCAAAGCATGGAACCTAAAAGTAGAGTCAGCAGAAGTCTGTCTAGTTAGTTTAGTCTACTAGAAGATTCTTCTAGTAGTACCAGTATTTTTTTTCTCAGTAACTAAAAGTATGTTTCAAATAAAAAAAGCTAGCGTAACTTTGTGAGATAGCAAGTTGTTTATCTCATTATATTATCATTCTAGTATCTTTAGCATCAGAGATCTAGCTACGCTGATATATAATAATATAATATACATGTGAGCATTGTTTGGTGACATAAACTTACCGATATGTCATCAATAGCAGGGTGTTGTGACATGGCCTCTTCTATAGGTCCAGGATATATAACATCTCCCAGGACTTTGAATCTAATAGCATCTGCTGTTCTACCTTTGATGATGAATGTTCCATCTTCATACATCATTCCCATATCTCTACATACAGATTGTGTGCCTTCACAATAGTGTTTTAATAAGAATAATGATTATTATAACATTACAAACAATATGGGTACTAGCATTTAATTGAACTGATGGCATTTGCAATCTTCCCTCTATCTAACATAAACTAGCAGTAAATCTCGAATTTATTTTGTTTGAATATGATCGTGTGTAGATTTTCAACACAATGTGCCAACTGCTTCACAATAGCAATTAAGGATCAGATTCATAAAGGGCAAGTGCCCTTTATGCATTTAAGGCTACATTCTTGAGTTGCTAGTCAGATGAGTGTTTAGGATTTAAGAAGCTAGTTCTCCGAAACCAGATGGAAGTTTGAAACCACTTAATACTAGCAACCTGACTGAAGGCACGGAGCATAAGCGTTTGTAGCTTAGGTGAGCACATACGCACACATGCACGCACACAATGACAATGTGTAAATTACTAATATAAATAGATATGTTATAGGTGGTGATGGAGTTCAAATGAATTCAGACTTTAGAGCAACTGACTACAGAGCTGAACATCTTGAGCTCGAGTCCCATGCGGAGCAATCCTTTATCTTATCTTCTAATTTTTATCTCAGGTGGACAGACTGACAGATTTTTATAGTAGAAAAGATGATTACACAAATGATGTCTGTTTTATAAATAGAAAGATAGCAGGAATTATGCAATTTCCTTTTTTTGCAAACACAGCTAATAATCAAAGTGAAAACAGCTTCTAACAATGCATTCGTACCCTGTTTTAAGAAATCCATCTTCAGTGAAGAGATCTTTTGTCAATTGCTCTTGTTTCCTGTATTCTTTCAATTGACTGTAGGTTTTCACTTGCACCATGCCATCTTCACCAATGTCTACCACCTCACCATTTGTGTCAACAATCCTTAACTAAAGAAGCACAACAGAACTTAGATTGATTTCCTAAGGCTGCTGCATGTTTGTACAGATAATGCTAAATTATCAGTATGCCTATACAAGTGAAAAGGTTGACAGTCTTGAAGGCAAAACAACCAAAAATTTAAATGTAATTTTGTATTAAAAGTTTGAAAAGTTTTTTGGTATGTAGTGTTTGCTACTATTTATGTAATATACATAACATTTAATTACTACGCTTTTCAGATAACTTTTGGATATATTAAAGATATTTAAAAAGTAAAAACTTTGAACAGCTATAACAAAGATTTAACTACTGGCATGGATTATGATTGACAAAGTTTGCTACATAGGTCAACATACTTCCTTTCGTCACGTATATGTTTCGAGGTAGTTGAGTGCACTATTTAAATAATTGTGCCAAAAATATGTTCATAGGTATTTTGAAAAAAACCCAGACCCTTCCTTGTAGGGCTTCAGAGAATTTAATAGTGCAACAGTTTATATCCCCATTTGTGGTCTAAAAACTATGCAAACTTTGATGGTGTTAAAGATTTGGTATATAACAGAGTAAACATTTAAGAGAGCTGGTATCTCAGTGAGGCTTCTAGCTTGCCACAAAAAAATTGGTTATTCAACGCGACATAGGCCCTCACCTTTTAACCTGACAATATAAATATTGCATTGAGCATTATTTAAAACTGCTGATACAAAATTTATGTGGATTACAAAAAATATTGTAAACTAAAATCAAAACTTGGCATCAAATCAGGAGTTGCTTTTTTCTGCTAAATAGTTCATACATATCAGCGTTGAACTTCACTGTCAGTGTTGCATGTTACAAACCTGTGTGTTGGGCTTTACCACAAGTCTGGCTTGCATACGGGCTTCTTCACTTTCTTTTGTGTCATATAGTGATGTTCTAGCAATCAGGAATGTCTCAGACATTCCATAAGCAGTCTAAAAAAGTATGGAAAAATTAAAAATGAGCGGACACAATCTTTTCCTAATAAACACATTTTAAAAGTGTTTTTAATTATTCAGGCAAGTTTTTAAAAATTAATATCCAAAATTTGCAGTTTTTCCAATTTAGCAAACTTTATTATTTTTCCATAAATGTTTTCAAGCTGTTTGTAGTTCATTTATGCTGTAAAAAGTATAATAATAAAAAATATATTATAAATATACTAGAAATTCCACCGTCATACAGCCCACGACCAAAGTGATATTAGAAAAAAAGGGTACTGATGGTTAAGAAATGCAATATTAGCAGTCAAATGGCACTGCAAGGCAATAGAATAACTGCAATGGTAGCTGTAGGGTACTGGGTGTGGGTGTTATTATATACAACAAACAACAATAATGAAAGGAAAAGATTATATGTTTTTATCTTTCCCCTGCAATAGGAGAAATGCAATATTGGCCAATATTAGAAGTAAAATGCACTGATATTATTAGAATAACCAATATTATTAATATAGTAATAATATAAAACCAATGCACAATTTTGTTTACATTTCAAAACGTCATAGCTAACAGTATCAAGAAGTATTAAAAATAATATCTAAATTTAGTAATGGTAATACAGTAACAATAGAAAACCAATGCACAATTTTGTTTACATTTCAAAACCTCATAGCTAACAATATCAATAAGTATCAAGAAGAATATCTAAACTTATAATTAAATATTGTAATCTCATAAGAATCATTAAAAAAAATATCATCGTCATTTCCTTTACTTACACTGCGTTGGACATCAGTTGGAATACCAAAGTACTCAAATGCCTCTAAAATGTTAGATACTTTGAAATCGGCAAAAATGAAACAATTTCAGTACTTCTATGTTAATTACAGAGACCTTTGGCAATTCGACAATGCAATAGACTGGTGAAATGTGCACGTTTTTTTTTCGTGAAATACGCATGACTTAATCGTTCTATTCCCTGTCTCTCGGCGTTTCAATTTTGGGTCTTAACTTTGATGAAAGTGAGGCTTAGCAAGTTTTAATAACGATTTTCGTCCAAATAAATCTGTGTATTTGTGTATAATCCGATCAGATGGGTAAGTTTTAAGGTAATGCCGACGGTTTACAAAAACTTGGTAACATATTTAAATAGATTTGTACAAAATGTATGTGTTTTGTATCGTTATTATACTTTGACGACTCTACAAAATGATGGTTAAATTTGTTGATGAAATTTTGGTACAAGGGTTCGTCTCACTATTGATGAATAATTTTTGGGATTTGTGTACACATGTGCATTTATCATAAATCTCCCAACCAATCGATTCTCTCTTGTTTGATTGTGGAATAATATAAAAAATATTAAAGGAAACTAAGGCTCTTATTAAACATTCAAATTTCAGAATTTATGTACATTCACATTAACGTAATTATGTGTATGAATATACATATAAGTGAGTATATATAAACTACCAAATTTATAAATGGAAATAAATAAATAGATACTTTTGCATGTATATATACATCGATAAACCTATAAATAAATGAATATATTAACAGACATATAAATAAATACAGGCATTACTAAATACCCAAAAAAGGTAAATATATTAATAAATAAATGCATTAATAAATAAAATAATATATTATTCAACATGTAACTAAATTAATTAAATTAACTAAGTGAATTTTTTAATAAACATATAACTAAAAATATTAATAATCATATTGATAAATATGTAAATAAATGAGTATACTAACAAGTACTCTATATAAATAATTGAATATATTAATAAATATATAGCCAACAACATAATAAATAGCTAAATAACAGCAAATAAGTAACATGTAAAAAAATGTACATATACAATAGATAAGTGGTCAGGCCTACTACCAACAGCACTCTACGCTCTGAAAAAGGCTGATTGCTATAAATAACTAGCTTGAAATGGTTATTTCAACATATCTATGACAGGTGACGCATCTATGACAAGTGACACATCTATGACAGGTGACACATCTATGACAAAGCTCATCAAACAATGTCAACGACCCACTAGAAGACAAAATTACTGGCCAGTAGAAAAAAGCTGGTGAATTTAAAAATCAGGGGTGACATCTATCAAGGTGACTCCTTATCAGCAATGCGTTTCGGCATATGTGTAAACCATTTAAGCAATATGCTGGAGGTGATTACATATGATGGCAGCTTAAAAGTGACACCAAGATAAACCATCTTTTCTGCGTGGATGATATGTCAAATTTTCTGCACTACCAGTCACAGAAACAAAACCTTTTAATAATACATCAATAACTCTTGGTTACTAGCCTAAAAAAACATCATGGCATTTTAGCCTTGGTATTTTACAAAAAGTCTCCATTTCAATGGTTTTTCAAAGTTTGGCTCAACTGCAATGATAGTGTATTAAGCAAATGAAAAAGCTTAGGCGATGAGGAGCAAACAGTGTGGAAAGAAACATATTTCTTTTCTTACGAAGGCCATTCCTTGAAAGCATTCCTTCAAGTTTTCTTTGAAGCCTCTAGAGACAATCTGTGCTCCATTTAGGAAAAGCTTTATTGGTGGAAAGTCAACTTTGTGATTTAGAATGCAGTTTCTGATCATGGTGCTGACTGAGCCAGGAATTATCAAGTACTGAACTCTGCAACAGAATAAAAATACTGTTTTTATCATTTTTTAGCTGTGGAATCTTCCCACACAACTTGTGCCACATTGCTTCTTTCAACTTTCTTACTTGTCAATCTACTTCCTAGCATGAAGCTCTGCTAGTTGGCAAGTTGCCATACCTGAAGAGTTTATAATAACAAAAATAACTCAACATACCGTAAAACCTCTATTTGAACGCCATAGCGCTCTATTTTGCAACATTTCTCTTATAATGGCATTTCATTAGGGTGATGTTTAAATAGAGGTGGCGCTGTATTTTTCGACTAGCACATCAGAATCTTGAGAAGATAAATTACTTCTTTTACGGGTGAAGCGTTGCTAATGTCGGCTATATTTTGAATTCTTCTTCAGGTATAATGACATTAATGCCGTTTACCTCAGCATTTTTGCTAAATGGTTTTTTATACCCGACGATATATCAGACCAAGTTATACAAGGAACTACTTTGAGTAACAAAATCTATTACCCAAATACAGTTATCAATTATTTCATTAGTGCTGTTTTCAAAGTTTTATAAAAATAAACCATGAAAATCTGGAGTCAAAAAATTAACTTTGGTATGCCATAATAATGGCGGCTATTAGATCGTTTAGTGTTCCTGAAGAGTATCCTCATCGTTCATCAAAAGGCTTTAAATTGTTTATGTAAGATTGTAAACCACATTGTGGACAAATCTGAAGATGATGCATTGGATTCAGACCTTAATGACTTCAATTCAGAGTGTAGTTCTGATGATTGTGACGATCGATTTTTTTACATACAATGTCACTAAAACCATGGCAACAACTGAAGAACTAATTGTTGTATATTTAATCGAGTCATTATTGCTACCATTTTTTGTGAACAGTTTTCTACTGATTGCAATCTACTATCTACAATCTAATAATCTAGCTGTTATGGGTTCATAAAGATCAAAGAATGTCAAAGTAGCTGCTAAATAGAGGTAGTGTTTAATAAAAGGTGCCATTATATTTCTCAACCCTTCTTCTATAGTGGCGTTCTGCCAATATTAGAGAAGGCGTTCA
Source organism: Watersipora subatra (assembly GCF_963576615.1). Lineage (NCBI taxonomy): Eukaryota > Metazoa > Bryozoa > Gymnolaemata > Cheilostomatida > Watersiporidae > Watersipora > Watersipora subatra. Next base: position 33,492,503 of record NC_088718.1, on the reverse strand, counting down.
AATACAATTGGCATTTAAGTAGGGGTTTTACGGTACTTGAATAGTTTAGAATAACAAAGATGACTTAACCTAAGTAAAATTTAATGACCTCTTTCTGACTCTGATTAATTAATATTACTTTACTAAATGCTAGTTAAAGTTTAAATTATATTATTGTTTTATTGAAATATCTAAAAACAAATACAAAAAATAATTTTTTGAAATATCTCATGCCATGCTAATTTCTAAAACCTATAGTGGTTCCACCATTTTACATTTTTAATGTAAACTTTATTGATTGCTTAGCGATGTTAAACTGATTGTTTCTCTACCACACAAAGGGTAGTTTTGCCAAAAAATGAAGCATAGGCATTGCTCATCGCTTCACAGCTAAACACTTTAATATTTAATAATGCTGCAGCTTTTCTCATGTTCAGCAGCAAGGATTGTTACCTGTCTCCTGATAAATTATTTTTTTAAGTATATAATTATGTATTTGATGATTGCAATAAGTTTACATGTGATAATACTAATTGGTGCTACAGAAACCTAAAGACCTCAGTCAATGACTGCTTTTTGAGATCTACGTGGCGAAGAGAATCTGTCCAAGTAAGGGTGTTTGGTTTACTTTAAGAAGTATACCACCACTTAAAGATTATATTTCTAGATGACTCACCCTTCATCAATAACACCCTGAGTGATGACCTTGTTACTCTCACTGAGAGGAACATCCTCTCTGATGTCTGGTATGAAGACACACTTGGAAACTTTACCTGCGAGCACCCAGGCTGCACAAGAATAGCTTATCATTTCATCTATGTTTGGGTTCATTGTCAGCATCGGCTGCAATGAATTTTGAGTTCTAAACACCATCAATGACATAAGATATACGTATTTGTCTGCCATAAAAATTTTAGTTAACAACAATTCAGAAAAAGCTCTCCGACAATAAAAAGCATGCAGCTATAACTCAAAGAATAAATCACAAAGATGATGGCCCTGTGAAAACATTCTCTTTCAGCTAAACTAAGGAAATGTTCATTGGCTAAAATGCCTGCTACTTTTCTCCAACTATGAAATATTATAATAAACTGCTAAAAAAGTATAATACGGCAAAAAAGAGATATTTCATTGCTTCATAGTTAACACAAATGTATTTTTGGATTTACCCACTCAATTTAAAAAAATTAATATGCCAACTGAAAAAGGTTTTTACATGTTAGCAGTTTGTATTATTTGTTCACAAATGTTGTCAAGCTGTTTATAGTTCATTCATATCATAAAGAATTTAAACGAAATTATATTTAATGAACTTTTATTAAACCCTTATATACTGACAACATAGACACACAGGCATATACCGTGTATATATAATTTCTGTTTTGTCATGATTAGCCAGCAGCTAAGTACTCTCCATACTCCACATCATACTATATATGTGTATAGTATAATGTAGAATATGGAGATGGAGATATATACATATGTATACATATATCATATACATATATACAGACCAATATATATATATATATATATATATATATATATATATATATATATATATATATATATATATATATATATATACATATATATATATATATATATATGTATATATATATCACTTATATCAATAATGATGTATCAATAATATTTATATGTATATTGATTTTATTGAAATATAATATGAATATATATATATACAGTCAAACATGGATAACTCGGCCACGGATAATTCGAACACATTGTTAACTCGAACGGATTTCTTTGATCCGCTCCTACACAATGATAAATTGCTCTAAATAACTCGAACTTAACATCGTTACCTCGAACAGTTTTTGTGCCAAAGGAACAAACTTAAAACAAACCAAAATTGGTTTTAATCCGAAGGAGTTTACATTAGTCGCGGAGCTACCGCTACTCTGCCTTCCTAGCGAGGAAAGCGCTCTCTATATGTATATGGTGTACATATATTTCCCTCGTACCATATAATGGAACTGATTAAGAAACCGTATAAAACCTGATTAATGGGGTCACTAACGCGTCGGCTAAGTTACGGCCAAACTAAAAACGTTAAAAAGTATTAGCGATAAAAACTTAATAAAGATCGACACAGCATGCAAAATGCATATTGTAAGAGTGATTATAATTATGCGGATATGTAAGGAAAAAATGTCAAAAATATATTTGTGGCCCGCCGTCCGCTATACCAAACATCCGCTTTGCAATGGCCTCATGAAAACAAGGAAAAGCATGGAAACCTTTTGAAAAACTTAAAATAATCGAGCAAATTGAAGCAGGACAAAAATCATCTGCAATATCAAAAAGAGAAAATCTTCCAAAAAGTACATTGTCAACGTGGATTAAACAGAAAGAAAGAATAAGATCGCTATGTGACCAAAGTTCATCAAGGTTAAGAGATTGTTCAACGTCGCACTATGATTTGGATGGTGTGTTATTGACTTGATTTAGACAAATGCGTGGTAAAGGCGTACCTATCGATGGGCCAATTTTATTAGAAAAAGCTAACAAGTTTTTACAGGATTTAGGGAAAGATACTATTGTTTCTCACGGTTGGACCGACAGGTGGAAGAAAAGGCATTCTATTGGCAGTCAGAGAGTTGTTGGAGAGTCAGCTGCAGTAAATGTTGGAGAGGTGGAAAAGTGGAAGGAAGAGGTGCTAACTCCATTACTTCAAACGTACACTTATGATGACATATTCAATATGGACAAAACCGGGTTGTTTTGCAAGCTCATGGTTGACAAAACGTTGCACTTTAAAGGGGAGAAGTGTAGTGGAAGGAAACTGTCAAAAGAAAGACTGACTGTGGCACTTTGTGCTAACATGTCGGGCACCAAGAAGGAAGTTCCTATTGTAATAGGAAAATTTGGAAAACCCCGCTGTTTCAAAAATGTTACTAACCTTCCATGTCAGTATTACCACAACAAGAAGGCTTGGATGGTGAGTGACATCTTTCAAGCGTGAGTAAGAGATTTTGATCGGCGGATGACCAGAAAAAACAGAAAAGTGCTTCTCATCATTGAAAACTGTCCATCACACCCAACTATAAATAGGCTTATTTCAATTAGGCTTTTCTTTACACCACCCAATACCACAAGTGTGCTGCAACCTATGGACCAAGAAATTATTCGAAATTTCAAATCGTACTATCGTCAGCAAGTTTTGCAAAATACCGTTGATTACATTGACACTCATAGAAAGAAGCCAGATGCGTCTATTAATGTTTTACAAGCTATACGCTGGGTGCACAAAGGATGGCACTGTGTCACGTAAGAAACCATAGCTCGCTGTTTTCACCTCGAGCTTGGTCATACCTACCTTGATCAAACAGATGTGACTTCAACTGTTGATGATAATGAAAAAGGTGACACTGTGAGAAATCTAAATCTGCTACTACACACCATAGATCCTACATCAAATGTGACAGCAAGTAGGTAATCTTGAAATAGCCTTTGCTGTTAAATTTTCATGAATTCGACCCAATAAAGGGCTACATTTATGACTGTCAATGGTGCCTAACAAATGTTTTAAACGTAGTGTTACTTTCCCTTAAAATAGAGTTTTGTTTTGCAGATGAGCTTTTAGCGGTTGATGCAGACGTCACTGTTGCTGAGCATTTGAGTGATGCGGAAATTGTGCAGTCTGTGACATCTTGGGGTACTCTGGATGATTCTGATAGAGAAGATGAGGCTGAGATTGTTGAACTTGATCCACCTACCATGGCTGATGCAAACAACGCTTTAGATGTCCTCAGATGTTTAATACATGTAGATACGAGAGAGTGCAAGGACTATAATAAATGCTTAAAAGCTATATCTACACTCAGTTACACTGTTGATTTTTCTCAACAAAATATCTTTTCACAGACTACTCTCGAGAAGTTTTTTAAATGAAACAACTGATCAGATGTAAAGCATGCGTTTTTGCATTGGTCGTAAATGTGTACTCGTGTTAAGTTTTAAAAATTATCCGAAAACTTAAATATTTTTCTATCAGCTGAGATTTGTTTGTAGTTTTAGGTGATGTGACTGCCAGGATGTTTTAAGATTAAAATTGGCAAAATTGATCTGTGTTAAAACACTCAGAGGAAAATGATGGGTCTTTTTTCTGAGTGTTTTAATGGCGATCAAGTTTTGCCAATTTTAATCTGGAAACGTCATGGCAGTACATCACCTAAAGCAACAAACAAATCTCAAGTGATAGAAAAATATTTATGCTTCCTGATAAATACTTTTGAAACTTTACATGAGAGGCCCTATAACTTGCAACAAGCAATCTATAATTTTGCTTTATACATAGTTTGTATATGTATCTTCTGTTAAATACATGCACTTCTGACAGTGCTCTGATAACTTGAACGCTCTGGTAACTCAAACACTTTCGCTCGATCCCGTGAAGTTTGAGTTATCCATGTTTGACTGTATATATATATATATATATATATATATATATATATATATATATATACTCAAAATATGTAGGATGGGAGGCCCCCTAATAAGAGGCCTTCGTATATATAAAAATTATCTAAAATGTGTATAGCAAATTGATAATAGGAGGCGGAACATTTTTGCCTCCTATCGATGATATATTTTTTAATTCGTTAGAGGTAGTTTTGAACTTGGAGTTGTCTCCTCAAGGATATGTGTCCAAAATTAATGAATTCATAGGTAAAATTTGTACACACTTAAGAGTTAAGTCTCCTTACCCCAAATTTTGCAATAAAATGCACAACTGATGGCTGCCAGCTGAGCTTTTATAGGCAGGTTTTTATCAGGCATGAAATCAAAGTGTTATGTGATGTGAATAATAAACAAACCAATTATGAATTGAATTAGCAAGAAGTTATTTTTTGAATATAAACCTTTAAAACTGATGGTTTGATTTCGATGATTGTGGTCTATCTTTTGAACTTATGTGTAAATTGGCTACTTTTCCTCAATATAAAAAACTCATAGCATTTTATTTATTGTACAACAATTATAGTTTGCAAATGTGGATGTTGGCTGACTGGTTATTGTCATGGCAAGAAGGGACTGAATGGTAGGTACTAAAACAGCTGGTTTACCTAACATTTTTATCCAAAAAGTTGTAAATGCATTAAAACCAATTAAAATAGTTTGTATTTTATTACTTCACAACAGTGCTAAAAATAAATAGCAAACAGCAACAAATTTATGCAAACATAGTATGATCATGCAGAACTACGCTAAAAAAATCATCTCTTGATATTAATGTTAAGAAATCAACAACATATTGCTACTTAATTACAAAAACGATATAATACCAAATAAATTTAAAAGATATATTCTACAAAAGTAGAGACATTATTATTCAAACACATACAAAGTATTCACAATGTGTTTTTATTATTTTCTATGATTCATCAGTGTCAGTTTATAAAACATAATATTATTATAATGTTTTATTTCGTATTGTAAAATGACACTATTAAGCTATACAGTTATATATCCATGTACATATACATATGTACATGTATATAGTTTTAGTGCACATGTAACAATCGTAGGATATGGAATGTTCAACAATAGATAGAATGTTAATTTTGACTTCTCCCCTGGTATTCTAAATAACTGCAAGATAATTTAGATAAAAATAGCAAATTTGATGCTTCTATGGAAGAAATCGTATTTACAGGGGAGATAAATCCTAAAATGTCATTTTTTGCCAGATCTCTCATAGAAGTGGAAATGACAGCTACGGCACTTCTTCAGCTTTGAATTATCCATACAATAATTAGTCTAAATCACTGCAGAAATTTCCACTGAAAAACGGTGTCAATGGAAACGCAAGATAAACTGTCTTGGCCCACGGCCTATACGGCATCAAAGTGTTAATTGACTTCATAACAAGTGTTTGGAAAACCATGAACAGGCCATTAGGCAAGCCACTAATTAAAAAGCTTACACTGTTCTGGCTACATTATTACAAACATACTGTAAGAATCGCTTGCAGCTAGTTTTCTGATGAAGGCAGCAAAAATTCAGTTATTTTATCTTAGTTCATTGGCTATCATTACAACAATGCATCAATAGTTACAAAGAACATTTTTTTGCTTCTACTAGCACTTTATATTTATATATTTGTATTGAATAAAACATTGCTGTTTGTCAATAAAATGCTACCTCACCAAGCGGAGAGTGGTTAAGCGAATTACTTCATCTAATGAAGAACAGGTTCAGGCTTTCCTTTTTTACCGGTTTTAATAGGCAAACATCAAACAGAGCAGACAGTAGTCAATAATTTCTATAGTACGCAACAATTTTGTCTGTGCCTCTGAAGCTAGGGGCAGAGATTAAAAAAAACTATTTTTATTGGTTTGGCTACTGGTGGCATACAGCTTAAGAGTCGACTACCCTAACACATGCAATAATGAGCTGTCTTCTTTAAGGGTAGAATAATTGTGGATGTAATTATTCTCTGCACTTTATCAACACGCATGACCATCCCTCAAAGTACAGCGGACTGCCATGGGTACTAGTAATAACAATACAATGATAATTGTCAAGTATGAAAGCCGCAGTCTGAAAAAATACATATTACATACATATACATATTTTAAATAAACTGATAACTAACAATGAATAAGACATGTAAGATAGATTTTAGAAAAAAAAACTAGAAGGTGCTATGCTAGATAATGAACACCAAGACTGATGAATGAACTATAACAAATGAAAACAAGCAATCAGACAGTAGGGGACACAAAAGTAGATGACAAAAAGAGGCCTTAAGAAAGAGGCAGGGTGTCTAATAACAGCAGCGCAAGACTAAGCACTGCAAACCAATTCCAGGAATGGTAACTAAGTGCAGGTTGTGTAAGACAAAGGGTGAAACAGCCATATTGTAAACAAGTGCTCAAAGATTGCACAAACTGAATACAACCTCTGACTTGATCAAGTGGCCTCAGCAGATTACTGGAGTATCTGTAAGAAGCATAACATACCACACACAGCATAATAGTATAACCATAGGGTAGAGCCAGTGTCTGAGAATGACAAAGTGAAAGGTTTAGTACTGATCAAAAAAGAAACAACAGATTGTCAGATTAGTTGTATAACCATCATATGTGATGCCAGAGTAAAAAGAAGAAGGAAATATATAAAGGAGATGTACAAAGTGCAAGATTTGAGCATCGAAGGCTGTAGAATTTTCAACCGAAAGTAATATAATGTATGTAGTGATTGGAGTGATTGATACATTATTCAGCCAGCTTGTGTCATATCTCATTGAGGTCAGTGCTCAACAGTCTTTCAAACAACTCAGAAAACAGTGCTGCTAGGAGCTGGTCAGATTTTAAGGACGACTATTCAGTAAAATGACTCGTTAAAGTCAAAATCATCAGGCTAAGGCCTTGGCTCACCTCCTACCAGCCACCCGGTTGTGAAGACAGTTTTTAGAATGACACTAATAATATAAATAATAGCAGTGTCTGTCCATATGTCTAAAGCTAGATATAGAGGTTAGGAAAAACATTGCATGGGAAATTGAACTCAAATCTTTGGCTGAGCAGCTGCGCACACTAACAACTAACACTAAAAACGGCTCAGCTTAACCACCTTGCAGCTATGTTGGGCAGTGGGCCAAGGCAGTTTATTCTTGCATCTCCGTTGGCACCCCCTTTCAGTGGCAATTTCTGCAGTGATTCAGACTAATTTTGGTATGGATAATTCAAAACTGAACAGTTGCCACAGCTGTCATTCCCAATTCTGAAAGAAATTTGATAAAATTTTATTTTAGGATTTATCACCCCTGTAAATAAGATTCTTTCCATAGAACCATCAGATTTGCAACTTTTTATAATATTTATTTTGCTGCAATTTAGGATGTCATTGGTGAAGTCAAAATTCATCTTCTATCTACTTTCTAACTTTCTATATCTTACGATTGTTGCAACCACATGTAAACTATATACATCTATATACGTATATGTAAATGTAAATGTGTGTATAGTTGTATGGGTTATTAGCTTTATTTTACACAAAAAATTCAAAACCTCTTTAATTATGTTTTATAACCTGAAACTGATGAATCATAGAATATAATAATTGGTGATTATTATTAGCATTATTATTAGTGGTATTATTGACAGCTAATATCAGCAGTCTTACAAAATGAGCTGGGATGTTTCAAAATATCGCATATCCTAACTATTTGTTCAATATGTTTAGTTCTTGATCATTTTCCTCACTATCGGCATCTTCTGCTACTCCTGCTACAGTTTTGTTTCAGTGCATGCATGTGTAAAGCTCTGTGTAAGGCAGCTCTGCCATGATACTGGCACATCAGTTCCCTCGGAACCTGGATTTTGACACTCCCATAGAACAGCTTGTAGAGTTTCAGGTGGGGCGATAATTCTGGTATGACACTTTACTGCATACTCATCATTTTCCTTACCCAGTATCCACCGATGTAAAGAAGGAAATTGTGCTTTGGCAAGTTGTGTTGTTGACCCTTTCCATATACATGTATGTATAGCTGCTACATAATTGACACAATGCACATGGTTTTCAGCGATTGAAGGGAGGGACTGACTGGTTTAGACCTAGACACAAACAGCCGGTCTGTTAGTCAGTTGAAGTCTGTACCATTTTCCTGGGTGCTATCTCCTTGGCCATAGAGTCTGCGTGTGTAGGTTTCACAGAGAGAATAAAATCGCTTTGAAACTTAAATGATTCCCAGAGTCCTTTCATTACCTGCTGAAGGTCGACTTCTGAAATACTCACTCACCTCACAGTGTTTTCTCATAACAAGCTCAATTTTGCTGTTATTTGTCTCTGATGGCATATGTTCTGTGAATCTAGTAGCGATTGCAGACAACTTGAAGCATACACTATTTGAAACAGACCATTCAGGCTCTTTAAAAGTGTTTTCCAGCTTTCTAGAAAGTGACTAGTCAATGTTTATTAAGTTAATTTTTTGAGAGTCCTGTATGTGAGCTACACAAATCATGTCAAAGCTCAAACAATGAATGCACTTATCTTGTATCTTATTATTTTCTATTATTCATCTGTGTCAGGTAATAAAACATAACTAATCTGTGTCAGGTTATAAAACATAATTATAGTGTTTTGAATAGTTTTTGTAAAATAAAGCTATTAAACCATACAATTATTTACATACATGTATGTACATATTCATATATACATGTATATAGTTTACATGTGGGTGTAACAATAGTACGATATGGAATGTTCGAAAATAGATAGAAGATAAATTTCGACTTCACCAATGACATCCTAAATTACAGCAAAATAATTATGATAAAAAGTTGCAAATCTGACGCTTCTATGGAAATAATTTAATTTACAAGGGAGATAAATCCTAATATATTCTTTTTATCAAATTTATCATAGAAGTGGGAATGGCAGCTGCGGCAACTCTTCAGTTTTGAGCTCTCCATACCAAAATTAGTCTAAATCACTGCAGAAAATGCCACCAAAATGGGGTGCCAAAGGAACATCATTTCTAGAACTGTTTTGCCTGCTCGACCCATAGCCTATGTGTAATAATTTTACAAATTCAGCTTGCCAGACTGACAGGGTACCAGTTTTTCTGTAATAAGAATTCTGGGCCTCTTTCTGCTCTAAGCCATGGCTGGAGGTTTGGGAAAAGCGTTGCGTAATAGGTAAGGTTTCATACTGGGTAAATATTGAAAAGTTGCAACGAAAAAATTATTTTTTACAAATAAATTGCTGCTTTGATAATTTCCCGAGGTAAAGTTTTTAGAATTCAGCCCATTCATGAAACATCACTGCCAGAGACAGCTAGAGGAAAAGCACAAGGATAGCGACAGCTGAGAAAATTAGGTTTTCACACTGATCAAGAACAGTCCCAGCAATCTTGTACTATGGGTAGAAAATCAGCAAGGAGATGCAAACAAACATTTGTAAAAAATATTTAAAAGAACTGATCAGTTTACACTCTCATACATTTACAAGTAGAACTGCTTGGAGTTTGTATTTGATGGAGAACAGGCTAATGAAAAGGCTGTACTAATGAACTACCAATACAATCATCCAGGCACCTTGCTTGTAGCTGTGCATATATGCAGGATAAGACAACTTGTGCTTAGAGGCCACTGATGATGGATAGTCAAAGCTGCCATGATTTTTCACAAGCTTTTTAAAAACGTGTGGTTCTCCTTGCTGTCTGTTACACTTTAATATAACGCTTGCTGTGCTTCTGGAAATGTCAGCAATTATTATACGGTTTAAACAGTAATTAAGATGCTTGTGACATTTTAGTCTCAATTTTAATACATAGTTCATTTGCTTCGATGTCTTAACAGCCTCTTTTTCTGTCAAATTCAAAAATAGTTGGTCAAAAAGTATTGAAGTTTTTCCATCATTTGAAATTTTGTTGGTTGTTTTTGGTGTTCTGACAGACAGGATGTTTTAAGATTAAAATTAGCAAAACTCAATTCCAGTTACATTGCTCACACAAAAAAAAGTGCTCAGACCTCTCCAAAAATTACATCCATAGTCATGCTAGTTGTTTATAAAAATAGACATACTGTCAGGTTATCAATGGATACTCACGTGTTCATACAGTATTTAAAGGAAACCAGTGGGACTAATTCTAATCAAACTATCTTTATAATATTTGAAACTGGCTATAGCGGTGTATCTAAGGATAGGCTTACATTCTAATTTGCATCTAAACACTCATAAGCAAACACAAATAATATGTACGTCAATAAATATGCATAACACCGCAACTTGGCTGCAATAGCCGATGACATCACTGGATGAAGAACAGGAAGTGCAACGATTGACATCTTTTTGGAGTAAACATTTTCTTCTGAACTTTATCAATGCAATCAAAAATTCTCAATTTTAATTTTGAAACATCCCTGCAGCCAAATCACATAAAACAACATGCAGAAAGTCAAAAGAAGGAAAATATAACGATTATAATTATAACGATTTTTAAAACTTTATGCAATAGACAATTTTAAAATATTGGTTTTTAAAGGTTTATAGGAAGTATTTGCCAAATAATGACATCAATATTAGTTGTACGTCCTACTCAATAAATAGTGAGTAAGAGTTGCAACATTTTCGATGATATCAACATTTTAATCTTTTTATGAAAATGCTTTGATAAATATAATTAGCTCGTGTAATACATTGAACTTTGAAACAGAGAGCTACATTGTAAATCTCACAAAAAGTGATGGTTTTAGACGTCTGTGAATTTTTTGGTTAACTATATCATAACTATTGTGTCACACATGCAAGAGTACACCACATTTCATCCAACATATATAACAAGAATTTTAATCTAATTTTTAATTTAAGAGCTTTTAATCAAAAGCTGTAAAGGTTGACTTGCACAAAATAAATTCACATTACAGGTTTATAGTATCAAAAGATTGACCATGTCTTACTCTGCTGTGTTGTTGGTGCAAAATATGTGTAAATGTAATTGCAAGCTTTTAAAAGCTCTAAATCGAACAGTTAATCGCCGCCGGTTGGAATCAATTTATTTTACTGACGTAGGCTAGTCAAGCATTTTTGGTTATTGTTTTGACAACTGATGTTCTCACGTGAAATTGAAGGCCAATACAAGGCTCAATAGAAAAATTCTGGTAGCATTAGTTTATGACAAACACTTCGGGTTTTATCGAGAAACCCATATCAAATATAGATGCTCGCTACTTTACAGTTTTGTTTCGGCTCGGTCTAATCATCTAGTCGTTATCTGATCATGAAACTTGGGGAACTTGAACCATTTTTCGCCCGAGTTTGAGGGCATAGCATATTTAGCTGACTTTAGACTCTTATAAATTCAAGAATATACCAGTGAGAGGTATAGAATCTTTTGTGTTTACACACAATTTGTATATTTACACAAGCAAACGAATGAGAATTTTCAGAAGAATAATGTGGGAGATAACTCCGACCGAAAATGACCAAATATGCTTTTTTAGCGACTATTCAAAAACAATTATTGCTCCTAACATATAATTTGCCTTTGTTTCTGTTATTATTTCTGAATTTCCCCAAGCCTCAGCTATCCAACACTAGTCTCGTCTTCTCTGTAGATGCATCGGGTCTGCGTATAGAAGCCATAAGCCTGCAAGATTAACGTCTTAGTCGAAATACTGCAATAGTAGAGGTCCAGGTCAACTTGTGGTTTCAACAAAGTCACACATTTTTCTCATGTTCACACCAATTCACATATGCAGATTTTATTAAAACCATCTAAAGTTTGTGTTTCATACTGTAAACCGCTTAAAATTGAGTTTCAAATGGCCTCCAAACACCTTTTTAAATCGCCTTAATTAAATGAGATGATCCCGCTTGTCAAGCTTTAACTTGGCTGATTATTATCTTTTCATTATCAAATTTTCTGTTTTCTTTTGGTTTGTGATTGTGATAGTAATGAAGCTTGAATTATTTTATTAACATATGTAGAACTTTGCTAGATACTAGCGTGATAAGTTTGGAGTTATAGCTCACTGGTCTATTTTAGATATGTAGATCGTGAAACCTATACAATGGATAAAAACATTCTAATTAGTGGAATATTACTACACAAAGTAAAAAGCATAAAATGCATAAAGCATTATGTAGAAACATAACATGCAGGAAAACTGACAAATAATACAGAATAGCAAGAAAAATGACATATTATCTATAACATCTATTTTACTGACCTTGTGCCTCCGTAATCACATTACTAGCATACTAGCGTCACATTCTTTAGTCTATTCGCTATTTGTGAAAAACAGCTGTCTTATCTGCTTAGACTCTGAAACTAAACTAAAAACAAGACAAAGAAAAAGAGCGGCAACAAACAAAATTTGGTGACGCAAAAGCAGCGCTATCATTGGTCATCATCATTAGACCACCTAAGGCAACCGGTGCAGAGGACAGGCTGACTGTCCATGAATCACCACTGAGAGTGACCAGAGTGCGCAAAAACTAATGGCCAAAGCAGTTACAGGAATGTGAGGCAATGCTTACTAGGCTCTTCACAACATATATTCCTAAATGTTATCAATTGTTGTAGCTTCAAATGCATATGTTTTGCCTGAGTTGGTCGTAGGTGGTGGCACCACTGCTAATAAAAAACCGCTCTTGTGGTACCCAGCAGATGTTTTCTCGCTTTGATCATGTGAAATTGTTTGTTGAGCCTTTGCACATGAATCTCACATTAACATCATTGTTCTCTTGATCATAGCCAATTGCCATCCCCATATACTACCGACCATCATATATACAGGCCAGATATTGTCCAGGTTGAGGTGTTAAGGTATTGCTGGCAACATGTGAGTCATCAGTCTTCTCAACTTTATATCTTTGTAGCATACATTTTTTTCAACAAGTGGTGAAAGTTTTCAAACTTCAATGGCTTTCCTACTGAGTGGCTTGAACCAGTGCTGTTCCCGACAACCAATGACTCGTTGTGTTGATTTGAACCTTGGTTCCAAAATCGCTGCTTAATCTGCGGCTTCATCAGTGGGTACATAAAACACCTCCACCCCAGCAATGTTTTCCCTAGCATACTTGTACAGTTGCTCAGTACTGAGCAGTCTTTCTTTTCCTGACTTAAAGGTTGACCTGCAACAAAATTCACATTACAGTTATTTGGTATCAAAAGATTCACCATGTCTTACTCTGTTGTGGTGTAGGTGCCAAATGTGTGAAAATGTAATTACAAGCTTTTAAAAGCTCAAAAACGAAAAGCTGCCGTAGATTCGAATCTCTTTATTTCTTGGACGTAGACATGATATTTGGTTATTGTCTTGTTACGTGATGTTCTCATGTGAATTGAAAGGCCAATAAAAAGCTCAATATAAAACTTATCGTAGAACTGGTTTATGACAAACACTTCGGGTTTTACCGAAGACACCGTATCAAATATAGATGCTTGCTACTTTACCGTTTTCTTTTGGTTTGGTCTAATCGGCAAGTCGTAATCTGATTATGTGACCCAAAACATCGCAAACAATTTCTGCAGCACTTTTCGGCTACAATCCAAAGCGTACAATCCGGATAACGCATTTTAGATTGTATACATACATTCCAGAGAACGCTCATCAGATTCATTAAAAAAACCTACCTCAAGTGACTCATGTGAATTATCTCAGTGATGGATCTGGCGCCCAATACAAGAATTACAAGAACTTTGCCAACTTATGTTACCATGAGCTTGATTTCAATCTTACAGCATCTTGGAGCTTCTTTGCCATCTCACATGAAAAAGGTCCGTGAGATGGGATTCGCGGGGTGGTCAAGAGACTGGCCACCCGTCACTCCAAGCAGTTAGTTAAGTCAGGAAAAGAAAGACTGCTCAGTGCTAAACCACTGTGCAAGTATGCTAGAGAAAACATTGCTGGGGTGGAGGTGTTTTATGTACTCACTGAAGAAGTCGCAGAGCAAGCAGCGAATTAAAACCAAGGTTCAAGGCAGCACAACGAGTCATTGGTTTTCAGAACCAGCACTGTTTCAAGCCGCTCAGTAGAACAGCCATTGAAGTTTGCAAACTTTCACCACTGGTTGATGAAAAATGTATGCTACAAGAACACAAAGTTGGGAAGACTGATGACTCACATGTTACCAGCAATACCTTAACACCTCAACCTGGACAATATCTGGCCTGTATATATGATGGTCGATGGTATATGAGGATGGCAATTGGCTATGATCGAGAGAACGTTTGTGTTAATGTGAGATTCATGTGCAAAGGCTCAACAAACAATTTCACATGGCCACAGCAAGATGACACCACAAGATGGGTACCACAAGAGCATGTTCTATTAGCTGTGGCGCCGCCATCTACCACCAACTCAGGCAAAGCATATGCATTTGAAGCTACAACAATTGATAACATTGAGGAATGTAAGTTAAGAAAATATTTTAGGCTCATTACTATCAGAATCACAAATCAAAATTACACGGCATATTTGAACTTGATAGGATAATATTCTAATAATCAGCCAAGTTAAAGCTTGACAAGGGGGGATAACCTCATTTGATTGAGGCAAGTTTTAAAGGAGTTTGGAGGGCACTTGTAACTCAATTTTCAGCATTTTACAGGCTGAAACACAAACGTTTGATAGTTTTAATGAAATCTGCATATGCTAATTGGTGTAAAACATGAGAAAAATGTGCGACTGTTGAAACCGCAGGTTGACCTTGACCTCTCCTTTTGCAGTAATTCGACAAAGACCTTATTCTTGTATGGCTTCCAGACGCTGACCTGATACATCTACAGAGAAGTTGAGACTAGTTTTGGATAGCTGAGGCATGGAGAAATTCAGAAATAATAACAGAAACAAAGGCAAATTATATGATAGGAGGGATAATTGTTTTTGAATAGTCGCTAAAATAGCATTTTCGTTCCTTTTTGGTTTAAGTTATCTCCCCCATTATTTATCCAAAAAATTTCAAACCTATTTGTTTGTGTAAATATAGAAACTTTGTGTAGACACAAAAATCTAGATATTTAACTTGTATATTCTTCAGATCATATGAGTCTAAATTCAGCTACATGTAGATGTGCTATGCCCTCAAACTCGGGCTAGAAATGGTCAATGTTGAAATCTTCTTAGCACCTGAACCAATGACCCTAGAATATCAAAATTTGGGATATAAGCGCTTTTCAACATGGGCAACAACATATTAAAAAAATCATCAAAATCTGAGACTATGAGGTTTTTTAGTTAAACTTGGTAAATTATATGCCAAATATATTTTTGCAAAACTCCAATTTTTAAAATAAAGCCAAAACATGTGTGCTTAACTGAAATGGTTGATTTTTACAGTCTCATTTTTATTTAATGAGTTTCCAACATACTTTTAGTTTGTCCATGAATGACATTTGAACAAAGATAGCAACAGGGATTCACACAAACATCTATTAACAAGGGGACAAAAAGATTCTCACTTTTACCATATATCTGAAAAATATTAGGAAAACTTGGAAATGTTTATAATACAATAAATTCTTTATACTTCAAAGTTTAGTATGTCATAACTCAAATTATTTTAGAGTGTTTTTTATCATGACCATGTCTAATAGTTGTTGAGATGAATTGTTGAAAAAACGCAACTAGATGCGAAAATTCAATTATTATCACAATTTTCTTATTACACACGCTGTCTGTTGGCATGTAGCAGCCACAAGTAAAAAGGCTTGACCTCAATATTAATTAACATCTATGGAGCCAGGTGCCCTTTTTGAGAACCCGCAAGGTTGGCCTTGGTGTCATGAAAGCAACCAGCATGAAGTTTTGGCCTTCAGTTACCACAGTTCTTAGATGGGTTATTTAAGAGACAGGAGTGGTTTTGAAGTATTTGACGGTGCAATTTATAAGATTTTGAAGCGATGTTGAGGCCTTCACCGTTGGTTTGCACCTTCTTTAAAAACTCCATGTATCAGGAGGAGAGGAGTCTACAAATGCTATAATATAGTTATTTTGATTATACGTCAACATTAGTCATATTGGATGATGTAGCAATGAAAATGTGAGTGAAGCCAAGATTAATTACTATCATCAGCTTGCATTCAGCTCTGTATTTGGCCAGATCATCAAGCGAGTCCATAAAACAATGTTACCTAATCAACCTCAGAGCTAACCTTTATAGCTAATTGTGGTGTACCAATTCATTGCCTATAGTTGCTGGGACAGGTTGCTTAGCCCTGCCTAATTTAGGTGCTGGTGACCAATGGACTGAGAAATATGGGTCGGAGTGGTCAAGTTTCAGCTGATTGCCGGGTTTATCCTGTGGGCCTATAAATACACCTATTTATGAAGCAAGACTAACATTAATCGTCACAGTATTTCTAGATGTGACAGAGATGTTATTTACGGCTGCTGCAGTCAAAGCAAGGCCAATGTCACATACTCGTTATATACGCATTATGTGGCTCTCAGCCTGAAGGGCCAGGTTTGTAAGGCAGACCTAGTTAAAGAGTGGTAGAACACACATGTGAATAATAAAGCCTGCTCTGTAACACTTACTAGAACCAACATGTACATTCAAACATAAAACATTAAAAATACCTATTTTTGTTACGGTATATGCATGCATGCTATATGCTGACCTTAGAGCAAATCAGATGATGCAGTTTACAGAAAGCTGTTTGGAAAATAGAACTGTCTGGGCCCTAGCTTGTATATTATTTATGTTAGCCGTTTGGCCTTGCTGCTAGAATTTTTAAGATAACACAATGGCAGTTTGAACAAGCTAGAATAAATAAATGCAGGGTTAAATCCAGATATATATATATACACGAATCTCAATGTTTGTCTGTCTGTCATTCATTCACCAAATTATAGCGATAAAGCTTTAGCAATGAGAAAATCGCCTTGCAGTATATTGGACTCATGACATTCAGACCGCAAGTCTACTAACAAGAGTGACTAACCACAAGGCTAAGCCATTCTTATCACTCCCATCACTCTTACCATATACAGTAAACGCTCCTATAACGTAGGCCTATACCTCTTAGAACTAAAGTCTAGATGACATACATTTCTGTAAAGTTTTTGCTTCCGACTACCAAAAAAATTCCATATTACATGCTAAGTCGAGTAAGTTCTCAACTTTGATTTAAACGTTAGTTTATATTTATTGCTTCACATGTAAGAGAGAAGACTATGTGCATATAGCATTATACATATTATGTATATAATTTTTGTAGCAATCTAGTTGGTTGTGACAGATTGCCAGATGTACCGACAAAACAGAAAATAGGGTAATTGTGCAATGTTCATAAATATAAAGGCGATTGATTGGCGCAGGTGTTACAGCGTAAGTCCACCAATGTGAATGTAACGAGTGGGAGTATCATCACTAGTTCTATTTTTTTCTAACCTTGACCTCTGAATACAGATAGGTGATGAGCAGGCAAAACAGCTTTTGTAAAATATTTTGTTGTTTTGTTTCCTTGTAGACATAAAATATTTGTTATTAGTTTTCCTTTGCAGATTATACATTGCTGTTTAGAAAAATTAGTAAATCGTTGTAAATGAACGTCAAAGATGTACGCTCCCCAAGTTATTGTGAAAGTACTGAAAAATGGTAAAAAACAAATGAGGTTGATCAAAAACAGAGAAAAGTTGTCAGTGCACCCTAATATTACTGCAGTTACAGTACACCCCACATATTTAAAAAAAATTACGTCAAGTTTTTCCTCTTTGTATGCCCAAAAGGTCAGTTTGGAAAGGTCTTTGAATGGGTTGTGCAATTCACATGTATTTTACTGTTCTTATATTGTACAATCAATATATTGTAAACTTCACTGGAAAATATTATTTATGCTGCAGGAGCTCGTAATGTAGGCCTACTGTATATTCTTTCAACGATTGGAAAAGCCAAAGTTGCACTTCCTATAGGTAGCTAATTGATATTACCTTTGGTGTTTTGTTTTTTTTAAATCTAATTTTTACCATTATACATTTTTAGTTGGTAGTTTTCAATGGATTTCAATTTTCAATTTTCAATTTCAAAGGTCCTGGTAGACTCATGTTTCTGGTTTTCCTAAGATTCTATCACTAAATATACATATGACTAACAATATACAGTGTCGTATACGCTTTCACTGCCGTATGCTCATTTATGTGAAATATATGGTCGACTGCGCATTTTCGCGAACTTCCCAGTAATTGCGTAGTAGCCTGATTTTATTATCTGTTGACAACATAACCAATGATATTTAGGACTTTTATGGTATTGACAATGTTGTCCAAAATTTGTTGTATAAAATTAGCATTGAATCACAAGGTAATTTTAAATTTTTGTTTGGAAATTTCCAACCGAAAAAACCAACATTATTGTGTAGGTTTTGTGTAAGAACCTTCCGAGATACATGTGAATTGGATTACCTATCATAAGCAGAGTAGGATTAAGTCTGTCATTAAATATGTCATTAATATTAGTTTTAGCACTGGCTCACATTCAATCATCTGTTAAAGTATTCAGGATGTTTTTCGTCATTAGTTAGTCTTGCCTAAGGTATGTTATGGTATGCTATTATAAAGCAATTATGCTGTGGTTTTTGTATCTGTTTTTGTCGTTGATGAGTTATGCTAGTAGCATTATTTTGCGGGAATCAGTGAGCTACGTATGCTTTAACAGTAAAGGAGAGTATCACAACAGAGCTGAAGATGAGAGGCATTTAGTGAATTTTAGTAGACCAAGATACATAACTTACATTAGACAACAGATAATTACTTATGTTGATGATATTATAGCTAATTCAGATTTACTTTTTTTTTCATTAAACCGACAAAAAATAGCAGCACTGACTCTGATGGTAGTGAAAGTAATATTTTTGTAAGAGTAAGAAATATTGAGGAGGATTGTTTTAGCTTTGTAGTGATTGTACTTTACATCGCTTTATCAATGCACAAAAAATTTATAAAAACAAACTGAAATATTGTTTCCAAGTCTATTTATAAAAGCCTTTTAAGAATTTTTTTTATATCAAATATTCCAGATTTATAGGTTCATAAAATTATTGTTATGAAAATGAAATACAGATCAACAACAAACTATAGGGCTCAGCAAACGTTCAGAGTATGACATAGCAGAACGGTAGAACCTCAGCACATTTGCTATTACGCAATCTAGACAGAAACCGGTAGCCACTCCCAAATTGATTCATTATACCAACTACCTAACTGTATATGTAGAAGTGAAGGCTCTTGCTACTATGCTTTTGAAATGCACAAAATGCCATTTATTTGCGTTGCAATTAAGTAGCTTGGCTATCTATCACAAACAACTCAAGAAAATATGTTTTTCAACTCTTAATGAAATTTTTGCCATAAAATTTGGCCAATATCTTATAATTGAGTTATATAACATCTATTATAGATGTTATATAACCCAATAATAAGATATTGGCCAAATTTTCTGGTACAATAATAATAATACATTAGTTACTTATTTGGCTTCAGCTGTTAGCCAAACCTAAAAAAACAGCAACCTATATGGGCTAGGGGCGCTTATCGGATCCAATCATTAGTATTTACAAGTTTGGATTAAACCAAACAATGTTCTTCTGTTTTTTAGGTGTGAGCTGTCATCACAAACTTGGAGAATGATTAAGCTAGGCTCCTTTTTAACTTCCCAACCTTTCATAAGTTTCATTATCTTTTTAGACAGCCGTTGCCTGTTCAATTAGAACTCCTGGCATTCAAACTGTGTTTCATTGTTCAATTCTCAAATAAGCTCCTATGGATGGCCAGATCTACATCTACCCCTGAAATGTTCTCTTAGCCAATGTTCTCCGCTAATAACTGCTACTTGTTATTGCTATAATAGTTCAAACAGATTGTGTTGGCAGAAGATTGTTCCATCATACGGTAGTTTTCAATTATTATCATGTATGTTTTAATAGGAGTTGCATAATTTCCAATTAGGGATTTTAAATGTTTTTCAATTTGATGAATCTAAACATCTATGTTTAGGATGATTGTGATTATAAATAATCACTGCCAGAGAACGAAGCTATGGGGATCAGTGAATGTCCAATTTGGCGCAGCAGACCCTCAATGCGAGAGTAATTACGTAATACCTATGGGGTGTCTCCAGCTGGACAAAGGATGAGAGAAATTAACAGCAAATGACACAGCAAAAGTGTAGCAGTGCCAGGCTTTGATAGAGACACACTAATTAAGGCAATGCCATTTCACTGTCACTCTGAACTTTGACGTTCTTACTTACTCTAATGCTTTTAGTAAAAGGCTTTCAATAAATTTTAAAGATGTTGTATTTACTCAGATATCATATATATTAAACTGAAAAAGAAAAGATTCAACAAAAGTTTTTACTGCCGCCTAATGTAGCAGTGTTTTTAAACTACTGTCATTGACAATCAGTTAGCCATGATGGATTAAGCATGCCGATAGCTTGTGAACTGTATACTGTTTTAAAGCATTGCAGAAAGCCCTGCAGTCTTAAAATAAATTTCATAGACATACCAGATAGGTGAGCCTTCCAGAAAACATTTAAAAAGCATTAAAAGGCACCTATATGCTTCAAATATATTTTTTTCTAAAGCATTTTATGCACTATGCAAATATTGTTTTTTAAATTTGTGCTCAAATTCATCCCCGCTTTCATCATTGCCTTTTGAACTAATGATTTGGCAAGTCTCTTGCAGTTATTGTTTTAAAAATATAATGATATATTGTATATATATATATTATTGTGCACGTGGTAGCGTATAAATTAAAACCATCAAAAATTTACAAATCCTGTAGTGAAGTTTATCTTATCTTGAAATTATCAGTGTGGCACTCCTTTGTCTGCGCATGCTAAGGTGTGGCCGGGTTCAGACCTGGGGACAGCTGCGTAATCTCGACTCATTATGGATCCAACAGCTGGAAAGCAAACAAATTGTGTAGCTGGGGGCATCAAATTAATTTAATTGCGCAAATGACGACATTTCTTTCTGTAGGACATAATAGTCGCGCACTCTGAGCTTGTAGTCCATGAGCGATCGCTTGCATAACAGGTACTCTGTCACACGTGTCTTAGATGCCATATTGGTTCGAACCAGGCCTAAGTAAGGCTGTAAATCTAACTCATTCCATCTCGTTACAGTCAGGCTTTTAGCTTTAGTTTCTGATTTAGACGAACAAGGATAGGCTAAAACTCTATTTAAGAAATAGGACAGATAGTAGAGGTAGCAGGTATGTGTGCTTATGCTTTAGCTCTGGCTTACCATGTACTTTGGAGATTACATTGAACTAAAGAATTTATGGTTCTCACTCATCCAAAGTAACAAAAAATTAGGACTTTTATTAGAAGCCTGAATGATTGTAGCCTAACATTTATTTCATATTCATGTTTTTAACGCAGTCATTCTGACTTTATATATGTGTTAGTCGTATAACAACTGAAAAGCAGAAAATCAAAGAAGAGAAAGGCTGTTATGAATGCTTAGATATAAAGTTATAGGGAGCAAAAAATATGCAGGTACAAAAACCCACCTGACCGCGCAGGCCAAGACAACATATGTAGTTTTAAAAGCTGAAGATAACTGTAGAAATGTCAAGTGATTTGCAGGAATTGAGAGTCGCTATCCTTGGTAATGTTTCCGTAGATATGGATTACAGAAAAATGTTGTCTTGCTAACTGGTTGCTAGATGCATGCTTTACGTTAAAGCTTCAAGGTCGCGAATGATAAGTTTTTCAACTTTTTAAAGATTTCAAGGGATTCAAAAATGTACAGCAACTGTTTCAATAATATGGTTTACAGAAGGATGTTTAAGAACTGAATAGTGAAATGGTATATAATTTATATTGTAATATTCATACAAAAATTATTTCCGTACCATATGCTTATCAAAGCTTCCATTGCAAGGCAAAAGTTAGCAGTAGTTCATTTTTCAGTATAGAAATTTAGGACGAAAAATGGATGTAAAATGAGCAACATTGTATAATGCTAGAACTACATGTAGCATCAGCTTTGCTAACAAGGCTTTGTGAAGGATATTAGATACGCATGACATGAGAAAAATCTTTTACCATGGATGTTTATATTATTGAATGATATTATTAATATTCCCAGTTGCAGATATTACTTAAGAGAAAATGACTATTTTGCCATAAGCTTAGCTTTTGAACATTTTTTTGATTGGCTAATCAACCATGATACAGATACATGCAAAATAATTAAGCTCTCTGTATACACATTAATATGCTAGTTAGCAACAAATTTGTGTGTAGCATTAGCAAAATCAATGACTAAAATTTGCTTTATAGTTTTCCAGTGTGCTGCATGACACTTTTTGTCTCTTGTGAGCTTTAGCTTTCAGAGCCAGACATTACCCAGTTCAAGAACTGAAGGTCATAATCTAATAGCTAGCATTATTTAACCATCCATTTGTATATAGCTGAGGGTATGGCATTATGTAATAGCATGGCTGGTGGTTGTTTAGTTCAGGCTAATCCCATCGGCCACTGTCAACACCTCGCTGGCACTTGTTACATGCATTACTCATGCTTCTTTGTCTAATGGTGCGTGTACACTGGCCGATTTTGTCACCCATTTTGTCGAGCACAGACCAATTTGATTAGTCGGTGTCGGCATCGGTAGGTGTGAGCAGAGAGATCGGTGTTGGTGCTGACTTTCAAATCTTGGTGCTGATTTGAAAGTCGGTGTCGGTGAATCCCAGCAGCTCATCAGCCAATCATAAGCTAGGAGCCTCTGATTAAATGAGCCTAAGCTTTAATGGCAGTTCTAAGTTTATGAAACGAAAGGGCTAGGTTTAATGAGAGGCTAGGAGACTGTCATTAAACTTTCCCTAGTGCTCTTTCTGATAGTGAGCTTTTATTTAAATTAATTAAAAGTGAATAGCCAGTTGTATGACTACTACTAGTACTACTACTAGTTCTACTACATGTACTACTGTAAAGGAATTTGACAGCCCTTACTTGGCACGATCTAAATTATTTCATACAGAAATAAATTGAGTGTGATTTTATTCAAGGTTTTATTAGCGAAGGAAATTTACTAGCCGAGGAGCGTACGGCCATTCGCTCTGTCTACTAAGTGAGCGTTGCGCCCTTATATACAATAAAATTGCCCATTCCGGCTAACGGAACCGAGTAGGAACACCAGGTAACAATGTTTAAATGGCCAATAGGCCATTTAGTGCGTTGCTAGTGCGTTGCAGGCCCGCTAGTGCGTTGATATGACAACATAAACGACGACAATTGATAGCCTAACGAGTAACAAGGCTATAATAAAAAAGAAAACACATATAATAAAATATTTATAGACATAAAATATATACAAACATATAATTACATATAATACAGACTGTCAGAGCTCCCGCAGCCGATCCTGCCATCAACAAAATCTAATCATCATCGGAAGATTCCATTCGGCATTCAGTAGTTGCTTCTAGCGGCAGTAGTAGGAGCAGTAGTAATAGTGTAGTACTAGTATATAATTTTCCACATCAAACGCGTTGATTTTTTTGTGTACTCGTCTTTGCGTGGTTGGGTGAAGGTCAGAACGGCGAAGCGCTGTGATTGGCTGTTGGTACCGAAAAAAATGGTTCGATCGTTGCAATGTAAAGGGGAGTCGGTGTCGGCACCCATACGTGAAATGTCTGAGGTACCGGTCTGAGTCAGGGTATTGGCACCTAATCGGAGTCGGCCCTGGCCAGTGTAAACACACCATAACTTGTGATGTACTGTCTAACTGGTCTTGGTCAACATGATTGCATGCTCACCATCAATTGTCTTTTTTTTCTGTAGATTCTGCAATCGTGTTTCGTAATGATGCTATGATGCCTGACTTGCTTTTGGTTGCAGGTATGTACTGACAAGATAAAACAGTGTGACTCTATTTTCAATTTTATTTTCAGGGTTTAATTATATGGTCTATAATTTTGATAACAACTGTGTCTTAGTCTCTAGCTGAACGCCCTCTTTTCTTGTTATTTTGTTACTGTTACTCATGCCAACAAGAAATTTAAAAATCATATTGTTTTAACTAATTATAATAGGAAAGGGTGGAGTACTATTTAAGATAGCGTTTTTCTGTAGACCCACATTACAAAAATCATAATTAGCAATCAATATAGCTCTGGTCAAGACATTAAAATTAACATTTTTGTGGTTTAGTGTCATGCTTAGCCTCTGAACATTGATTTCAATGTTTTCCAATGTTTCTAACTTGAAAGTTTTGAACTCTTGAGATTACACCATACTGACCCTCTTATAAAGCTTAACCCTGTCTATAACAAATATGATTTCATCTAGTTCTTAATAGCCTAGCCGACTAACCTTACCCACACTGTGTAGTACTGTCCTGATTGTATTGTGGCTGATTTTTGTTAGTACAAATTAGGGTTTGGCACTAGCAGTGAAACTCACTGAAAATTCATGGGGTTATCTTCTCTCAAATCTTGTAATTAGAAAGTTTGAGTATTTTTATCTTGTTGGCTAGAATTTAGACTGCTGCGTGTGAGATTTGGCGCTTGAATTATTTGAACAGAATGGATTAATGTTGGGTTTACTGGAGCTGAAAGATGTGTGATATTCAACAACCAGGCTTGCTAGGAACTAATGCAACTATGGAAATAATTATAATTGCATTTCAATATCATGATGACTAAGCTGGTGTCTTGTAATAATTTAGGTTGTACACATAAAACACCATAGATATAGCATGTTTCAGTCAGTTCTACTAGTACAATTAAATATGACATGGAGTCGTGTAGTGTTTTTATAATTTTAGTCTCCATTCTTCTTATTTGAGATTCTGACGCTTGTCGCCAATGTTTTTGTAGTTCTACCTGCAAAATGATAAAAAGTTATTTTCACCTGTAAAATTACAATTTAAGTATATATGTTGAACAATACTTAAATTGTTCTATGTACTCGAAGAAGAGATAGAGATAAGGTTTGAGTGATCAAAAAAGATATATGTGTATGCAGGGACAAGAACACTCCAGATAACCTAATCGCAAACCAAGAAAACCTCTGTAGTCATAAAAGCCGAAGAAACTGTAGAAATGTCAAGTGATTGGCAGTAGTCGAGAGTTGCTATAATTCATAATGCTTTGGTAGATATGAATTACTAAATAATTTTTCAGCAAGCTTAGCTTTTGAACCATGATACAGATACATGCAAAATAATTAAGCTCTCTGTATACACATTAATATGCTAGTTAGCAACAAATTTGTGTGCAGCATTAGCAAAATCAATGACTAAATTTGCTTAATAGTTCTCCAATGTGCTGTGGGACACCTTTTGTATCTTGCAAGCTTTAGCTTTCAGAGCCAGACATTACCTAGTTTAAGAACTGAAGGTCATAATCTAGTAGCTAGCATTATTTAACCATCCATTTGTGTATAGCTGAGTGTATGGCATTATGTAATAGCGTGGCTGGTGATTGTTTAGTTCAGAGAAATGGCTAATCCCATCAGCGACTGTCAACACCTCGCTGGCACTTGTTTACATGCCTTACTCGTGTGTCTTTGTCTAACTTGTGATGTACTGTCTAACTTATCTTGGTCAACATGAATGCATGCTCACCATCAATTGTCCTTTTTTTCTGTAGATTCTGCAATCGTGTTTCGTAATGATGCTATGATGCCTGACTTGCTTTTGGTTGCAGGTATGTACTGACAAGATAAAACAGTGTGACTCCTTTTTCAATTTTATTTTCAGGGTTTAATTATATGGTCTATAATTTTGATAACAACTGTGTCTTAGTCTCTAGCTGAACGCCCTCTTTTCTTGTTATTTTGTTACTGTTACTCATGCCAACAAGAAATTTAAAAATCATATTGTTTTAACTAATTATAATAGGAAAGGGTGGAGTACTATTTAAGATAGCTTTTTCTGTAGACCCACATAACAAAAATCATAATTAGCAATCAATATAGCTCTGGTCATGACATTAAAATGAACATTTTTGTGGTTTAGTGTCATGCTTAGCCTCTGAACATTGATTTCAATGTTTTCCAATGTTTCCAACTTGAAAGTTTTGAACTCTTGAGATTACACCATACTGACCCTCTTATAAAGCTTAACCCTGTATATAACAATTATGATTTCATCTAGTTTTCAATAGCCTAGCCGACTAACCTTACCCACACTGTGTAGTACTGTTCTCATGGTATTGTGGTTGACTTTTGTTAGTAAAAAGTAGTATTATACTCACTGGAAATTCGGGAATTATCTTCTCTCAAATCTTGATATCTAAAAGTTTGAGTATTTTTATCTTGTTGGCTAGAATTTTGACTGCGGTGTTTGAGATTTGGCACAAGAACTCTTTGAGCAGAATGTATAAGTGCTGGGTTTACTCCACTTGAAAGATGTGCAATATTCAGCAACTATGCTTGCTATGGACTAATGCAACTCGGGAAATAATTATAGTTGCATTTAAATATCACGCTGACTATGCTGGTGTCATGTATTAAGTTAGGTTTTACAAAAAAAAACACCGGAGATGTAGCATGTTTCAGTCAGTTCAACTTGTTCAATTAAAATGACATAGAATGGTGTAGTGTTTTTATAATTTTAGTCTCCAATCTTCTGATTTGAGATTATCACGCTTGTTGTCAATGTTTTTGTAGTTGTACCTGCAAAACAAAAGAAAATTATTTTTCATTTGTTTTTACAATTTAGGTATAAGGAACAATACTAACCAAAACAGTAAATAATGCAGTATCTCATCAATGTTAGCCCTCTGAACCCTCACAGCTGGTATTACGGAATCGCGTAGGCTGTGGCAGAAACCTTAATGGCGGAATACAGGCTTCCATATGGTTCTTTTTACAAAATATGTTTTTAAGCAACAGCAAAAACTAATAAAATTAATTCTTTCGCAGGATGTTAGATTCTAAATTTCACTTCCATTTGTAACATTTTTCACTTATCTTTATCTACTTCTTTCATTATAATAACACATTTTATTAGAATGATATCGCGAAACAATCAATATGACTCATTCGTTGGTAGGTCATAAATGACTGTGATACAAATGTGGAATTTTATGATAATAAATATAAATTTCCAGTATATTTTGAGTCATGAAAGGATGATGAGCGTGCTATGGATGAATATTATCTGTAAATGTTTAATAAGTGTTTAAAATCGTGCGAACTTTTATAGTTTTAGCCCGAATAATGGTGACATACTGTTTTTTTCTGTTTGATGACATCTGCTGTAGGTTGTCCGACTTTTTGTACTGCTGTTTCACCAAATATCATTGCATCGTTAGCACGTTTAGATATATTTGGTAAAAAATTAATAACTTCGGATTGCTGGACATATTGTCTAGGTTTACTGACACGCATTGATTAGATCGAGCAAGGATCAACGGGTTAGAACTCGGTTTCGTATCATGGATTTTTACAAGTTTGTATTTATATTTAACAACTATGATATTATCTTACATGTATTTACATAGCATTGTCTAATTTATTTGAAAATTATAGAGCTTTAACTGGCAAATGTGGTTGCTGTCTAATGACACAGGCTTGGGTAATATTTCATACCAAGGGTTAGTACAAAGCCATTTGCGTAGCTATTCATCCATAACATCTCGTGTATTGCTTTTCATTTGACCAGCACTTTATGTATTTCTATATCAAATTCATTGACATACGGTGGTGACTCACGGTTCTTTCATCTATATAGGCCTGGGCGGTCATCAAGGTCCTCTTCCTTGCATTGTCTTCCGGAAGATTTTGGCGATGAGTAGATCATAAATGTCAGTTGAACGCTTCTTCCCTGTCATTAGACACGTACCCAACCTAATTTTGAACAGCTGGTAAGTCATCATTGACTACTTGACTTGATGGGCTTTGTACTTAATGACCTCCCATATACTCTCAACACATTAGTCATAACTTATAATAAACTTTCATGGGTAGCAAAATCGTAAATGATACAGAATTTGAAGCGAACATGAGTCAATACACAAACCGGCTATAGGAAATCAATTGATTCTTCAAAAGATTGTGTCAGTCTACCTCAAACCTTCAAAATAAATATATTGATATATATATATATATATATAACAATAACCAATGAATAGATTTAAGAATTCAAGCAATTTATGTTTACACAAATTCTGTACCATTCACTATCTCACTACCCACTTTCGCCTTGAAATTCTAGAAAATTAGAGATGCGAGCTTGCAAGGTGGTTTTTGATGTGTATCACTAAATGCCCAAAGATGCGAAAGGCCAGTTACGGAAAATACATCACTTGGTTTTCCCGTCAGGTCTGCTTCAGATTTGTTTTAAAAAGGTTGGCTGAAAATGAGAGTATAAGCAAATCGAGAAGTTTCCAGCCAGGAAGAGATGATTTAAAAATTAAAATGAAGAAAAAATAGAATTAGCTCTAATATAAGATCAGAACGTTTTTTTCAAGAAATTTTTATTAAGCTGAATTCAGTTATATTAAATTTATACTTTAAGTTTGTTTATGCGATGCCACAAAAGTGTAGCGTACCAAGCGTGTTGCATCAGGTCTCTCTCTCACAATCATTAGTGCTATGATTCTCTGAAAGGTAAGAACTCCATACGGTATGCTACTGTATGGACTGCTGCATACTGCCACTACTCAAAATTATGTTGTACATAATACTGCTACATTTTAATGCAGACCATAACCTTTACATAGGTATTTGTAGCCTTGGGGGCATGGGTATAGAGCATGAATAGATAAAATCATGTATTTTTTCATTTTAATATCTCTTATTGGTAGTTTTTTAGAGGATGGCAACACAATAGTTTATCTTTAGTTAATTTATATAAAAAAAATTTTTGAGATAGGACGTTAAGAAAATTAACTTGCGAGCTTTTGTCCCAGAATGCATTTTGCTCTCATATCAGACATGACTGTACAGTAGGCGCTGCTAAAATGAGATGATCAGTTCTAGGAACGTTTACATGATAAGGATTTTTCATTATAAGAATGTTAACATACATGTAAATTGTCTAAACCATTTCAGGACCTTTCCAAACTTTCTCATGTGAGAATCCGACTTAAATTCTTTTGAATGTATTGGCGGTGTTTTAACTGTATTATTGGTTTTCATCGACAACTTTTCATGATCAACCTCATTGGTTTAATAGACCATGATTGTGGTAATTTGACAATAATTTGATGAAGAGCGCATAGTTTGACGCGACAGCGACTTACAACAATTGACTAAGAAAAAATAGTTTCACTATAAAAAAGCGATAGTACCTTTTCGTCATCTATTCGTTCTTAAGAGCTCAAGATTGCAACTCCAACTCGTGACATTCAGATGCACCGACCAATAGCCTTAAAGTATTTATCAACAATTGCACTGCTATATGTACCTATTCTCTGTTCCGTTGTCACTTCAGACAAATTATCACAAGAGTCAGAATGTCATGGAAATTGTATGTATTATATGTATAATGCTTTATGTACAGTGTTGGGAAAAAATCTTTGTCCGCCTGTTTAAGTAAGTGTAGCACTGCAATAAATTCATCATAATTTGGAAATATTTTGCACCGCATACATAAAACCCTGTATCAAAACAATCCTAATGAGCTGAAGAATAGAAATAACTAGATTTTAAAATTGCCAAATATCTTCCATTGTATCAACCGCTGCCTACTCATTCACACTACATACCAGAAAATATGTCATTGCAAATTTTGTTATTATCTCTTCTTTAATTATTTTCTAAATTAAAAATAACAGTCTTGTACTGTTATGGGCCCAGAAAAAAGCCATTGGGGTTGTTTTGCATTTTAATATTTTATCTGGTAGCCTTTGCAGACTATAACCATTCTGCAGCCTTAGGCATGCTGTGAACAAGCCTCACGAGCGCTTGAGTGTTCATAATCTGAAACCAGCAATCATGTTGGACAGCTGGTTTTTTCAAACGCCTTGATCGTGGTAGATATTTGGTGGTTTGATGCTGCATTCATTTCTTTACGACTTAATTTTCTTTAGATTGAAATACTCTAAGCTTCTCCGCTATTTTTCTACTGCTCAGATTGGCCATCGTATGCAGGTGAATGATGAGGTCGTTGACACATTTCTTATCCATGGTTGATGTTGACGCTGGTATGAATTCTGGGATCTCTAGCTGTTCCTCTTTTAACAAGCAAAACTGTAAACCTTTGCTGCACATGCTGTCCAAAAGGACCCGTATTGTTGTGACAATATTCCACTTGAAAATTAATAATGTTATAATGCGTTTGAAAATGAGTTAATAAGCACTGATTCACATTGATTGGCCTGAAATTGATTATTGATCCCTGATTAACCCTAATTTTATTACTGATGGTGTCAACAAGATCTAATGTTAATTTACTTTTAAATGATGCATGGTTTGTCAGGGTTCAATCCCTCTACATGACTACAACAACAAATTTACCTAAAATGGGCAGTGAGGTTTGAGAGTTATCAGTTAAGATTTTGACAGAACTGTTCATAAAATGAGTGTGAGAGTGCTTTAATTTCAATGCTGTAGTTTATCCCATTTTCTTTCCACTTAACGTGGAATGTTTGATTTGTACAATATTTTAGGCAGTTTGAGGCAGCTTGTTTTTGGGATAATGTTTAATTATGACTGCTGATGTACTGGCGGTTAAGACATTTGAAAAGCTGATAATGCTGTTTTTATAAAACCCCGACAATAAATGCAGAGGAATTTTTTGCTTTGTAGCATATTTGACTCAATAGAACAAGTGTTATCGCTGAAGCATTCTCTTAAGGTGAAAACAAATTAGGCGATAATTAGAGCGATATTGCGATAATGCGCTGTGTGGCGCTAATCTGCGTTAGAATTCACTCAGCATGTTCATGCAGAGCGATAAAGGTAGAATTTCTCTACACAACTTTATTGCTAACGAGATGCATTTCGATTGGTTAGTTTTTACCAGAAATGTAATTTTACGGCGGGTAATTATTTCTTACCGATGTTCAACAACGTACAGCAGCGCCAATTTTCTATTTTGTTACGGTTGAAACATCTTCAGAACGAGCACTCAATTGTTCATGAATTTAATAATAGCACTCCCAGTTCTGTCCATCATAACAAACAAAATTAAAAAAAATCTGAGTTGAAAACCAACATCTGGAGTCAATCGTTGCGCCGATTGACCATCTTGAGAATGGTAAATGCTTAATATATTAAATATGAAAAACCACTACAATATAAAATATGTATAAAAAATTGTAAAAACAATACAGTTAAAAATACAAGAATCGTTTTTCTTTTGTCTTCTTGTAGTGTAGGCAGTGTTCACTCTTTGAAAGGGAGATAGGTTTAATAACAAATGTGGAGGTTGTTTATGTTGTAGCCTAGACGACGACATATTGACTGGCCTAAATTTATTAACAACTCCGAAAAAACTGATGATACGGATTTTTATTGGCAGTTTGTGAGCGTGCCTATTATATCATTTGCTAGTAAATCGCTCAAGTGTGTTTATGCACGCACCAGCGATATCTCCGCCCTCCTCATGACGCTTGCAATAAAATCGCCCTGTTTGGACCTTAAAAGCTCCTTGCTATATTTTCAAAAAAGGTGAATATACCTAAACCTATACTGAGAAGGTAACTTACCTCCTCAAATAGAGGTGGCGTTCATTAAAAAGATGGCGCTCGATTTTCAAAGCAATCTCCTGATGTGGTCCCAAATAGCGGTGCCAATCAAATCAAGGTGCATTCAAATATAGGTTTAACGGTAGCTCACTTTCAACATTTCTTCCAATACCAAATTGAAGGTGGTCAGAGACTCTGTGCATAAAGTCCTCATCAACTTATTTTTTTATACAATGTTAAAAACTTTGTGCTTTTGTAGAAGTTGTTTAATCTGGAGAACGAAGATGAGCTCACCACGCAGAACTATTGTTCTTTAATCATATTCACACAAAACTAATCATATTGGCCTACAAGTGTTTTGAAAAACTGAAGGGTAAGTTGATGAGTCCTCTACTTTTTGTAGTCCTAATCTTCTGATAATTAAATTGGGCTTTGATGACTAAAGTGAGCTCTGGAGACTGCAGTCATTACATTGGGTAGTTGGCTACACTAAAATACTATAGCATTGACAATCCGCAAAAATAGTAAAACAATAGTTATGAAGCAAAATAACCATGTATGGAGTGGCATGTACAATTGATATTTAAATTGTACAAATACAATATCAAAGTATTAAAATATTAACAATTTTTTAAAGATTGAATGTATTTCTTAATGAGTGTAGCCTGGGTTTTCCGAATGGAAAAAGTCTAAAACACAATCAGATTTTGGTCTAGTCCATTAACTGAGTGCGTACAACAGGCTGCGCAGTGCAGCTCAGGACAATGTACGCTTATAACCAAGAGCAATGCGCTAAAAAAATCTTTGTACAAAACATTTCTTATTCGTGAGTAGGCAATTAGTTAGCCGGTCATATGTGTACCTAATAGAAAAAAAAACAATCGCCATCCTGCATCTAACTAATAGAAAACACGTTAACAGCCAACAGCGACCAAAGTTTTTTGAGAATCATTGTTTTTGTTTTTACAGTTTATTATTGCAATAAACAGCTGTGTTAGACCTTTACAGCTACCAAGGTTTTAGAAACGGGCTACCTATTGTATCAGCAAAAGAGGATGAGAACCTGACCAAGCTCATACTGCAACACACTTTTTAGATTTTTTGTCGGTAACATTAGGCGTAAAACCTTCTGCTGATTAATGTGTATGTTAAAAAACTCTGATAGGCGGTGTGGTTCATAAATAAGGTCATCTTAATCTGAGGGCACACTTCATTGGTGAAAATTAGGTCTTTAATACGAGCCATCACATGTAGGACAAATTAATGTACCAAAGTCTGTTCTATTCTAATAAAAAGTGTATTACGTTATTCAATATAAAAATGATATGGTAATGATGCTACCACTACCAGGCACAATAGCCTTTTAGCTTTTACTTTGAACCAATTTTTATTTACCCTTTATAGCCACAATGTTTGCGCTTTAATTCTGGAGTTGCCTGTTCGTGTAATAATGTTCTATCTACCAATCTTTCATACAAATGAAAGTGTCCTCAAGAACCCTGGCCATCATTTTTTAGCTGTTTTGTTATGAAATCTAGAGGCATTTGAAACGTTCTCTCTTCCAACAGCGTCAATAATTTTTTAACCTTGTCTTAGCATTTTACAACATATTGAAGGGTAAAGTAACAATTTGTTCAAAACTTCATGAACTTGTGGTATGGCTCTTACTCTGTTTTTTTTACACTAAGCCTGCTTATAAAAATGCTTATAAAAATGCTGATAAAAAGCAGTTGCATTTAAATTCTGCATAAATTGTCTAAATTGTTTTTTATCGCGGCTTCATTAACAAATTAAAGACTTGGTAAATTTTGATCTTGCAGCCATTTTTTCCTAATTGTGCATGCAGTATGATGCTCAATTACAACAAGGCATGAAGTAAATGTAATACGAAGCAGTTTTTGCACTGATTTCTTATGTTTTAATTTTATGTTGAAGCTGTTTCAGTGTGAACTCTTAAACTACCAATAGTACAGCTCGTTTGGCAATGTGTTTCTGTATGGCCAAGTGCTGCATGATGCGGCTTTAGCGAGCTTTTGTACAAATTATTTCCGATTACTGAGTAATTAGTAAATTACCTTATTACATCTATACCT
Source organism: Watersipora subatra (assembly GCF_963576615.1). Classification (NCBI taxonomy): domain Eukaryota; kingdom Metazoa; phylum Bryozoa; class Gymnolaemata; order Cheilostomatida; family Watersiporidae; genus Watersipora; species Watersipora subatra. The sequence goes on along the minus strand of NC_088718.1, from coordinate 33,458,350 downwards.
GATTGAAAAAGCTATTATTTGCATATGTTGAGCAACTAAGAATGCGTTTACAACCTGAGCATAGTTTTGCTTTGCAAAAACTTGTTTTATGAAATCTTCTTACTAATGACCAGTAATTTCAGAAGCAATACAACCATAAATGGTTACTAACTTCAGATCTATAGACTGAGTAACTTTATTGAGCAATAGTACTAATGAGAGTAATTATGTTCATCAGATTAATTAACATGTAAACTAATAATATTCATAAATCATCCGACTAGAGTTTTGTGCTTACCTCACAGTAATTTCAAAATGGACGAAAAGTGGTCCCTCTCACTCGGCAACTCGTTTGTAATATTTTTGGGGGCATGAACTAACATAAAAAGTTATGCTGACAAACTTGCTATAAAAATATTGTTAATAAACAATTGGGGTGTAAAGTTATAACCATTTATACACTCTTTTTAGAAATTAGGTTTCACGAAACACTTATGTAGCGGTAGAGAGATCCATTTGGTAGTAAAGGAGTTGAAGTTATCAGCAGGTAGATCATATGGGTCGCGGTCACAGAAACCATGGTTAAGTCGCAAATCACGAAGTTGAGTTATTCGACTTTGAAGTTGCACCAACTGAACTTATAATATTGGTAAAAAATTTTGTAACCTGTAGGTCTGGACCAATCAAAGAGTGATCTTTCTGAATCTGAAGTCAGTTTAGCCAATAAAAGTATTTTACCCTCGAAAAAAACTTAAAACCGTTGCTATGCTAAACAAGAAGTACTGAAAAATGGTGTCCGATAAAAATAATTGTTTCTTTTTTGCCAATTTTAAAGGTAACTTTGACATTTTGGACACTTGTAATGAGTACTTTGGTTTTATAACTGATGTCAAAAGCAGTGAAAGTAAAGGGAGTTGCGGTAATATTTTCCTAATGATTCTTACCAGATTACTACAATATTTAATAATAAGAATAATTATTCAATTTTTATGAAATTATAATCAGATTTAGTTAGGAGAATAATTATTCGAGTTTGCAAGGTCGAAGTATATAGTGACCGATGGTGTGCAATATGTTACTGTTGTTAATTTTCTAAAGATTTGGTTGATGATTGGGGTGTGCCCAATATCGCGATACTTTCAAGCTGTTTTTAATATCTGCAAAATTAAGTAATACACTTTCTTATAAATATACAGCTATTTCTTTGACAACCAGCTAAAATCTGTTTATATTTTTAAATTCAGCATAATGTTTTGGATCCAAGTGCAGAAATCTAGATAAATATCACAATATCTTGATATTGGTTGCTATGTCGTTTTGAAATGTAAACAAAACTGTACATTGGTTTTCTCAAACTTTAACACCAGTTTTCTTGGAACTATGTTTTTGCACTAATGGTAAACGTGCTTCAGTTTTTTGACCATAAAATCTGCTGTAATTTGGCTAAAATCAAAATTTTGTTTGCTAAATCTTGTAATCCTGACTTACCGTGAATTCTGTGATCATGACAAATTTTAATAGTTAATGCACTGTTTGGAACTTATTGTGCTATTGTAGAACTACAATAAAACATATGTCATCACTAACAGAAATTAACTACCAGTTTTGATTTTGTATAGGTGTCTTGTTTTCTATTACAGATTTTAATGTGTTTGCAGGACAAAATGAAGCAACTGCAAGAGGTTTATCATAGAATTTATTTCAAATTATGATATTATGATAGAACTTTCCGTAACAAACTTTCATTTGGCTAATACTTGTATCCATTTTTGACTAAAATAAGTCGAACCAATTTGTTTCACTCCTACTACCTGCCCTAAATTGGTGCAAATGGTCATCAGAAATGTGCTTTCTTTGCGCTGCTAAAATGGCCCATTAAATAAACTTTAATTTGATGAAAACTCAAATATTGGTTAATTATTGGCCTTTCCAAAATACCATAAAATACTCATCTGATTTGCATGTACGGCTTAGCTGCCTAAGTTGTCAATGCATGGTACTGGAGCTTGTTATTATTTTGCTTGTTGAAGGTTGACTTGCAACAAAATTTCATTACGGTTATTTGGTATCAAAAGATTCACCATGGCTTACTCTGCTGTGTTGTAGGTGCAAAATATGGAGAACTGTGATTAAAAGCTCTTAAAAGCTAAAAAAGAAACAGTTAATCTCCGCGATCCCGAAACCGCCGTAGATTGGAATCAATTTATTTCTCTGACATAGTAAAATGATTTGGTTATTGTTTTGACACGTGATCTTCTCACATGAATTGTAAGTTCCGTAAAAGGCTCAATATAAAACTTCTTGTAGCACTAGTTTATGACATAAACTTTGGGTTTCACCAAAGAGCTCTTACCAAATATAGATGCTCGCTAATTTACAATTTTGTTTTGGGTTGATCCAATCGTCTAGTCGCAATCTGATCATGTGACTCATGCTTCCTGCCAAACAGCGCGCATAATTTCTGCAGCATTTTTGACTATCACAGGTGACCAACAGGCTTGTCATGCTTATTAGATGATGATATGCATTCCTTCGAGCTAAGGTTAAAAATTAAACAAATTTTTACGGTAGATTTTGAGATATCAGTGCTCAAAGTGACATCAATACAGTTATGAGGAAACAGATGCTTGAGGACAATAGACATCGTTTTATTGAATGCGTGAAGTGTATTTGTGAAATAATTTGAATGAATGAGGTTGCATGAAAGTGTAAACAGAAGCCATCTTGTTGAGCTACGTTCCATTTGACCCATTTTTGAAACGGGATTCTAATCTTCGGCAATTTCGTGATGGCGGCGATTAACTGTTCGCTTTTGAGCTTTTAAGAGCATGTTATCACATTTCTACATATATTGCACATGCAACACAACAGAGTAAGACATGGTGAATCTTTTGATACCAAATAACTGTAGTGCGAATTTTGTTGCAAGTCAACCTTTAAGCATTAGTGATCTTTTCGAAAAATGACAAGATTTTCTTTTGGAAACATACCTTTCAAGCAACAACGGAATGCGAGTGCCACTGTACGTAATTTTGATTAATATTCTTAAACTTCATAATCATTCTTAGTATTGACTAAGTATTATTGCTTTTTAGTTTGTGTATTTCTTTATGTAATTATTATCTGTGAATGTTTAGCTGAAGCTTGTGCAGAGCTGTCATCAACAACAATTTAGTTGAATGTCATTTACTAGTTATTCTGTTTTACAAATTGGACTGTGCCCTGTGAAATAACTGCTTTATTTTAATTGTGTATACAGCTCCTATTCACCCTTGCATGTTTATAGTTGTCATGTTCTTGCATTCTGGTTGCCTGTCCATTGACAATAGCACTTGTACAGACTATATGTAAGCATAGTGTCTGGGATAGGAACTGAAACTCACAGTTAAAACCTATGGTGACCAGCTTTAAACTTTACCTTGCAATAATATCTAAAAGCCAAGTCCAGATCAGGGTCAGACTACTGACTATCAATTTTACGAATGAGTAATTGCTTTTGAAATACCACTTCAACATCTGAAGTCCATTTTTTTAATAGGATATGAATAAGTTTTTATATTGCTTAACTCGCGTTCTTGTATTGCCTACAAATCACAATGGTGACAAATATCAAAGCTGGGATTGAGAGTCATAAGCTAAAATATCAGATGCACTTCTGCTTGCTCAGTTTTTTCCTTTTTTTGCAGCAATCAATGAGCTTGCAATTGATTAGCAATGAACAGAGTTTAATTTAAATCGGAAAATCATATATTCAAAAAATGTGATATTTCTATTTTGTTATTACTAATTGCAGGGTGTTGCTATAACATGTTCCGCACTCACTCTGGTGCTAGACAAGTTATCTAAAGAATTGGCGATTCAAGGTTACAAAAGCTTACATATTTGGGGAGGTTTCTGGTCAGAGGAGAGCGGACAAAGGAACTTGGTGAAGGTAAATTATGGTATCAAAACACCAAAATATTGAGTGACATAGAATGAACCTTGGTGAAAAACTATATTTTTTTTAGATGTATTTTACAAATATTGAGATGAAAAATTTTGTGCTAGTCCGAAAATTTCAATAATATGTATTTGGACGATGTATCTAATAGTCTGCAACAAGCTATAGCTTTTTTTAACTCTGAATGACACTTGTATTGCTTAACTTGCATTTTTGTACCATTTACAATCTCTGTTTGTGAGAAATGTACCTTTTGTTCCAAATCCAGTTTGGCCTGTCATAGCTGTTTTCTGCAGTCATCATTCAATTTTCGGGATTAACGGGGACCAGGGTCTTTTGTGGACAGTGAAAACCCACAAAATAAAAAGTAATGTTTTTAAGTAAATACATAAATGAGCCAAACCTTAAGGCCAAAACACTTGCATTGTTTCACAAGCATAATGTATTTGTTTCCTATGTGAAAAGTAAATTAAAGTTCCTTTCATTGACTTTTAGGTCATATTCTAACTTAAATCCAAGTATTTTAACTCAAATTATGAATTTTTTGTAGTATGGGCATAGGTCAGATTTTTATCTGGTTGGAATAACTGTACAGCAAATTTTGCTATAATGTACATGTATACCTATTATAACGCAAATTCCTCTCAATGTAAAGAATTTATGTAAAGCTTTTGTTTGACCAACATAAGTAATGCCATATAGGGTAGTGTCAAGTTGGGGAAAATTCCCAAATTTATTAATAAAATTTTCATAGTTGTCCTTAAAAATATCGCTTACATTCTTGCCAAACTTGAGCAATGATAAGATGCATAGGGTTCGCTATTATAGGTACCAATACATTGTTAAACTAGTTTGTCATTAGAGATTGTCATTTTTGTCAAAAATATGTAAAATGATTCGCCTCGCAATAAATCAGAAATATTTGAAGGGGATCTATCAGTGAAAGCTTTGGAGTGTTAATACAGATGGTCTCCTACTTACGAACACTCGAGTTACGAACAACGGTACATACGAACAGGTCTGCGCGTATATTCATCGATAATACCGACGGTATTACCGACGTATTAGCGGCAGAAAGAGGCGCTGTGTAGAAGCATCACCCAGCATCCACCTTCCTCTGCCCAGTTCGTTGCAGTGCATAAGTGTGTGAACGTATCTCCAATGCGCAAAGAACTTTTTATTTTTCCTGTATGTATTGTAAAGGAGTTTGCCGACCTTTACTTGGCACGATCTAGACTAATAAATAAAAAGAAGAGAGTGTGTGTAGTTTCATTCAGCTTTTTATTAGCGAAGGAAATTTCACTATTCGAGGAGCGTACATCTATCTGCTCTGCTCAAATAAATGAGAGCGCTCCGTTATATTCAGTAATATCAACCGTTCCGTCCTAGCGGCAAACGGTGAGAACACCGGCTAACAAGGTGAATTAATCGGACCACTAGCGAGTTGGTATGACAACAATAAAAGTGACGATAAATGATAGTGTTATACCATGATATCAGATATAACAATAGCATAACGAGTGAAACAACGGTATAATAAAAGGACAACACATAAAAAAGGACAACAACGATAAGTTCTAGCATAACGATTAAAACAATGATATAATAAAAAAGGACAACACATACAATCAATAAGAAATGCAGTGTCATGGCCCGGCGTCCACCACAGTATTCTCTCCATTTTATTAAAAAGGTTTTTCAGTACAAACCAATTTACAGGTTACTTATACAAGTCTTAAACATACTTATATAAACCTTCAATATACTTATATACATGTAGGCCTTAAGCATAAATTATAATACAAAATATAGCACTGAAGCAACTTACGAACAAATTCACTGTACAAACAATTGTTTGGAACGTAACTCATTCGTAGGTTGGAGACCGTCTGTATACCAAGCTGAATGTCATGATATCTAGTCTCATCAAAATCTATCTTGCTCCCAAGCTCTTCCCGACGATGGATAAATGATAAGTCATACAGACACTGATTTTACTTTGTTAGCTAGCTGCAACAAGTAACAGTCTGTCTTTTGTGGCTTTTATTCACCTCACCTTCTTTTTGATCTCCAAATTCATGTTTGCTACCTTCAAAACTGAATGTTTTTTAATTGCCAAATCAGTTGATATGAGCATCAGAATTAAATTTTTAGCTGAGCTAGAATTTATTTTGGTCGTCTCAAATAGTCTACGAAGATGAACTGTTATAAACGAGCGCATTTGCACAGACATGCTAATGGCAAAGAGTAGCTTTATTATATAAGCAGAGACTAAATAGTGTAAACAAAAGCTGAAAATCTGTTTTAATAGAAACTTCTAAACTATTTAAAGAATTTCAATAATGTCTATATAATTAATGATTAATGTATAATCCTAAATATTTAGGATTTGTTTGGAGTGCGCGAGAGGACAACTCTGCTTTGCAGAGTAACCTGGCAGTAACCCTATGCTTAATTTGTACATGTATGCATTGCAGTGAAAGGCATATTCATACACACCAACCTTACAGTGTTAAAGGCCAACTGAATGAAAAGGGACTTTTATACAATTTATAGTCAATTTGTGCATGGAAAAAATTGACCGTGTAGACAGTTAGGAATTTTACTCAGTTCAAGATTTTGAATCAACTTGGCTTGTACCAAAAAATACCATGGCAGTATAGAGTGATGTAAAAGATTATCAGTTGCAATATTTATGCATTCAAATATTGCAAATTATTACAAGGTCAATTAGCATAGTTGTTGTAGTGTCAGTCTAGCAAAGTAAATGTTGCAAGTTCAAATCCAGTGGGATGCAATATTTTTCCATTATCCAACGGTGGCTTTATATGGACAGACACAGTTCTCATCACAGTACATGCTGAATGTGTAAAATTTTGTAGATTTTGGTAGATTTTGGTGCATTTTGCTTAGAAATTAGAGGAATGGTAACGCTGTAATTATTAGTTTGTAAAATAAAGCTTTTCTTAACCCAACCATTCATTAGATTTTATATTTAAATGATACTATTCTTACCTAATAGTTTGATAAAAAAGCTTTAGCTTAAAAGAAAGCATTAATGATAATGTTTGTGGTTTTTTACTTTTACTGAGTTAACTTGTGTTAACAACATTGAAACAAGAATTTTTTAAGGATTACTAGGTTAATTTTTTTTAGGCAAAACATCAACATAGTGAGAACTGCAATCTCTTTAGGGGAAACATAATTATGCCGAGTTTCAGTAGGAAAGCATCTTCTGTGCGACCTACATTTAGTACAGCCACCGATATAGCTTGCTGCAAAAGCCTACTCCTCAAGTTTCTGGCCAATCTCCTAAGCGTTCTAAAACAACATGATGGAGCACACTTTTTAGTCGGTATTGTTTTAAAGCTGGTTTGATATCTTGGGAAAGTCTGTAAAATGAGTAGTGTTCAACATTCTCCTAATTTTTAACTATACTAACAGGTTAATAACTGGTTTCTTTGCAGGTAGAGCAGCATATTTACCAGTGGAGGCAAAGTGGTCTAGATTGCCTAACCTTCAAACAACAAGTTGATGTTCAATTTCCAAAAAGGCATCCAGTGACTGAAATGACATCCAACCTTAAAGTTCTTTCTGTAGCTGGGCGTGTCTACAGTCAGCAAAGTTCTCTTGCGAATCGCTTCAAAGATCTCTAGCTAAAATCATATTTTAAACGTTGTGCAGAGCCATTAGTTACAGCTACCACCACTCCACACATTATACTCGAGATGCCAGAAAATGGTCACACAATTTGCAAGACCATTATGGAGCTCAGTGTTTTGAAGCTCTACAGCTTTATTTGTCAGAAATAAAATAGTCCACTTTTGTTGATAAATGTTTTATGGTATTCCTGTAAATGCTTTGATTTTTAATCTTATGGTAATGTAACAGCTGTTTGGCCTGCTTTTGATAGGTTGCTCCATTTGCACTAAAGACTTTTAGATTTATACAAACTCATTGTGTTTTAAGAATATTTTATTTGTCACCGTTGCACTCACTTAAGCAATTTGTTTGACGTACTTATATTGAGCTTTCCTTTTCTGTAAACTCAACTCCTTGACGGGGTTGCTTAAAGAGTCAATTTTTTTCCTAATGAGTAAGTTTGGGCTTTTTTTAAAGAAATATGCTGATCAATGTTGATAAATGCGAGTTAGATATACATGCATGCAATCTGCACAGTGTGTTCAATGTTACTGCATGGTTTCATCGAAAGCTCTTATCTGAAACCTTTTATAATCCAAAGGGCCCTACATATGCTATATTTTCCAGTTTTGCCTCAGTAGCAATGAATTGACTTAATCAAATTGTATAAGTAATAAATGTGGCCACAGGTATGCAAATATACCATGTTTGACATTTATGTTTTAAAAATTGGGTGTCTCTGACTCTACCAGTCTACCAGGCATATTTGGCAGCATGAATATATGCACTGTTTTAATTAATATACGTTTTAAAAGTTTTCTATTTGACAACCAGGATGGTTTCAATACCAATTACTTGATGTCAATACCATCATAGTTTTTATTGCAACTTATTACAACTTTTTTAAATGGACAAAATGCTTGTTTTTGCCATGCATGCCTACTAACAAGCTATTAAGGGAAAGCATAAGTTTTCAATTTTATGAATAATACGTATGATAAACTTTAGATCAAAGCACACACAGATGTGCCTGCAAATCGGTTTTCTTAAGATCTGTTGACAAAATCTCTGAAACCCAAATTAGTTTGCCTTTTTAACCAATTGATAGAAAGTTAAATGATGCAATAAAGGTTCATTACAACTAAAAAGAACCAAACTAAATATCATAATTAGCTAAATTTATATAAAAAGAAAAGAAGTAGAGCTTGGAACTAGGACTATCTAATTCAAGATATAAAAACATAATAGGAGGCCCTGAAATTAATGAGAAGATAACTTCTCTTGCAAAAGAGAAGACAACTCCGAATTTTGTATAAAAATTTTCAAATTTTACGCTAATGGGAGGTTCTCCATTTCAAACTACAGAGCCTCCTAACCTGCAAAATTTTCCAAAATGTTGAACTCTCCGGCAAAATTTATGCAAAATACAAAATAGATACGTATGCGATCAGCATGACGAGTAGAGTTGTTTAAGCATGTTTCTAGCGAAGCCTCCTATCAGAAGCCTCCTATTATCCGAAAGCCCTATATCGTGGATATATTTTCCAAAGTGGCCTCCTATTCAATCTAATTTGACTATATATATATATATATATATATATATATATATTGATATTGGTATTATCGATACATATATTATAAGATATCGGTAAATAACTCATTTAGTAAATTAAATTGTTTTCTTTTCGGCTTTTGAATAGATCTAATTCAAAGTATTTGGGTTGATATACTACCAAATTGTATAGTAAGAACATGGTGAACATTCATTCTTGCTGCACTCAGCTGTTTTATACTAAACTCTTTTTTCAATTGGCTAACTGCAATGCTAACCAAAATTTTACTGGCTCATTTTTGGTAGATAAGTAATTAGTGTCATAACTTCCTTGGCAGTTTTTATTTTGTTAGCTGTTAAAATTCTACCATGACTTGTCTAAAACTTATTAACCGAACACAAAAACGTTTATGCTCTTTTCATAACAAGTTGACAATGTACTACTAAAAAGTGCTTAGTACTCGTGCTAAAATTACAACTTAGTTTAGATGTAGCATTTCTACAAAGTAATTTTTAAGTGATTTTTGTTTATCTTTTACTGGTGGACAAAGGTTTCAAGGTGTTATACACTAGAGTATAGGCCTATTTTGTCACACTATTCAATAGTGGTTATAAAATGCTGTTTAGGTGACATTCCCGCAATAAAACAAAAATGATCAAGTTGGACAAACTCTAGGAAAGAAAGTTTTTCAATCAAGACACAGAGTTTCATTAGAATCTAAGTGAAAGCTTGAACACAGTGAGTAATCATATCAAATACTCCAGATAAATTGAACTAATCACAATAAAGCTTTTATAATATAACCCATAGGTTTAAACAGATAATTACTACATAGTGTAAAAAGACTTATTGTTGTTTAACTTGATTGATTTAGTGATTGAGAGATAGAGTAATTTAAAAAAAAGTTGAGTTTGATCAGCTGATGCTATTAAAAGTTGGTTTTAACTGTTTTCTACTATTTTCAGATTTGTCTTTCATCTTTAACAGTTGTTAACAAAAATGTTGGCAAGTCATGATGGTTGTTTTAAAAGCTTTTTCATTTGCTTCTTAAATGTGATTTAAAATCAAGAAACAAGGCAAGTCTGAAAGATTACAGACTAATGATAAAGCAACAGAAAAATTACATAAATTTTAAAACCTAGTTTTTTATAATCTGCTATAGGAGAGCTTAAGAGAGCATACAACTCAAGTAGCAGAGACAGTTCTAGTCTGTCATCCCTCTTTCTACAGTCATGATACAACTCTGTAAATTTTACTTTGTTGTAGCTTTAAAATAATACTTATAGTAGTAATTGAAAGTTTAAATATAAATACTGTTTTTTTATATTCAGATTATGCAATGTTTTTCTTGCAAAACCTTTTTAAGGATGATTAAAACTAATTTAGAGTTATCTCCTCTTTTAATAAAAGAAGATAAATTACACAATACATGACAAAACACAAGAGATTTTTTAAGTTGATACCTCAACATTTTCAGCCCTTAGTTGCAGGAGTTCATTGGCTAAAGAATAGTGACTTTGAGCAATACACTTGGGTTTCCCTGTGCTTCCCTGTAACAGAACAATTCCATTAGAACATCATTAGGGCTTGAGCTGTTTGCTGCTCATTACTTCACAGCCAGATACAAACTCTGCATTACATGGAACCTTGACTTCCTATTACCTCACAAACCACTTATCGTTAAAAATTTATTTTAGTAAATATTTGGCTTTATATCCCAAAAGACTTTTCAAAGTAGAAAGTTCAAAGTTTTTCAATATATTGCAGTTTTGTACTAAAAGTGATGAAATGAATAAACAAAATATAGAAATTTAACGATAAGTCAACTTGAAGTTTAGTTCATCGAAGTTTGCATAAGTGATAGAGATATGAAGATAAAAAGATCAATACCCCACTGATCTTTATATCCACATTGAACTATGAATCTATGCATCATCGACTCTACATGTCTGTTCCCATCTCCAAAGTAACATAACATACATGTATTATTGACTATAACTATGCTAGTTCGGTTTTCAGATAACATTTGACTTATCAACTTTGTTTTTATACTGTTTTAAATAATATATTTGTTTTCGTGCTGTGCATAGTCACCAACAGTCTTTATTAAAAAGCTATACTATTATTTTAAGCTAAAGAGCAAATTAAATTGATTGCATTGTATGCTTATAGAGATACAGTTTTATCTATCTATTTCGCTGAATGGGTCAACCATTTCAACACACCAACCTCAACTTTATGTATAGAGACTTGACTGTACATGTCACGTTCACTTGTCATGACATTGTTTGCTAAGTATTATTTCTTTTTACTATTGAGAAGTTTGTTATCTAATATGAATCTTGTTGACGAAGTGATTTCAATTGCCTACTATGAAGAGCTTATAAATGCCGATGACCTAGCTTATATTTTACTAAGTTTCTCTACATAGGTTTAATTTCTAAAGAATTACTCTCCATTGAGTTACTCTCCATGAGCTCACTCTCTTTAGAGTCACTCTCCAATGAGTTACTCTGTATAGAGTTACTATCCATAGACTAACTATCCTCAGAGTCACTCTCCAATGAGTTACACTCCTTGACTTACTCTTGATAGGCTCACTTTACTTAGGTTCACGCTTCCGTAAGTTAATCTCCTAAAGCTACTTTCCATAGAGCTACTTTCCATGAAGCTACTCAAGCTTATAATGAGTGGTAGTTAAATCTTCATTTTTTAGCATCTCTAGTAAAATGATCTACTCTCATCTATTCACATACGTAAGCAAGATGAAACTAAGAAAGGTGGTTTATGAGATAATTGCAAAATATTTGGAAACTGGACTCTGTGATTGGTACAAAAAGTTTTTAGTTATCCTCGGAGAGCACTAGTTCTTTAACTCACATAACTTCAAAACCTTTTCACTATGGAAAGACATTCAAACTGCTTGCCTATATTCTTCATTCTGCGTGTAAGCTATTATAATGGCTAGCTCTGGTACCTATTTCAAAACATTCATCACAGATCATAAAATTAATTGATTAACCTAAAATAAGTTAAATTTAAAATATAGTTTTATCATTTTGCGATAGCAAACAAAGCAGTTCAATTTTTTTTTACTTGAAATTTACAGCATAAATTGTTGTCTCCATTTTTTTTGATATGCGGTTTTGCATAGATGAAAAAATGGAGAAGCAGTTACTTAACTGTATTTCTGAAGCTGACAGCAATGAATTTCCTCAGCATTGGGCATCAGATGCTGAAGCCTTTGATGCTCAATGCGGAAGAAATTCGGCATCGAAGACGCGGTAAGCCTTTTAATCAAATTGATAATGACAGCATTTTTCTTTTGAAGTTGGATTTACTGAACTAAAAACAACTATTAAAAGTTACTTCTGTAATTTGAGTGCAGTGATTCTTGTGCAAAATTTTTTGTTGATTTTAGCAATTAAATTGAAAAAAATTAAATTAAAGCTTTAGGACAAAAACTTTAGCTTTTACAGCAAAAATATTGAGTGTATGTCAGCCAAAAGGCGTTTCAGCAGAAATTATTTTTGTGAGAACATGCAAAGAAAGAACTTAATGAAAAAGTTAAAGAAAAGAAAGCTCCTGAAAGAGTTAATGCATAATTAAGCATATCAGGTTTTATATTTTTGCACCATTCTATATCACTACTACTACCTAGTCACCCAAACCTAAAGTGGTAAAAATATGACTGCAATTTGGTTTTAAGTTCTCAAAATGAAGCCAGTTTTTGGTGAACCAACTAGAAGTCATTACTTACTGAGGAAAAGAGATGATGGAGTCGATATTCTGGTTTGACTGACTTTTTTGCTTCATCAAGTTTCTGATCTGATACAGACTTTCCTATCTCTGTAAGCTGACTGAGAGATTTTAGACACCTGTGTGCAGGCGCTCTGTCATTGTGGGAATTGTCATAGAAAATATGCTCTATGAAGGGAAGTCTAAAACAATAATCATACTTTGCAGCAAGTGTTGTTTTAGCTGTTACTATGTACAGTAAAACTGTGACATCTAAAGTTACCATTACTTGGTATGTGAAGTTTAAAATTTGAAGAGACATTCAGTTTGAATGTTAAGTTTAGATATTTACTTCATATAAAAGTCACAAATCTTGCAAAGACACATGACCAAATGTGTAAGCTCGGCAATGCACAGTGTCAAAGATAAACTTTCACTCAATGAAGTTTAAATGATTACCTACATGTATCTTTTATTATTTTTTGTTTTCAGCAGCTGTTTCACTTTTTTACATAGTTGTAGGGTGTCGAGATATTTTGGCTGCCACATCTTTAAAATTACTTTATATTTCGAAACCATTTTTTGCGCAAAATCTACTTGGTGTATCAAAAGACTTTTATATAGAGTTGACTAAAATCAAGATTTAGTTGTACTGAAAGCTTAATAGTTGATAACACTGTTACCAAAGTCAAGTAGTAGTTCTTTTACAATTACCAAAGAAGAATTCACTTCACAGACATCAAATTGTTTGAGTTAATCTGATATGCAAGCTTGAAAATTTAAATTATCATCTGATCCAATTGTAGGTGACTTTATAAAAATCAAAGGGAGTTCATACTCAAAACCTTCGAATCTGCACTCGAGGCCAAAATGAAAAAAAATAAAGAGATAGTTTTATTCAAAAAGGGTCTGCATATACTCGTAGCATAAGCATTTACTGGACTAACATTTTGAGAAAAAAAATAAGGATTTGTGTATTTTAATATTTATTCATGAACGTGAAATTATAGTCTGCATGCTGCTTTCAGCGATAAATGACCAGCATAGTAATTACTCTGTAACAAACTACAAAAAATCCCAATGAAACACTTTAGATTAAACTAAACGGGTTTGTTATGAGGCTGGCCGGCTAAAATATCTAAAATAAATATTTAAAAAGATCTCAGGCATTGGCCTTAAATAGTGCATAGCCATGCATCTTATTATTATTATAAAAGTTTTTCATCACAGTCGTGTGGTGGTAGGTGCGACTGGTTTTAGTCTGTGTTGCCCGGGTCTTAACAAAAGGCCAAACGATCCAACATCTTCCTCAGTTCCACTAAGAGAGGACCTTCCTCAAAATGTGAGCTGTTCCTAAGATGGCTCTCTTCTGTATAGTCTCAAAAGACATGTTCACCCCCACCTCGGCTAAGTATGCTATATGCCTCACTATTATTGTTTCGAGTGCACCAATTACTATTGGTATCACTTCGGTCTTCACCTTCCACAGTCTGTTTATCTCGAACCCAAGCTCTTTGTATTTACCAATCTTCTCATCTTCCTTCTGTACTACCCTTGTGTCTCCAGGTATTGTTATGTCTATGGCCTGACACTGTTTAGTTTTTTTGTTTATTAGTATCAGGTCTGGTCTTCTATCTTCAATAACCTTGTCTGTCTGCACGTTGAAGTCCCATAGCAGCTTTACTTTCTCATTCTCCAATACAGCTTCTGCACAGTGGTCGTACCAATTTTCCTTGTGGGGCAACTCATTTTCTTGCATATGCTCCAGTGCACCGCACTTGCCACTTCGCCATGCTGCCCTTTATATTCTGTCTGTGCGAACTTGCTGCATTCGCTGACTATGTGGGACACTGTTTCATCTTTCTGCTTGCATAATCTGCATTTTGGATCGTTTGTTGACATTTCTATCTTGGCCTTCCTATAGTTGGTTCTTAATGCTTGATCCTGGGCAGCCATGATCAGACTTTCAGTTTCTCGTTTGAGACATCTCCTCCTCATCCATTGTCATGTCTCCTTTGCTGCTTGATTCTCTGTCTGTCTTACATGTTGTCCGTTCATTGGCTTATCATGCCAATTTTGTTTTCGTTCAGTTTTCTGATGGTTTCTATACTCTTGTCTTCCATCTTCACTGTTGGTATTTATGATTTTACCCGCTGTTCTTATAAATTTGACTGGGCTGCCTTCTGTGTACTTTTTCAGACTGTGACTTTTGTAATTCACAGTTTCCTCAACACTCATTAATCCTCTTCTTCCTTGGTCCCTTTCAACATATACTCTATCTTCATCAGATCTTGGCTGAAGATCTTTATGCATTGTCATCAGTTTCCGCGTCCTTCTGTCCAGTTGCTGGAACTCAGCCTTTGTGCACTGAATAATCCCTGCTCCGTATCTGTACAAGGACACAGCCCATGTATTTATAATGGTAATGAGATTTCCAGCAGTCAGCTTTGATTTCAGCGCTTTCATGAGCCTGTGAATGTATTCCTTCTTGATCTTAGCTTTCATTTCAGATTGTTTTATGTCATCTGCCTCCATAACTCCTAAATATTTGTAGCTTTCATTATCTTCTAGTTCATGAATTTCTGTTTCATTTGGTAGCATGATGTTTCCTCTGCCAGTTAGTTTCCTTCTTATCATGGTGATTGTAGAGCACTTATCCAAACTCCACACTGATATCATCATTGAAGATTCTCACTGTGTGTATCAGTGTCTCAATCTCATTCTTGTTTTTCCCATACAGTTTCAGGTCGTCCATATACAGGAGATGGTTAACTGCACATTTGTTTTTGAGATGGTACACTGGTTTAACTTTGCGCAGTACAGTTGTGAGGGGTATCATTGACATCAAAAACATCAAAGGAGAAAGACTGTCCCCCTGAAAGATACCTCGGCTGATCGATACTTTTCCTAGTTCTTTCCCTCCACTTTCTAGCTCTGTTTTCCATTGTTTCATACCTGCTGTCATGAACCTCTTGATGTTTTCTGAGATCCTAACATATCCATTACTTTCATTATCCATGAGTGGGGAAGCATATCATACGCTTTTCTGTAGTCAATCCATCCCATCACCAAGTTGGTTTTTCTTACCTAACTGTCTTTCATAACACACTTGTCTATTATCAATTGATCTTTAGTTCCTCGACTTTTTCTACCACATCCTTTCTGCTCCCATGGTAGTAGTTCATTTCTCTCCAGGTGTTCATAAATGCTGTCCGAGATCATTGCGGTCAGTACTTTGTACATTATTGGCAGGCAGGTAATTGGTCTATAATAGTTTGACGGTATTTTGCCTTTGCTTGCTTCCTTAGGTATTAGCACCGTTCTTCCTGTTGTCATCCATGATGTCGGAGTGCCTCTCTTGATAATCTCATTCATCTGATTCACAATTCTTGTGTGAGGAGCTGTGAAGTTCTTGACCCAGTAGGCCTGTACTCCATCCGGTCCAGCGGCTTTCCATAGTGATAATCTCCCAAGGATTCTTTTTAATCCCACAGCATTGATCTCCATACCAGCTTGTTTCTCTAAATCTTTGTAGTCATGTGCGGCCTCTGTGATCCATTTGGCATCTTCTTTATGAGTGTGCGGCCGAGCCCATATGTTACTCCAGAACTCCAGAGCAGCATTGAGCTCAGGCGGTGGTATCTGTTTCTGTTGTTTACCTTCCAGGCTTTGGTAGAATCGTTTCTGGTCTGTTTCAAATAGATGGTTTGCATGAAACTGATTCACTCTGTCAGAATATTTCTTTATCTTTGCTGCTGTGGATGTCACTCTCTGTTTAAGTTCCTCAATCCCTCAATTTATTCCTTTTTTCTTCAGCCAACAACCTTGCTCTATTTCTATTGTGATGAATTGTCTACCTCCTTTGAAGTTATTCATCTTTGCTGGATCTTTACGTGTTTCCTCAAGTTTTCTTTCTAGTCTCATGTTCCATGCCGATGTTTGGGTTTTTCTGCCACCAGTTTTCTGTCCTTTCTGTAATCTTTCCATTATCAGCCGTGCTTTTGCATGTATCAAGTCGTTTGTACCTCCAATATCAGTGGTGTCAATAAACCCGATCGCCTGATTGATTATTCTTGTTTCCTTCCTGATCTTATCTTTCGGTATCTTCTTCAATTTTGGCCTATTTCGCTTTTGCTCCAGTCCCTCAATGATGTCTTTGAGGCAATTGATTATCTCTCTCGGTTCCTCACTTGCTTTTGGTCCCTCAATTGGCGTCTCTATTATCTCCACTGTAATTTCGCTCTCCATTACTTCTTCAACTGTATCAATATGTTCTTTTACATTGTTCTGAATCAGAGCGTTTGGTAGTGTCGTCGTTACTCTCTGTCTTATCTCTTCTATCTCCAAGTCGGACAACCATTCCGTTTTTTTTGATGACCCTGACTTGATCTGCTATCCTCTGATCTGTTGTGCTAAACAATCTTCGATCTTTCCATATCTGATGCATCCTTTTCATGTATCCTCTCTTCTGTGATTGACTTTGGTAGTAGCATTCCATTGCATTAATGTTGTTTATTCGTGTCCATCCTCTTCTCATTGTGATTAGTTGTCCCAGTAACAGGTTGACGACCGCTCCCTGCCTGGGATGGCACAGGTGAGCTGCCGGGCAAGAGTTAACAGGCTTGTCCTGTCCGCTCAGCGCTGTAGGGGTTTCTTTCTGTTTGTGTATTCATCATGGGTATGAGTGGTGATTTGTATAGGGTTTTCTCCCATAACCTTAATCATTTTCCAATGCTACAAGGCAGTAGGTTTTGTGTAAGGTTAACTCTATTAGCCTTTAGTTGAAACATCAACCTAAACCACAAGGCAGCAGGTACTACTAGGAGTTTCTATAAAAAGCCTTCTCACAGTAGCGGGTCCAGTTAAGCGTCAGGCACCAAGCCGATATTATTGGATCTTTACCAAGGTCAATCCACTACTGGCACATATTATTATTATTATTATTATTAATGGAACACCCGACTGAGTTATTGCATAAGCTCATTCTTCAACCAAGACAAAATCTGTTGTAACTATCCTGAAATGGTGAGCAGGTCATTAGAATTTGGAAACCTCATGTACAACCTAGTCACTGAAGGCTGGTACCGACTGTATCACAGTATGTCAGCATTTGTCCCACATTACACCTGTGATCGGATGTAATAACGTTGTTCAAACTATCACAAACCAATCTGTGCTGACATTAGCGGCATTCTGAGTGAAAGTGATCAAATTGTACAATGCCGTAGATGAAACGAAGAAATGTTAGTCCTGCAGCCAAAACCATAAAGGAAAATATAACTCGAGCAATCCGTGACAGCCAATCACCATCGCCAAAGTGGTGCACATGGCATTGAGTGTCATGGATGCACACTAAAATATCAAGAAAGTTTGACAGCTGCAATGTTTCCCGGCATATCTGCTTTGCCTCAGCGATGTCATCAGTATGCAGTGCATATAGTTGATGAATAATCACCAAGATGACAACTACCGACACACTGGGATCCAGTGTTGACCAACAATTACCGACTAGTTGTAAGGAACCCAAAAGCACACAAACTGGCAGTAATATCTTAATGTCATGATGCAACATAAGAGCCACTGCCCTTATTTGTTATTGGCTAACCCGCTATAGCATCATGAACAGTTCTGTACACCACAGTGGCTAGTAATATAAAATTGCTAGTTATACATAATGAAGTAATATCTCAAATATTATAATTGCTGCCAGATATAGATACCAGTATGAAGGAACATCACACTCCCATGCAAACTCACTTGTCAGACTTAGGGTAGTTGTCAGTTTCTTTGAAAAAGCCTAAAAAGCTGGTACAGATTGTGCCAGAAACTCCTTCTCCCACCACTACTGCTCTTGGTGCCATGTTTGGTAGAATACTTGTTATTGATATGTCCATAGGTGTATAAATGTATGGGTGCTAAAACAAGAATCCATATTAGTAGCAAATCAATGCTATGGCACAATGGGAAAGTCACACCCTAGGATATTGGCAGACTGGTATACTGACATAAAGTAATAATTGAATAGATACATTGACACATTGATGCATTCACACATTACTGCATTGATGCATTGACACATTGAGGCACTGACGCATTAATGCATCGATGTATCGATGCGTTGACGCATTGACACATCTATGCAATTACCACATTACTGCATTGATGAATTGATGCAATAACACATTGATGCTTTGACATACTAGTGCATTGTTGAACTAACACATTAATGCACTGATGTGAATTTCCGAGTTGATGCATTGACATATTGAGGAACTGAACATGCAAAAGCATGACTATTCATAAATAGTCATGCTTTTGCACTAAATAATTGATCATTCCTGAATGTAGTACTCTAGAAACCTTATAACGACTGAACTCAAATTTTTTCTGTAACTTCTTGTGAGTTTGGTGCAATCAAATTTGTGACAGAGAGGCTTTGACACACTGACAGAGATGATTTGACATGCTGACATATCGAATCAGGTTGTAACGCAAACTTGGTTGGATGTGTTGTCGCCAGTTTGTTGTTGTTATTAAATGCAAGCATACAAGTGATATTGACAGGTTTGAACACTTTAAATAGTGCAAATACTATCGTTAAATCGTCAATACATCAGAAGACTTCCCAAGCTTGATATGGCACAAGGAAGTTAAGCACAAACTGAATTGGCACAATTGTACGAACACAATTTTAAAGATTTACCAGGTTAAAAATAGACCTTTTCTAAAAGAATCTCATATCCTTAACATTAACCAAAAGGTTTTTAAAGACTTTATTAACGAATGCTTTAAAAATGAAACAAATATAAAAGAATAAGGCAAAATATATATGCAAAGTTTCAGAATTTGGCAATGTTCGCTGTTGCCCTTGAAATAGCAGTGCTTAGAATTTGATGTCACAAACAAACTAAAATGGCCGACTTCCACTTAATAATGTACCAACTGAAAGATTTCTCTGTTTAATGCTCAAGCAAGACTTACCTTACAAAAGGTCAACCTAGCATGAAAAGTGGTCAGGTTGTCATTTTTGAAGGTCGAAAATTTGAAATGTTTCAAAAGAATCTTACTTGCATTTTAAAAGGTGAAAACACTAAAAACCAGTCGGTTTGACACTTGGACACTCTGGCCATAAGGATAATATCAGTAAAAGACTTTAAACATCACTGACATATTCTGTATATAAATATATATAAATATATATATATATAGCCAAATGAAGACTAAAACTTATTTCAATTGAAATAAGTTTTAGCCAAAACCTCATTTGGCTGGTATAAATGCACAGGTATGACTATATATATATATATATATATATATATATATATATATATATATTATATATATATATGTAGATATATATATATACTTGTATATATATATTGTGGTCTGAAACATTGTAACTGTATTGAATACTTGCTTTTAATCCTTTTAATGCTTTTAATCCTTAAGCAAACATTCTAACTGTATTGTATACTTGCTTTTAATCCTTTTGTTTTACGACTGAGAGTTATCTTCTTTCATAAACCCAGTCGCTTTTTAGTGTTTAGTTGAAATTGGTCACATAACTATAGTTGATGTGTTAGAACAATTATAAGTAGATAACTCTTCATTTGCTCTGAACCTTTGTACAGTTAGTAGGTCTATGTAGAAACTTCTGGAATAAGCTGTTTTATAATGCCTAAATTATTAGTTTAAACTTCATTCAACAATAAATCTCTTCTCTTGTCGATAAAACCATTTATTTTTTGTATACATGAAAATTGAGTTGGAAAATCTTTGATATCTTTATAGTCAATATAACTTAGATTTTTCTAATATCAGTCATTGATATGCTGATATTTTTAAAAACATGAGTAAACTCGCAAGATAGTTGAAGGTATTTTGAAAAGTATTAAATCTTTCCTGCCCTCTCTTTATTGGTCTAGAACAAGATTTATTTTGTAGGGACAGACAGCAAAATGCCTAATAATGGTATTATTGGAAAATATATATACTCACAGCAAAAGCAACACCAATAGCACTGCAGGCTGTGAACAAGTTAATTGTTTCTATCGTAGGACATCCAATCACAGCAAACGTATCTTCACCTGGAATAAAACCTAGGGCCAGCATTCCCTTAGCATATCCATTTGCCTGCAGGTATGCAAGAAACGTGAGAATTTTATGTGAAAGTGAAGGTGCTTCAAGCCAATATAGTTACATTCAGTTACAATGCTTTGGATAGAACTAAACTTTGCTGACAATTGTGTTTGTATAATTCTAATCTTAAATCTCTGAACAAACTTATAAATGAATGGATGAATAATTGTAAGAAATGTAATAACAAATGAACAAATTAATAGACCGATGAATGAATAATTTAATAAATGAATAGATCAATGAATGAAAAAATCAATAAATGAGTTAATCAATCAATCAATCAATAATCCAAAAAATGCATGAATGAATGAATCTATGAATGAAAATATAAAGAAATGAACAAATGAATAATAAATGAAATGTAAAAACTGATGTATAAGTTATGTTTATTCAATCCAACTTTTTGTCATTGCTTGAGACATTTTAATTTTTCAGATCTGCTTTGTTAAAATCCTTAAAGATGTGGTTGCGTCAAAAAATTCAATTTAAGGAAATTAAGACCCATAAAAGGTTTAAACATCAGCTACAATTTGATGCCATTTTTGTCTTTGTAGACCAACTCTGTCCAGAGATATATGCGTTTGAATGAGGCCCTCTTTTAAAAAGCTCACATTCCAGCGGATGCTTCTTTCATGATGTCACAAGCAATACATCTGAAAAAAACCCACGAGCGATAAATATGAGGTCGCTTCCTTAGCCAATCATCAGCGCGAAATTTTTATATAGGCCGTAATAAATGTTATCACTCGTAAAACGCGTTGTCTGTGATCTCAAATTTAGGGATTTTACTCTATTATTAAATCGCATGGACATCGATATTTACTAAAGTAATTAACATCATTACTTTAATGAATTACTCGATCAACACGTTTTATTGGCGAACAACATACATGTAAATGTAAAATTGCTGTAAAGTTACTGCGAAGGTGACTCCAAGTTTTCTTGGCATCAGGTAGTTAAAGTTCTACGGAGGAAGATTAAAGAATGGAGGTAAATTTATCTTTTACTTTGAGTCTCCTATAGAGTTTCCTGTTGAGTTTACATTTAGATTATATTTCCCTGTTTGAGGCTAAAATGTAATTTCTTGCGCGTGCGAGATACGTATGTACAGTGAGTTCTTGACGGCTTCTTTTTAATCTTTAGCATCTAGCAATACAATGGCTTAGATTGATGAATATACTAAAGGTAATATTTTAGTACTCATTAATACATGTACTAATTAATAAAATTATAACTTTTGCTATCACTAATCATCGTTTTATATTTTTTTATTGGTTCACCTAGCTACATTTGCTTCAAATTTTCTGTAGCAGTTTTATCTAGTAAATTAGATTTATGATTTGACTTTATATGTTCACTTTTCACTTATAGAAAGTGAAGAAAATCGATTGATCAATGCAAATCTTTAACTTCCAGAACCAAAGCTTCGAATCGTTGGCTTGGCGTACTTGTGCCTTTGTTAAACATTTATTTGTTTTTAAAATTACACTCGCAATCTATCAAACTCCCAATTTGAAAGCTTTCAGTAGATACGCTTTAGAATGACATATTTATGAATGACATATCTTTATTGCATTTTTTTACTAATTACAGGATTTTTATGTCGTCCCACCAACCGAAGCAGCTTTGTCAGTGTGGAAACTGCCATAAAGGGGAAAGAGAGACTTGAATGTGTGCTGCATAAACCATGATGTTTTGTTTGATTTTGTTGCAGTAGATGAATTTGTCTTATGGTATCAGCTAAAACAATGTGAGTGGCCATGACTTCATGAATATTTTTAATTAAAGCTTTATGCCGAGATGAAAATTTTTTTGCTTGTAAAAATTATATAATAAAATAATATTGTTGAAGATAATGCAAAACATGATTTGCAGAATATTGTAGTGAATTGGATACGGTATATGGATGTCCGCAGAACTGGAGAGTGTGAGTTCAAATCCAGTTTGCAGCAGACTTCTCATTCCAGACTTCTCTATCCCTATGTAAATTCTTTTCAAAGACGCAGCTGCTTATTTTACTTACGGTAGTAAGAAACTAGTTTTCGGTGTGGGCAATGATATACAGCCCCGCCCCAAGGATAAGCGACGGACATAATGTGGGCGGGGCTTTTGGGAGGCTGTATATCGTTAGTGTGGGTAGCGGCGGAACTGTGCTGATACAAAAACCTTATACTACATAGTTTGCTTGACAGAATTACCGTAGACTGTTAGAATTGGTAGTCGGTACTCAAATGTTTACACAGCATTTGGAGAAAGTGAGTAAGACAGATTTTCAATTTTCATTATTTGAGGCCTTTGAAACATTCATAATAATGCATCTGTAGCTGGATTTAAAATTTTATTTTAGCCAACATGAGCAAATACAAAATAAGGTATATGCCAATAGAGCCGCGTAGGACTAGACCTTTATCGCAAATAGCCGATGTGCATACGAGATATATTGACAGATAAATACCGCGTGACATCATTTTGGGCAAGTCTGGGCATGTTCTTTTGGCCTGAGCGTTTTTATGGCGATCAGATTTTTTCAATTTTAATTTTCAAATATCTTGGCAATGAGATCGCCTAACACAACAAACAACATGATATCAACTGATAATCAACTGATATAGAAAAAAAAATGCTTTCTTTTAAGATCAACACAAATTTAACGCACCTACATCTTTAAGCATTATACCATATTTTCAAGTGCTTGCTTTATATAGAAAACTACTGTACAGGTTTATCTAATGATCAAAATGAGCATATTGCTAAGTAATTCAGTTACAACAAAAAGAATGAAACTTATCATGTTCATTTGAAGTGTTGAAAAGACACCTAATGGTTCGGTGGCCACTCATAAAGTTATTGATTGGGAAGTATAATGCTCGCAAAACCTTTTTTGAAAAAAACTACATAACCAAGATAACTACTACCACCATGAAATATGCATGAGATAATATGTATATATATGTATTATAATATTTATATGTAAAACATTGTAGTTGATACATGTTTATTAAAAGGTTTGTATGAGTACGTATTCTTTAGAGTTGTGTTTTCATCAGCCCATAAATAACATAACATGCGTTTATCATAATTTCAAAAATCCGCAGGGTTGACTTAAAAGGCATGTTTGCAAACATATTGAGTGCAATATGCAATATCTAACACAGCACAACATTGTATGATGTGTCACATGTTGCCTTTGCTCATTCAATCATATGAACTATCAAAATATGTTTAAATTTTTTGCCATCTACCCTTTTTGTTGATGAATATGCTGATGCTTTCAAATTTTTTTGAAAAAAGCACTTCATTTTGATAATATCTAAGTGGTTGTTGACAAAATTTTTTACGGCTTAGCAATACACCAGTTCCTTCCTTTTTCAACTCTCACATTTTGTGGCCTTAATGCATTTGAAATTTTTATTAGTATCGGTTCTACACTTGTGGTACAAAGGGAGGCGAACTGATTTATTTTCTTTTTTTTGAGCGGATTTATTATTGGCAGAAAAGTTTCGTTTCTATTAAGACGATGCATTTCAGTTTCACAAAAGTTGGACAAAGCATTCAAAAATATTATAGCTGATTTTATTGGAAATAGCTTTCCATTGCTACAAAGCCTTGACTATATGACTGGGTGATAGAGCCAAAGCTCTTTGTAGCCACAACAATCAGTTTTCATATTTGCATTGTCATTATGTTGATTATATAAATAAGCAAAGCGTCCCGTGTTGATATGCATAAGTCTATCTGTTTAGTTGACCAGAACAAGCACTAAGGAGTTATGTTGGCTTTCTAGCTGTGAGCTAGCTGTGCTAAGTAATCCATCCTCTTGCTAACAAAGGCTTTCAGTTTTCATAGAGAGAGACATGAACCTTTCAATTGAAATAAGTTTTAGTCAAAACTTCATTTGGCTGGTATAAATACACAGGTATGACAAATCGGCATCATATATATCACTTGCTGTTGTAACCTCCGTGAGTTAAACTCCATCACAAAGCAAGCTTTTCAATCCAACATTTTTATAGCTGTAATAGCTGGACACACTGATTTACAGAATCACAGAATATCAGGCGCACAAACTTTGAGATTTATATATATATATATATATATATATATATATATATCATTAATTAGTTACATAATCTTTCTCAATAGAATTTCAAGCATGGGCTAGCCTAGTCACGCACTCAAGGATTTCTGCCACACACACAAAACAACACAAACAACAGGGTAGACCCACTAATCGTGGTCTTCCACACGAATATTAAAAAAATACCAACATATGTCATTTTTATTGGCCAAACACAATCTACTAATGGATGAGCAACCCATTAATGTATCCAAAAACCTCGTATTAAATAGGCCAATCAAGTTACATAATGGTTAATACCCATTTTCTCTCTGAAAAATATGCTTGCCCGCGAATTTTGGCTAAGAATAACCAGGGTTCATCATACACCAAAATGTCTCTCACAGGTTCTGGAGGTAGTCCGTTATCTGGCATTATCGGGTGGGTCCATTGCTCTCGAAACCAAAACTTGAACTATTTTTAAGCTAATCAAATTCAACTGCAGTCAAAACACTAAAGTTAGCGGTAAATTCAAGCAGGCGTTCATATGAGAAGTATTAATTTGATTGGCTTAAAAATAGTTTAAGTTTCGGTACGAGAGCAATGGACCCATCTGATAATGCTAGATAACGGACTACCTCCGGAACCCGTAAGAGATATTTTGGTAAATGATGAACCTTGGTTATTCTTGGCCAAAAATTGCGGGCAGGCATATTTCCAGAAGAAAATTGGGTATTAACCATTACGCAACTTGATTGGCTTATTTTATATGAGGTATTCGGATATATTAATAGGTTGTTCATTCATTAGTAGGTTGTGTTTGGCCGATAAAATTGACATTTGTTGGTATTTTTTAATATTCGTGCGGAAGACCGCGATTAGTGGGTCTACCCTGTTGTTTGGGTTGTTTTGTGTGTGACTAGGCTAGCCCGTGATTTCAAGTCAGGGCTCACCAAGCGCATCAACATGTTGGTATGAGTCTTATTATTGTCATGTGACCTCCCAATTATGTCATCAAGTGTTTTTATGATTCTGAGTGAAATTGCATTAGGTTACAAAATCTTTACATATTGATGCGTATGACTAACCTGTCCCTTGCTTCCTTAGAGGTTTGTAAAGCATTTTGGGTGTGGCTTTTAGTGAATAGTGTGGGAGGCAAACTTAGTCAACAAGTAAAAGAGTGCGTTGTATACTTATGAAAAATGGAACAGCGCATGGAGTATCTTTGATTCAAGCTTAATAATGATCTTATCTTAAGTTTTAGTACATTTTACCAAAAAGTATCAGTATTTTTCTATCTTTTCTGATTGCTTTTGGTGTTTGAGGTTATCTGGCTGCCAGGATGTTTTATGATTAAAATCGACAAAACTTGATAACGGCTAAAACACTCAAAGCAATTATGTGCTGTATGACATCACTAGTTGTTATTGTTGTTATAGTTGATATTTGCTACGGTGTTCAAGTTGAGGCATTGGGTGGTCTCTATTATGTTGGTCTTTGTGTAATTATAAACATCATAATCTCACTTTCACTTAATCTGACTCTTTTAACTGCAATAAAGTTTTGTTGATTTTAATCTTGAAACATTCTGGCAGTCAGATCACCTCAAACAGGAAAAACAATCGCAAATGATAGAAAAATATTGATAATTTCTGATTATATCTACTAAAGTTTTGTTTAGGTTTATCTTACACTAGTATAAGGTGAGCAAGTGTATTCTTCATCCTAACTAGACATAGAGAAACAGTTCTGCTGGCAGTTGTAAGTACAACATTTATTCTATTCATAAACTATAGCATCCCTTGGAGTTGATCCAAAATATCCTTTCTTTAAAAACAACAAACACTACACACTCCTTACCTTATCTAGTATCTCTGTAGTGGTGAACCTTCTATTCGTTTCCAAGTTGACCATTTCACCAACTACTCCCCTTTTTCTAGCTCTCTCAAACAGCTCGTATAAGACTAGATCTTTTTGAATTGGATGACTGGGATCAGTGGCATCCACATAGCTTTTGGTTAGAGGCCCTGACATCTAGATAAGGGAAATTAATTTTACATTTTAACTTTTTTTAATAACATCAAGTACTACGCTTTCCTTACCTTAGCCTATGGTTAGAGTTCTTAACATCTGAATAAAGGGAGATAAATATCATAATGGAATATCAAATACTTTGGTTTATAAAAGTTTGTAATCCTGGTAAACAGTACTTTTCAATAAACAGCGCAGTAAATCATTTAATATAAGCAAGTACTCTGAACTACAATCTACCATAACTATTGGCACACTCACTTACACTCATGTGTTGATGGTCTGCAAAGTTGAGTTAGAAGCTTCTAGAAGCTAGCAATAGCAGATAGAAATAAGTCACGTGTTTGTGATGTCACAGTTTCAAACCCTTAGGTAAGCTATTACTAATACCCTGACAGTGGAGTATGTCATGATAGATCATCAGGTCTAAAAATTATACAATGCACCACTAGGTTAAAGTTTCTGTTTTACAGTTTGTCCACATTGCTGTAGAACAAGACATTTTTTCTTCTCCTCATTACGACATTTATCGCCATTTGACGACGACAAAAAAGCTTCTCGAAATTCAAATTCTAATACCTATATGTAAAACTAGCCAAGTGCCTGGTGTAGCACGGGTACTAGAATAATCTCCTAATGAATTTGAGTAACTTACCTAAAAAGCTAGATTTCTACTAAAATCTTTACCAAAATAATACCCGCATTTTGGGCTAGATTAACAATCGTTACGGGTAAGGGCCAGCAGTGCTAGTTATTAGCCCCAAGCAACAGTGAATATCTTAATCATTGTAATGTCAATTTGCCCAAGGAATCCACTGCATTCCGTGCAACTTAATGGTTGAGTTCGCCGCCCCTAGATTTGGAGGTCTTGAGAACCATTCCAGTGTTATGGAGATTTTCCATTGTTAGATTTTAATTGCTATAATTGCTGGAAAGAGGGCTTAATAAAAAGACCAAAAAATTATAAAGACAAACACTGATTTATACACGTGTATAGATTGCTAGAATTCTGAAATACCATAAGGTTGGATTGGTGCAGTTTTTAGGGTGCTTTTCTGCTATGGTTAGAATTGTGTGTGTAATTCCTGATGCAATCTTTTTCCCCAACCATCAGCGCTGGTTTTGGACAAACAGACAAACAGACACAACCCTTATTATAGTAAAGATTATATATCTGTTGCTTCTACAGTTTCAAGCAACCCTATAATATAAATTATATATCTTCTATATTTAGCAGTGTGTGCTCATTGAGTTAAACTCAATGACTTCATAAAATTTTGATATATATAATTCATCAACTTGATACAACACACAAACCTCTCTTAGTCTTCTCACTGTTAGTCTTTCTCAAACTCTAGTTCAACTTTCCCTACTGCTTTGGTGTAAGTTAATCCTTACAACAAGGTGAAGATGGTGAACTAGTCTGGTTGAGTAGTGTAAACCCTCTTACAGTGTGAATGCTATGCTAGCTATGCATATACGCCTCCTTAGATAACTGTCTTCTATCAGCTTAGCTAGCTGATAAGGTGGTCTGCCGGCAACCACAGTCTATGAAACTATCAACAAGTTTATAAGTGTTGTAGTTCATACATATTCACTCAAAATTTAACGAAATATGTAGCAGTTAGACACAA
The DNA here is from genome assembly GCF_963576615.1 of Watersipora subatra. Classification (NCBI taxonomy): domain Eukaryota; kingdom Metazoa; phylum Bryozoa; class Gymnolaemata; order Cheilostomatida; family Watersiporidae; genus Watersipora; species Watersipora subatra. The sequence continues at coordinate 33,429,637 of NC_088718.1, read as the reverse complement.
GTGTCTATCGACAAAATAAATCCACAACAAGTAATTGTAAAAGATGCCTCTATCCCAATTTCTCAATCCAAAGGGTTCAACTATTAAGGCATGTTTACAGACAAATTGAGTACAGTATCTATACAAATATCTAACCCAGCACAACTTGGTATTATGTGTCACATTCTGTTTTGACCTCATTCAGTCAAATAGTTTTTTTTAAATAGTTCAAGTTTTTTCACCCACCACCTATTTTTCATAAATATGCTGAGGTTGGATATTTTTGAAAAGTGCTCCTTCTTGTAAAAATAACTCCTTCTTGTAAAAAACAAAAAATAATAAAATTTTTTGCTTTCTCGAATCGCATATCTAGTGACCGCAATGGAGCGAAAATTTTTGATAGCAACGGTTCTATCATCAATTGCACAAATGAAGGTTACGCAGCTGACATAAAGTTGATAGTAGTGTGAGCTTCTTAGATTAAAACTCAATATAGTAAATAAACATTACTGAGCTAGCTTTTGGTCAATCACAGGCTACACAGATTGAGTTTATCAAGTAAATCAACTTGGCATAGCTAACCATTGTGCCCAGCAGAGCTCAAAACATGTGTGCTAAGTATGATCCAATTAATGTACAGTTTTTGACACGACACAATTTTGGGTTTTTTCCCCTCTCATCATAAGTACTAGTTCTTGTTAACTGCAGTAGCTGGAGATCACTGTGGCATAGTGTCAATTTGCGAGATTTAAAACTTTGAGGTTTTTTTCACAAACAATCTAATTGCCAACGCTATAGGTAAAAAATTAATGTTTACCCCAGCAGAGATATTTGAATAAGTAAAAGTTTCACTTTTGTATTCATGAAGTTTCACTTTCGTATTCGTGAAGTTTCACTTTGATATTCGTGAAGTTTCACTTTTGTGTCATTCAAAACACACCAAATTGTCAAAGAGCATACGTAGTTATTCCCTAAGTTCTTTTTATACATAAATATCCTGGTTGCAACGAGCTCTAAAAATGGTCAAGCTTTGGTTTAACTATAAGTCTAAGCTTATAAACAAAACTGTAGATAACAATATTACCTATATATATATATATATATATATATATATATAGGACAGATAGCGCAGTTGGTAAGGTATCGGGACCGTGATCATTAGGTCATCGGTTCAAACCCCAACAACTGCACTTTCCTGGTGGTCCTTAGACAAGACCTTTGCTTGTATAACGTCTACAACCTCTATGATGAGTGCAATAACCAAAGCCATGCCGGCTCGGACGTCGCCCGGTCAAACAAGGTCCGCGCTGCCTGTAGCTGAACCAGGACAAGGCAGTGAAAAATGGGCTACTGGTTCAAAACGGATGAAATGGACTCGGACTGATAACACGGACCTCATGCAGTGCTACTTTATGAGTGAACCTCAAAAGTGGGGCTACATGGGAAGGATGCGTCAACTGTGGATAAACATGCGCCCTGAATTGCCACTAACCGCTAAGCAACTTGTAGCTCAGAGGAGTAACATAATCAAGCGGCACCTCATATCACAACTTGAGGTAGATGAAATTAGGGAAAAGTTCACCCAAGTAACCTCAACCAACGAGGAGTGCATATCAACACACACTGTCATGGATACACGATCATGTGTTGACTCACGGGCTGAAGAGGACATGCACTTGAACCTTGACCCAAGGGTGAAAGAGCTTGCGGAAAATATCATCAACAAGATGTCAGCTGCTAATGATTATGGAAGCAGGGTACCACTACGAAGAGTTAGCAAGGCCATACCTAAGAAGCTGTTAGAAGACATTAACATGGCACTGGAGTCGATCTCAACTGGATCAATCAGTGAGACTAATGCCTTAATCTACAGTACAGCAACCGTCATCTTGGATATTAAGCCAATGCCAACAAGGCTTCAAGCCATTCCATCCTGGCAGCTGAGGCTACAAAATAAGATCAAGGACTTGCGCAAGAAAGTTAGTAGGCTCAGTGAGAGATCTAACCACAGTTTGGAGCGTCCAAAAAGGGAAGCCACAATAGAAACTCTAGAATCTGCCAAACAGCGGCTAGTAGCACTCTCGGCACGACTGAAGCGGTACACCAAAGAGCGAGATAACAAGAGAATGAACAAACTGTTCATCAATAATCCATCTAGAGTGTATTCCCAGTTCAAAGGTGAACTGCAGAGGCCAATGTCTGAGCCTCCCCGATCTAGCACTTCAATGTTCTGGAAGGACATCTGGGAGAAAGAGACCACTCATAACACCACTGCAAATTGGCTGAAGAGGCTTAAAGAGAACCATCAACACACTGTGGCTCAGCAAGGACTCACCATCAGCAAAGATGACATTAAGTGCAGAGTGCAGCGTATGAAGAACTGGGCAGCACCTGGCCATGACATGATTCAAGCCTTCTGGTTAAAGAAATTGACATCACTTCACACTAGAATGGCTAAGCAGATGGAATACCTAATAGAACAAGGTGACCATCCAGAATGGCTGACCAAAGGACGAACTGTGCTTCTGATAAAAGATCCAAAGCAGGGGCCGATTCCCAAAAACTATCGACCAATAACGTGCTTGCCCACCACTTGGAAACTGCTCTCAGGAATAGTTGCAGACAAACTGGAAGAGCACATGAGTCACTATATGACCAGTGCTCAGAAAGGAATTGGGCGCAACACCCGAGGAGCTAAACATCAGTTACTGGTGGATCGGACGGTCTGTCAAGACAGCAGGAGAAGGCAAACCAATCTTGCTATGGCTTGGATTGACTACAGAAAGGCCTATGACTCAATTCCCCATAGTTGGATACTTGAGTGCCTCAGTATGTACAATGTTCACCCTGCTCTTGTGGCATTCATCAAGATGTCAATGACCAAATGGAAGACGGAACTGGAGGCTAATGGCAAAAAGCTGGCGAGTGTACAAATTAAGCGAGGCATCTATCAAGGTGACTCCTTATCACCGCTGCTCTTCTGCATATGCCTAAACCCTCTAAGCAATATGCTGGAGGAGACTCAATATGGGTACCAGTTTAAGAGTGGCACCAAGATAAACCACCTCTTCTACATGGATGACATCAAGCTGTACGCTAACAAAGAAAGGGACATTGATTCGCTAATACACCTCACTCAGGTATACAGCAAGAACATCGGAATGACCTTCGGTATTGAGAAATGTGGAAGGCTAATTCTTAAGAAAGGCCATTCTATGCTCACAGATGGCCTAAGAATGCCAAATGGTACCATCAAAGATATAGAAGAAGGGTACAAGTACTTGGGGATTATGCAAAGCAACATCAACCACGAAGCCGAGGTACGTCACAAAGCCATTACCGAATACAAGAAACGCCTTCGGCAGGTCTTACGGAGCCAGCTCAATGCCAAGAACCAAATCATGGCAATAAATACCTACGCACTGCCAGTAATAAGATATCCAGCAGGCATAATAAAGTGGACAGAGGAAGCCATCAAAGAAACAGATATAGCAACTCGTAAACTGCTGACCATGCATGGAGCACTCCACCCAAAATCTGATACTATTAGATTGTATCTTGATAGGAAAGATGGCGGTAGGGGACTCAAAAGTGTACAGCAGACAGTGAAAGAGGAGGAGCAAAGCATCAAAGCATATGCAGCCTCCATGGCCATCTCAGATAATTTGCTAGCAGAATTTCAATCGGCTGCTCTCACAACAGACCTACGCCCTGATGGTGAGGAAATTGACTGGCACACGAAACCTCTTCATGGTGCTTACCACCAACAAATATCTAAGGTTGGCGATCTTCACCAGACATATATGTGGCTGAACAAAGGAAACCTAACGGCCAATACAGAGTCGCTAATCATGGCAGCCCAGGAGCAAGTGCTCCCAACAAGGCAACTCCAAACGAAAATCTATCACACTAGAGACGATCCTAGATGCAGACTGTGCAAAGATGCACCTGAGACCATCCAACACATCATCAGTGGATGCAGACAGCTAGCAGGGAACGCATACACTGAGCGGCATAATCATGTCGCAGGTGTTGTGTATAGAAGTCTCTGTGATGAGTATGGCCTTAATAAACCACAACACTGGTGGGAAGCTCCTGGTAAGGTGAATGAAAATGACCGCGCTAAGATCCTCTGGGACTTCTACATCCAAACTGACAAGCATGTCCTAGCAAACCAACCAGATATAGTGGTGGTAGACAAGGAGAACAAGAGGGCTACTATAATAGATATAGCAGTACCCAATGACTACAATATAGCCAGCAAAGAAAAAGAAAAGGTAGAAAAATATCTCCCTCTTGGAGAAGAAATTGAAAAATGCTGGAATGTAAGAACAACCGTAATCCCAGTAGTCATTGGGGCACTGGGCGCAATAACACCGGCGCATAAAATGTGGCTTGCCCAAATACCAACAACAATCAACTCAGGTGAGTTGCAGAAAAGTGCGCTATTGGGAACAGCTAAGATCTTGAGACGAGTGCTCAAACTCCCAGGTCTCTGGTAGGAGACCCGAGTTAGAGCAGAATTTACCACCCATACGGGGTACCCGGGGTGAGGAAACAATTTTTTATATATATATATATATATATATATATATATATATATATATATATATATATATATATATATATATATATATATATATGTATGTATAAATATATATATATATACATTGTATATATATATATATATCTGTAAATATATAGGCCTATATATATGTAAAACAAATGTATGAATATGGGTGATGTCCATCAGGGAGGTATAATACAGCGGTAGACTTCATGTTAACAATGGTAGATCTCAGACTAAAGGAGCCCCCATAAACCTTCCTATAATTAGTTCTAACCAACTGTATGGAGTGATGAGATACTCATAATTATAGCAATTTCAGGTGATGTCTGCAAAAAATCAATCAGTAACATTAACAACATAGCCAGTAAATTTCATAAGCAACCTAATTCTTGACCCCTATTCATGCATGACTAAGCCCGGCTAAGACGCTCATTTTCTTCTGGTTTGTTTAGCTACGAGACTTTGTCTCATGAGCACTGCTAATTGCAATATCAAATCTAACACATCGCAACAAGCAATGCTTCTAGCTTTGCTTTCTAGATTAACCCTAAAGCCTGATGAAAAAATCTATTATCCTGGTCGAATACTTAGTCAACTTTGTAAAAAGCGTTAGAAGTTGCACACTTTTGACATTGGTCAATCAAATTCGCTAGGTTCCAAAGCTAAAAATGTTACAAAGTAGCAAATAACCTACCAATATATAAGTTTGATGAATCTCATCTGAATAATGTAACTCTTTGTTAGAATGGATATTAGTAAGCCTTCTGGAGAAGGAACTACTACCCCAATAAGCCTGTTCACTCCACTCACTCTCCTCACTCTACTAACCCACTGATACAAATGCTGTTTGAATTGCACTACTTCAGTAACAATAGAAGTATTTCGTTTTTTAGTATTTAGTAACAATAGTAGCATTTAGCTGTAGAGGTGGAACGAGACACGAGACATCTCGAGTATCGACCTGTCTCGTATCGGTCTCGTCTCGACTTAACTATTGCCAAACTCGAAACCGGAAATAGAACTAAAGCGCCTGCGCACGGTTGTTAAAACATGGCTTCTTGCGGTAGCAACAACCCCATATATTGTAATGAATTGCGAGCAACTGCCCTTAAAGTTATACCCGGTCCGTTACTACCTGTTGCTATTGATTATGTTGGCCAACGAATCATGTAGTTTGAACACCGGCCCTGTTAATATATTGTAGTTTGGTTCTGTGTCCTTCAAACAGATACCGGGTCGTATCCAATTACCCTCCGGATAATCCAATTTAATAAATAAGACTATTTGCGGTGAAATGTCTGTATTTTATCGTATCGTGTCTAAACACCAACTGCCCTTATAAAATTCGGGCCTTTTTTTATACTACCAATTGTGGGTAAAACTTGTCCAGACACAGAGAAACGAATGAAAAGCCGTGTCGACCATAGTCCGTGTTCAGTTAACAATGACGTTATTGTTAGTTCAATATAAGAATATACATGTACATGTATACAGTAATTCATATAATTTCATGAGTACAATTTAAATATAATTCACATACTACAGTTAATATACAAACAAAACTTAACAGTAATGAAATGATGAGAATGAAAGTGTTATCGTGTGTTCTTTTAGTTGCGGTATTTCATTGTAGAGCCACGGCTATCGATTTCAGTACACATTACATTAAAAAGTAAGACCTATTCAATAGATGGTAAAAATATACATGTACAAAGCAATATGTTTATAATAATTATTATCAATCAAGCTCAAAATTCTTAGAAATATATAACTTCGGTATTTTAGAGCTGTTTGTGTCACTTTTGTTTACAAAAACTACATGCATATCACTATTAAAATGTTGTATTTAAATCGTTTACACCAGGTGAAAATTCAATTTAAAAAGAGGTTTATCAATTTTATAAATACCAAGTACGCTAGTACTTGTGTAGTGAAGTCATCACCAAATGCTCATAATTTTACTGTCTCGTGTCTCGAGTCTCGAATTTTTACAAGACAGTGTCTCGAGTCTCGTCTCGAACTTGAAAAACCTGTCTCGTTCCACCTTTATTTAGCTGCCGCTTTGCGAGGTCACAGCTTTGGAAGCCTTGTATAAGCTTTTGTCTTTGAGTTGTCTGGTCTTTATATACTAGCTATATTTACTATATTAAGAGCTGCGTCATTTTAGTGGAATTCAGGAAAAAAGGATTGTGCACATGAATTGCTCCTTCAGTTCAGCCATGATGTAAAAGTTAAAAAAATTACATCGAGTTTGAGGCAAACTCAAAACATTCAGCTTGGTGGACCAAAACTGTAACACCTACACCAAACAACTGTCTTGAGGCACTGTCAAGGTGATATAGTTAATCTCTGCCAGTACACTTGACAATCTCTCACAGCACACTAGACTGTCAGGGTGAAAGTATTACACAATGAGAATCGTGTATGTATGTTTGAAGCCACGATTGAATGTTGGAAAACAATTTTATCCCACAGGATTTGACCTTCAAACTTTCAGCATGCTATCCCAAAGCCTTAATAACTGCTCCACCCAGCCATTTACAAATGTTTAAGAATAATTATGCTGATAGTTGTTACGGATATTTGTTACGCCTGATGATCTTCCACTGCGCTAATAACTTCAATTTAAAATCCTTCAAGTATCTTACATGGACGTTTGCTAAGTTACAGCATCTTTGTGATGAACCTGATTACTAGAAAAGGAAAATAAGTGAAGGACTATCATAATGTTACGCTTGAAAGAATACGTATTTATCAACTATAATTTGTTAACAAAGCACACAAACGAATGACAGTCACAAGTTCTCCTTTACAACCTGTCATGTACTTCAACAATGCTATTCATAGGTTATGGAAGATATAGTCTTACAGCTTCTATAAGCAGGCCGTACTTTCCTACATTTTAAATACTTTATGGAATCACAATCCACTTTGGGTAAGGCTCGAGGCTTGAGCCTTACCCAATGCTCGAGCCCAATACCCAATACCCAAACGCTCGAGCCTCAAGCATTTCTGCATCTCTAAGAAGGCTGTTATGTTTGTATCTGTAGTTACTAGTTGTGTTTTTAGGTCTGTAGTTATAATTGGGATTAACATGCATTTATGGTTAGAGATCTATTGTGAGATATCTATGGCTCTAAGTCTACAACGATCAAAACACCTGAGAAAATCTTATGCACATCGCAAGTTGACTGAGTGACAAATTTTTGTGTGAGATTTACAATTCCAGATCTAAGCCTATAGTTCTAAGGCTATGAATCATTGTTTATAGACCTATGGTTACAGATTGATGATTATTTATTTAAGGTTACCGATATGTGTCTAAGTTTATAGGTCTAAGGTTATAAATAGATGATAATAGGTTTATTATTTTGGGTATGTGGTTAGAGATACAATATATGCTAAAAGGTTTATTGTAATAGATCTATTGCGATTGACCTATGATTCACAGTAACAATAAAGGTAAATAATAAAACATTATTATAATCTGGTTCGTACAGATGTCAGCATAAAAAAGTCTTCTGACTATAACAGATTTAAAGATCAAAATGTAAGCGAATTATAAATTAAAATTTATGCAGCTCTTGTAATCAGCTGTAAATTTCTATGTTTATTATTCATAATATAAACTAATTATGCAGATAATCTTCACACTTACAGTCTTTAGGGAGATAAAGAACTGGTGCTCTCTGAGGGCAACCAGAAAGTCTTTGTACCAATCACAGAGCCCAGTTTCTGAGTCCTTCGCAATTATCTCGTAGACTGTTTACCTCCGACTCATCTTGCTTACCTATTTGAATACATGAGAGTATGTCGTTCTCAGTGGAGACGGTGAAAACTGAAGTTTGAACTACGACTCTTCATGAGCTAGAGTAGCTCTATAGAAAGAAGATCTAGCAGAGTAACTCAATGAAGAGTGACTCTAAGAGAGTGAGCCTATAAGGAGTAACTCTATGGAGAGTAACTTATTGGAGAGTGACTCTAAGGAGAATGAGCCTATGAAGAATAACTCTTTGTAGAGTAATTCCGTAGAAAATAACTCTATGGAGAGAAACTTAGTAAAATAAAGGCTAGGTCATTGGCACTATTGAGCTCTTTATTATTGCCAGTGAAATCATTGAATCAATAACGACCAAATGACTTAATTAGCTGAGGATTTACATAGACTTACCTTTATTAGTAGAGCATGTGTGTAGACTTACCTTTATTAGTAGAACCTGTGTGTAGACTTACCTTTTTTAGTAGAGAATATGTGTAAACTTATCTTTATTAGTAGAACATGTGGGTAAACTTACCTTTATTAGTAGAGCATATGTGTAGACTTACCTTTATTAGTAGAGCATGTGTGTGGACTTACCTTTATTAGTAGATCACTTGCGTAGACTTACCTTTATTAGTAGAACATATGGATAAACTTACCTTTATTAGTAGAGCATATGTGTAGACTTACCTTTATTAGTAGAGCATGTGTGTGGACTTACCTTTATTAGTAGATCACTTGCGTAGACTTACCTTTATTAGTAGAACATATGGGTAAACTTACCTTTATTAGTAGAGCATATGTGTAGACTTACCTTTATTAGTAGAGCATGTGTGTGGACTTACCTTTATTAGTAGATCACTTGCGTAGACTTAAAAGCATTGCAAGAAAACATTTGCATCGTGGTTATTAGCGATGTAAAAATATAATTTTAGCATGACGATTATAACCAATCAGTTTAAAAAACTGGAGTTATTTGTATAATCCTCACTACTTTAGGAAAACTGTCTGTCTGTCCGAAGCGAGGGTTAAAGGTTAGGTTGAAGAATTGATTTGCGCGAGGTTGAGCTCATGACATCCAGCTTAGTAAACGGTCCATATAATACCTGCACCAATTGACCACCTTCTGGCTTCTGAAAATAGATGAACAAATATTTATTCTCAGTGCTTTATAACAGAAAAATTGAACAGAAATAGTATTTATGAAGTTTAAAAGAGACCATTCATTGGAAGTTTCCCACAGTACACTTGACGATCTCTCAGCGCATGCTAGACTGCCAGAGTAATAGCGATTATAAAAAGTATATGTGCATATGAGAAGGGAACTGCGCATTATTCACAAATGTATACAATGAGAACTGTCTGCTCGACACTTAAGTGTTCTGTTGCTTAAATGTTAAAATTAGATAAAATTATAAAATTTTATAAGCAAATGGGCTCACATTTCAAATTTGAGTTTTTAACTACACAGCATAAAGCCTCGGTAAACATATTTATAATCAAAAACTGTGCAAATGTAATCACATTAGATATCATATGTAGTTGTATTTTCTGTTGCACCACTTCTTCATAAATTGTCTCAATAAGATCAAATACGCTCGACACGAATTGTCATATTTTTGTTTGCTTTCAGGTATTGTAGGTATGACATGGTATAACTCACCAAAGAAGTTTACCATCAGCGTACAGTGGGTAATACATGACTATTGAAGACACAAAGTGAACACTTTCCCATTCAACATGAGTTTGTGGTTGAGCTTGATACATATCATACAATTGTATGATATGTATCTACGTATTGATTATGTATTGGTAAATATCATTATTTGTTACTGGTTTGTTTCTAATGTTGTTCTCAATAATTAGTTTGCATTTAGAATATGTATTGTTGCTGTCATCATATAGATTGTAGTACAACAGGTACCTTCCTGTAAAGTTTAGATTATACATTCTGTTTTTGATTTAACTAGCAACTAGTTCATCTCCTTTCAACCAAATGCAGACTTTGATATCATTAAGTAATTTATTTTGCTAAACTACTATTGTCATGAATTACGTTAGAATAGTCATCATAAGTAAATTATCAGTTGATAAAGGTTATAGTTAATTACATAAAAAAAACTATTTATTCGCTGCATATTGCACAATACATAAAGCAGAATAGAAAGTAAATATATAAATATATAGTTATCCATGCTTTAATATCACAAAAGCCTTACATAATGACTGCAATCATCTAAAGGCAAGCGCAAGTCAAGGCTATGATTTCCCTTTCAAAATAATCTGATCTTTCAGCATACTGCGCATTTGAAAATTTCCCTCAGACTGCAGAAAACAATCTTTTAGTTGTGCCACAACAATTAGTACCTTTCGTTCATACTCATACTTTGGTTTTTTAACAATTTTGTCAGATTGTATTACAACCTTAAAAATGTCATTCTTCTGATCGCGGTCAGTTAATGGTATGAGTTATGGTATGCCACTATAGGAGATGTTTAAGTATTTCGTTTTGCCACTGTTGTCTATCGTAATTGGAAACATACTCATGAATGCAAGCTTATTTTCTTTTTCTAAAAAGTTTAAGTTTTTTTTTCAATAGGTTTTTCAGCACAATTTCTAACTTGCTCTAAGACTTTGTCTTTTTTATCAATATTGAGTAAGAATACTTTGATGAGAAGGTTTGTAGCTTTCCCATGTATTTCCCAAACTTTATAAATACCCGCGTATCATTCTTATAAGGAAGAGTGAAGTTGTTGGCATCAACGTGACAGATCGTCAAATCGTTCATCATAAAATGCAATTTACAGGTATTTTTAATTTCAACTTATTTTCAACCTTTTGCTAATTCCTCGCCTTCTTATATACGAACTTTCATCCAAGGTTTCACTCGATTCCAACTTGGCATCTTCATTCATGATTCTACCATATATAAAGTCTGTGTACTATTTCATCGAGTAGTACAATTATGACTGTTATTAATTCAACTTTTTAAAAACAATGCTCAAAGTTTCTTATTATCTTTTAATCAAAATTGTGTACAACTTTGTTTGCTTACAACCAATACTCTGTACAATTTTATTGACTAGCAAGAATACTGTATGCAATTTTGTGCATTAGGATTTTCCATCATGTGAACTTTTTGGAATTACCGCCATATACAATTTTGTGCAGATGGTATGATGTACAATTTTGTGTACATGGCATTGTGTACAGTCTTGTTGTGAACATGGTAGTGTGGAAAAATTTATGCATAGTGTGGTGTAGAAATGTGTGCACTTGGCACAGTGTAAAATTGTGTACGCATACCATGGCGTACAATTGTGTACACATACCATGGTGTACAATTGTGTACACTTACTATGGTGTACATATGTGTGCACTTACCATGGTGTACATATGTGTGCACTTATCAGTGCATAAATACTTGACACTGAGCCTCAACAGTATAGTACATGCCATTAGTTAATTCATCAAATCAATTCATTCAGCTTCAACCAATAGAGTGACTGTAAAATACATGTAGTTATTATTCACATCAACAAAATTGGACAGCTGCACATCCCAATAATATAAAGATATTGTACTTACTCAATGTCATTGCTCGTGAGGTTTTCAGTCTCAACAGGTGCACTGGTTTTATGGGCTCCAACAACACTTTTCTGAGCGATTGTAATAATATAAAATTTCAAATGTAGAGCTTTTAAAATTGTACAGTGCACAGTTGAGATACAATTTTAATCCGTTCCTGGATGCCAATCCAGGCAAAAAAATGGTGAAAAAATTATATATATATATAATTTATATATAGATAAATAAAAATTGTTTCCTCACCCCGGTTAACCCATTTGGGCGGCAATTTCTGCTCTAACTCGGGTCTCCTACCAGAGACCTGGGAGTTTGAGCACTCAACCGTTTTGAACCAGTAGCCTATTTGTCACTGCCTTGTCCTGGTTCAGCTACAGGCAGTGCAGAGTTTGTTTGGTCAGGCAACTTCCAAGCCGGTATGGCTTTGGTTATTGCAATCATTATAGAGGTTGTAGACAATATACAGGCAAGGGTCTTGTCTAAGGACCTGCCAGAAGGGTGCAGTTGTTGAGGTTTGAACCTAGGACCCTATATATATATATATATATATATATATATATATATATATAAAATTGTTTCCTCACCCCGAATACCCCGTATGGGTGATAAATTCTGCTCTAACTCGGGTCTCCTACCAGAGACCTGGGAGTTTGAGCACTCGCCTCAAGATCTTAGCTGTTCCCAATAGCGCACTTTTCTGCAACCCACTTGAGTTGATTGTTGTTGGTATTTGGTGAAGCCACATTTTATGCGCCGGTGTTATTGCGCCTAGTGCCTCAATGACTACTGGGATTACAGTTGTTCTTACATTCCAGCATTTTTCAATTTCTTCTCCAAGAGGGAGATATTTCTCTACCTTTTCTTTTTCTTTGCTGGCTATATTGTAGTCATTGGGTACCGCTATATCTATTATAGTAGCTCTCTTGTTCTCCTTGTCCATCACCACTATATCTGGTTGGTTTTCTAGGACATGCTTGTCAGTTTGGATGTAGAAGTCCCAGAGGATCTTACCGCGGTCATTTTCATTGACCTTACCAGGAGCTTCCCATCAGTGTTGTGGTTTATTAAGGCCATACTCATCACATAGACTTCTATACACAACACCTGCGACATGATTGTGTCACTCAGTGTATGCGTTCCCTGCTAGCTGCTTGCATCCACTGATGATGTGTTGGATGGTCTCAGGTGCATCTTTGCACAGTCTGCATCTAGGATCATCTCTAGTGTGATAGATTTTCGTTTGGAGTTGCCTTGTTGGAGCACTTGCTCCTGGGCTGCCATGATTAGGGATTCTGTATTGGCCGTTAGTTTTCCTTTGTTCAGCCACATATATGTCTGGTGAAGATCGCCAACCTTAGATATTTGTTGGTGGTAAGCACCATGAAGAAGTTTTGTGTGCCAGTCAATTTCCTCATCATCAGGGCGTAGGTTCGTTGTAAGAGCAGCCGATTGAAATTCAGCTAGCAACTTATCTGCGATGGCCATGGAGGCTGCATATGCTTTGATGCTTTGCTCCTCCTCTTTCACTGTCTGCTGTACACTTTTGAGTCTCCTACCATCATCTTTCCTATTAAGATACAATCTAGTAGTATCAGATTTTGGGTGGAGATATATATATATATATATATATATATATATATATATATATATATATATATATATATATATAAGCGTAGTGCGTAGAAAATATGGAGAGGTTTAAGGCGAGGGTCACGAATGAAAGATGAGAAACACATTTATATGTATGAGATAAGGCCCGTTATCCTTCCATATTGGAAAGGATAATTAGCGCTTTACATATAGACATCCATGCTGCAGCACTATGAAAATGCTTATGATGCTGTAAGAAAATTTTAGCAATGAAATCTTTCACCTTGGGCTAACAAAGAAAACTCTTCGGTTCAAGTTTACATATAAGGTAGATGATCACCTGCCTATGACAGCCTAGCATTCCTTCAGACTATCAGAACACTTCAGATATGAAATATCTCTTCATGTACACTCACTTCAACTCACCTTTGTACAATGATGTGCAAAGTTATGGCAACTCCTGTGTTTGTTGTTGGCTGAATCTTCTCATCTCTCATCTCAGCTGTATGTGCACAGTCTGTACACCATATTAAAGCTTAACCTGTACTCTTATCATCTCGATAAAAAATATTTTGTTCTTTGACTACAAAGATTCACATGATAAACTTCGCTTTAATCCCAAAACTCAGAGAACACTTGTCAATCGTTGCATATCTCAGAAAATTAATGCGCTGCAAATAATGTAGGAAATATCTAATGAATTTACCAACAATGCAAAAATATCTCATAGCAAAAATCTGGCTATGTATTTGGGCTCAAGCAGCGGCAAAGTCATTTCAAATTTTTTGGCAGCATCATACATCTGTCAGGTTTTTGGTCAGTACTGTGCAAAGATAAATATAGCTCTTTAGAGGGTAAAGCGAATGTTGCCTATATTTCATCCTCTTTTTCAAGAGAAGCGATATTAAACCTTTTGGATGCAATAAGTCTGCTAACTTACCTTCAACTTTTCAGAGATCTCTTAATAAATAAGCATTGAGAAACCAAGAAATATCTTTACCAGTTGATAAATATTGCTTGCAATTAACCTACAATAATATTATAGAGTGTGTCCTGCATTGCAATTTGTTGAAACTTTCAACTCCTATTTTATTCTAAATTTGAAGTCATATATTTTTAAGCTATATTTACCAATGATGCATAACAGTTCATTGCACTCATTGCTATGTTTGCTACAAGATGCAGCCAAAACTAGCTTTTTATGTGCAATAGAAGAGGAGTTGATAGCATCATTCATAAATGATGCTATCAAATAATATGCTATGAATCTGCAAGTTTATAAATTATGTAATGATAATCTATCAAATGATACAAATATATATTCGTGAACAAGAAACAGAAACGAACCACACTTATATAACATGCAGAAGCAAACGATTGCGTTTTCAAAAGAAAAATATTTGCATCATTTGCTAGGATAGCTGCATTCTGATTATTGCATTTGATTAGCCTGAGACTATTAGCCTGAGACAGTTATTAATCATTTCTTTGGTGTTACTTTAAAAGTTTTAATGAAAACAAGCTAAAAGCTTTGGAGCTGGACAATGAGAGAATTGATTGTTATTGATGTAAACAATTTATTATTAATAAGATTTCTAACACTTTTCTACTGATCAATTGATATTATGGGTTCATAAATATCAAAGATTGTCAAAGTGGTGGTCAAATGGAGGTGGCCTTTAAATAGAGGTGGTGCTAAGTCCAATTATTATTATTAATGAGTTAACAGTTATTAACTCCTTAATAATTAAGGAGTTACTTGTTATTATTAATTATTAAGGAGCTATATTATTAACTCATGAAACCACCAAGTGCCTGTCCTCAACTACTTCCCTGTATATTAGCGCTGTAATTGGCGGATTTTAAACAGTGAAGTATAAAAATGACTTTTCAAAGGATGTTTAGCCATTTTTGAACTACCTCACCTGACTAATAAAACATTTATTTCCTATTTAAAAAGCACAGATAAAAATATTTAATAAAATCAACACTATAATCTTACAAGGTTACACCAAATAGTTTTTATTTTATTATGTACTGGCAGCACAGAACCTTTTTAATAACTAGTCTTTACTCTATCTCAAATTCTACAATTAGAGCTCGATATGTTCAAACTTGGAAAAAAAGTCACAACCTGAAGAATATTTACTATAATAAGAGTCATGTCTGTCCATCTGTTTGAAGCAAAGCTAAGAGCATTAAGAAAAGCAATTACACTGCTCAAGTATCGAACCCGCATAGTTGCATTCCCAAAGCTAATAAGCCACCATCTTCCTACACAACCATCTTTCAACATCAAAAAATAATTGTCAACATACTTATTACACTTGACAATCTTTCATGGTGTACTGAATTCCAGCATAGTAAATGAAATAACATAAAACACGATTTGGTCATTCCCATATGTACATGTATATTTGCAGTAGCCTATTGAAAGCATTAAAAAAGAATTTGGTTAGAATCATTTGGAACTGAAAGTCCTATTGATGCAAAAATATCCTGTTGCTAAAATGAAAGAATAAATTTAGTAATAATTTGTTACATTTAACCTCGACATAATAAAAATGAAAGAGTAAGTCGTTTTTTAAAATAAAAATGACATTAAAATTTTGCAAGATAAAATTGAAGTCTAGCCATAGATGATAAACATTTACTAAAAATTATAACCAAACTGAGAAAATAGAAAAAAATTGTGATTACTCAAATCTTGCTACTTGTAGCTGATGACCTAATGTTGTGGCAGCAGTCACTGTTGTCTGTCATGTTGAAAAATTTATAAGATGGTATGAATGTGTTTTGTGGCTTATTAACTTATTGCGCACGGCTTTAGATATGCAAGGTATTGTTATAGCGAACGCTACTCCAGATGTCTTAAAGACACGCATATATCTAGTGTTCATCTTTAGCTATTTCACAGTGAATAGATCCATTTTTAACAAAACTTCATTTTGCTAGTCCTTTAAAGTATATAGATTATTTTTGAATTATGCATCATAATAAAATCTAAAATAGAAATCAACAGAAAAGTATAATAAATCAGTTAATATCATGAAATAGAGCGTTGAAATCAATTAGCATGAATTCTTTGGTCTAACCTTTGCAAGGTTTTACAAGTTTTATCAAAAGATTTCACAAAATAGTTTCTATAGGAAACAGGACATCGAAAGAAAACTTTAGATAAATTGAAAGTATTTCCTAAAAGGCCTTACCTAAAAATCCACAAAGATTGTTATGAATAATAGAAGTAAAATTAACTGTAAAACAATATAAATAAGCTCTGTACAATTACTGCGAGGTCAGGTCGGCTATGTACTTTCTGTACCAATCACAGAGCCCAACTGTCGAGTCCTTTGCGATCATCTGATGTACTGCCTCTCTTAGCTTCTTCTTGCTTACCTAAGTAAATATGTTAGAGTTGTCTTTTCATGCATACAGAGAAATGAGCATAGTTCTAGTTGTAAGGTTATATTAAATCATATTTACAGTGTCGTTCAAGTTAAAACAAGCTGCATTGTGAAGTTCTATCAATCTACTGCCAAATTTACACATTGTTAAGTCAATATTTCAGTTTATGTGATTCTACGCTAACCACTGTTTTATTAAAGTAGATGGTTTTTGCATATCGTGCTTGCTTTTATATTGAGCATGTTCATGGTTTCACAAAATGCATTTCAAGGCTAAATTTAATCATTTGATAACGGTTTTTGGTCTGGAACAAATTTAACAAAGTATAATGTATTCTTATAGGAATTTTTTGATACAATGTTCACATATGATAGTTTCAGTAGATCAAGCAAATGTTGGAATAGAGTAGCTTCCTGTTTTTGTGGTCTGGCAATATTTAAGAAAGACTACTTAATTTACTTAACTTGTTAAGTAAAGAAATGAATGTGCTGACCATTGTTTTTATATATCATTATATTACTTTATTATATTACTTTACTATATTACTTTATTATATAGCTTTATTATATTACTTTATTATACAGCTTTATTATATTACTTTATTATTTTACTTTATTATATTACTTTATTATACAGCTTTATTATATTACTTTACTATATTACTTTATTATACAGCTTTATTATATTACTTTATTATATTACTTTACTATATTACTTTATTATACAGCTTTATTATATTACTTTACTATATTACTTTATTATATTACTTTATTATATTACTTTATTATACAGCTTTATTATATTACTTTATTATATTACTTTATTATACAGCTTTATTATATTACTTTATTATATTACTTTATGGGCAATCATTTCATTTCAAATAAAAATGTTTTTAAAATTTTTACTATGATCATAATAAATAAGTACACATGGTTACTCTCCTTTTTAAAATACACTTTTTTCAACTATAAATATATTTAAACTCAAAGGTTAGATGTTAAATTTACCCTCCAATTTGGATGATGAACCTTTTGTCCGCATTTGCTGTTTTACATAAATTTTAGTAAAGCAAATTTTCTTATGCCCAAATTGTTTTTATGCCTGCCAGTATTGTGTTAATCCTAAAATGAACAACTGTCCTCTAGTATGAAAAACCTACTGCAGTGGTCTAAAGGTATAACATAAAGCCCAAAGTTATAATATCAATTCAAAAGCTGTAGCATGAAACCCAAAGGTATAACATGACGTCTAGAGCCATAATGTAAAATCTATGAGGTCTAAAGCTATAAAATTGAGGTCTAAAACTATAACAAGAAGCATAAAGCTACAAAAAAGCCTAAAGCTCTAACAAAGTCTTCAGCTATAACAAAGTATTTACCTTTCGAGAATTGTCAGTATAGTAAAGTTCTTCCATAAACATCAGTCTGCAGGGTCTCTGACTTTCATCCAACTATATTAACCAGAAGATTGCACACATTAGTATTAAATATGTTGTTTATTGCTGTTTAGTTTATCGCTGCTTTTAGCTCCATCGTATGATGTGCTTCAGGTTTACTGTTGAGCTTCAGAAATGCAACTTTTATGTATCACCTAAACTACTCTCTGATGCAAAAGAAATGAAAGTAATATACACTAATTTAACTGCTACCAACAGTAAGCCCAGCGATGTTTTTATCATCTTAAATCAGTTAGTCAGAAGGTGGGAGTTTAGGTGACTGGTTCTCTAGAACCGTACAGAGTTATAGAAACTTTGAAAGATAACATAGAACCTTGTGCAATGCTACTAGTAAAAGATGCATTAAAAATTAAAACCGACTATTGGTGGAGCCATCATTATTAATGAAACGTGTAAAGTGAAAACACTTCTGTGTGCCGTCACAGTAACCCATAAGTCACTTTTAAGTGTTTCTATTCACATTTAATGTCACTTCAAAGCAGGTAGAAGTGAAACCGAGGGATTGTTCTGTCCAGCTTTTAGAAGTCAAACTTTTTTGTCGTGCAGCTATAGCAGCTGATTAAATGGATTAAAGTAAAAGTATTTTGCTGTCGCGTGTAAAAGTGAAACCAGCTGCCACAAAACATGGAGTTTCAAAAAGTTTCAATATGTTGTGATGCTAGTGCAAGTCCTTCAACTGTACTACTATAAACTTTAATGCGACAAATAAATCGTCCAATGAGCATGAAGAATGCTGTGAGAAACTAGTGCAGCAAGTAAATATTCTTCTTTACTTACAGCTGAATCAAATGATGATCAAAATAAGTTTTAGATTTAACTCAAGCTCATTTGTACATTTACAATAGAAAAGAATCAAATCCTAACCTAATTTCCTACCTGATGTGTTGTGCTGTATGCAATTAGCTCTTTTTCTGTTGGTCTCACTACATGTCGTTTTAGCCTAAAACAGTTAAGTCTCTTACAACATGAACTACTGCAATGTGATACAGACACTAAACTAAAATTATTCTATAAAGATTCTTCTATAAAAATACAATTCTAGTAAAGGAATACAGGCAAATCTACCCGCTATGTCATTTCCTTAATATATCATTTCACTAATATGTTACTTTGTCGAATGACATCAAGCAAAGAGATTTTGACAGATGATTCAAGGCGCTTATTTTTGAGAAGTTGAAATAATTTCATCTGTCTGAAACTATTTTAAAGTAATTATACATATTTTTAATTATAAAATCACATTTTTTTGCATGTAAACCTAGTGTAAAAAGCATTGAAATACCACAGTTATTTTTAATAACATTTGCAATTCTTAAGATTATAAAAACTGATATAGCTTAGATCTTTCCCACATTTAACTGGCTAATTAGAATTGTAAAACAAACATTAAGCTTTTAAATTATATTTATGTGAACAATTACTTGCACTGTATTTGCACTGGTAGATTTTCATTTTTTATGAGATTCAAACTTTCAAATTTACAGATCATATTATCATAATTATTGCTATTATTAACAATATAAGTTAAGAAGGAGTATCATTGTACTTGAGGAAAAATTATCTAATCAATTACCAAAACCATTTCAGCAGATTAAGTTTCATTTCCTGAGTTTTTGAAAACTGTCTCATCTATGAGTTAAAAGGTTGTCAAAAGAAGATGTTATTGTGTTCTTATTACCACCCGATAGACTTGATTTTCAACATAGGTCTACTAGTTGCTAAACATATATTCTAACAAATCCTTACAAAATCCATAGATGTGGAGCTTATTGATGCAAGCTCCATTGATATAGAACTTGCAGTCAAGCCAAAACACACAAGAAGTTGCTGTTTTGTACTTTAAGGACATAAAATTTAAATTTGCTGTAACAATTCCACCTTTCGAAATATAAAGTTCTCAATTTCATAGCTTTCATCACATCATAGAAGTGAATTACACGGTCAGAAGTTGCTGTAAACATAGACACAGAACTTACTTGATACAGTAAGTCAGTTCATCACCATAGTAGTCATTGGTTGACCCAGCTATCACCTAAAAATAGACTTGTATATATTACGAACAAATTTTACTTGTCACAGCTAGTAGTCTCTACATTAGAATAATGTGATTGGTTTGATGTCAACGGGATTATATTTTCACCATTTATTTTAAACATGAATGTTTCAAGTTTCAACACAGTATCAGTCTGAAATTTTATGACCAACCACAGTTGTACAGAGCGTTACATTGTTAACATCTCTTTACCACTTTGAAGCTCAG
The DNA here is from genome assembly GCF_963576615.1 of Watersipora subatra. Lineage (NCBI taxonomy): Eukaryota > Metazoa > Bryozoa > Gymnolaemata > Cheilostomatida > Watersiporidae > Watersipora > Watersipora subatra. Next base: position 33,409,029 of record NC_088718.1, on the reverse strand, counting down.
TCTTGTGTACACAAGCAAGTCCTCTGATGCTAGACTGTGTTAACAACTTAACATCAACTGTTGAAGTACTTAGAAGAGCACAATTCCTTTTGGAGTGAATATCATCTCGAAGCTTTAAGCTTTAAAACTCCGGTAGGTTTTCAACTCAATGGAAAAAATCAAATCTAGGAAGTAGCCCTTTTTACACTCTTTGAACAAAGTGATATTTTAGAAATAACAGAAGAAACATAATGGTTGCAGTACACTGAGTCTGATAGAGTGTGTATATTTGTTATGAATAGAAAAACTAAGAGTTTTAGTGTGAAACTCTTGTCACTAAGAAAAGGAAGCTTTCTATAGCTTTGTCCAATTACAAGCATTCAACACCAAAAACTTCAATAAATGTGTTATCAGAAACTCATGTCCTATCAGCATCCATTTTTCATCTCTCGCTCTGGTGAACTGCCCTCAATATATTGGCAATACCTTGAGAGTTAGTACTTAAACAGACATTAAAGTTCTGAATTATACTAAAAACGCATCAAATCACCAAAACATTCAAACATGGCCAAAACTTTACAATCCTAGGGGGTAGGATCTTATTGGAAAACAACTCGCCAAATTATCTCGGTTTTAAGATTCAGTGTGTTAAAACAGTTAAGAAGCTAATAATAGCAGAGGTTGATAAAAGACAGCGTGTTTATGCTTACGATGGGCTCTGTGAATTGACCTTAGTTTCTGATCTCTAGATAGTACACATTAACTTCTGCATGCAGACAACTCACGCTTCCTCGAACTTCATTTTTACAGTAATCAATCATCCAGAGAGCATCGGAGTTTAAACAATTATTCGATGCCTCCATGTTTGTTCAAGGAATGATAGCTTTGACTAGTAGATGGTTCGCCTGACAGCAAACGCACGTAATGCTTGCACGTGAGTTTCGCACCAGTTTTCCACCCGACTTGCTAGGGTTTATAATAGTGCTGGGCACGGGTAGTAATACTCGTTAAACTCGCGGGTTTATCTTCTCTCGAGTATCGGGTAATAGAGATTTTGGGTATTCCGGTCCTTCGGGTTCGGGTTTTGACTTTCAAGTTCGGGTTTTGGTACACGGATCCGTCGGGTAGTGTTAACAAAAACTCGGTCTATTGCACCCTGCGCTCTTAGTCTGGGACCACAGGGCATCTCTGTGTCATTTTTGCTAAGGAGGCATGGCAATGGAGTTTAACGAGTCTTTAATTTAATAGATAAAATAAAATGTATCATACCTTATTTACTATGCCTACTAGAAATATTGTAGTCAAGAAGTGATTACTTGTCATTAAAAGGTGAGAAGAAATACTTACATCACATTTTCTTTGCGCAATTAGCCAAATCGGCTTTGTAAACTAATCTATGCCATTTCTAATACGGCGCGTGTTCGCTATCACCGATAACACATAGGTCCTAAGTCTGTTTCCGCTATCGCCTTGTTAAAAACAGCTATCAGCGTTGATAAAAGCAGTGAAAATTTAATAACTCTGTTTAAATTTATTACCACAGCTAGCTATTATGGATTACATAATTCATTATAACTAAGTTTTACTAAGCCAACAAGCCTTACTAACGGAAAAAGCCGATAATGTAAAGTTTTTTATGATATTTGGAGCACCATCTACAAAAAGTCAGAGGTACATAGAACATGCTTAAGTATTAAGCTACCATAGACCCTATCTTCTGCCACCTGTTGACACGAAAATGCCCTGTAGCCCCAGACTATCTTGACTGTTTAACAATCCACCTGTTAACGCTGCGAGTACGAATGTCAGTCAATAAAAACTATGAAAAATGATAAATAAATTGAAAAGAAATATAATTGCTTTGTAAATTTGAAGATATATCTGTTTAGAAAATTTAAACATAAAATCCATATCAATAAACCCGATACCCGAAAAACCCGTAGGCAAAAAAATACCCGAGCCTAGCACTACTAGCTACCCGATACTCGAAAAACCCGTACAGAAGGGGGCGGGTCTAAACCCGTTGACCAAGAAGTACTCGTGCTCAGCACTAGTTTATAAGTGATTCTGGAAGAACCACTGCTATTATTTTGCAGCATAGTACTCAATTTTGAATGCTCAGACTTTTCAATGTCCAGAAATAGCCTAGTATGTATTATTCCAAGCAAGCGAGGGTTGTCTGGGTTACCAAAGGGACTCTTTTACATTGAGTTATTCTTGAAGCTGTCTATACGACTACTAAACTAAACACGCTAAGAACATTTATTGGGACAAAATACCAGTTTTCAATCAAAATATTTGTTTGCTTTTGTCCAATGTAACTTTAATAAAATACACGACTTTTACACCTTCAGATGGCAGAAGTGATTGACAAAGCTGTATTAAGTTGCTAAGGACGTAGATACAATGGATCTTTGTATTTTATAGATCTGCTAAATGCTGTCTAAATTATTTGAAACTGGCTAGTTGAATATTTGTTAACAGTTTTTTATCAAAGTAATTGTTTTTTTATGATAGTTTCAATGCTTAAAAATAGTAGTACCAAGATTTGTTTTCTCTGTAACTAAAAACATTTTTCAAATAAAAATAAGCTAGCGTTGCTTTGTGAGATAGCAAGTTGTTCATCTTATTATACCATCGTTCTAATATCTTTAGCGCCGAGATATAGCTACACTGGCAGCAATGAAACATTTTTAAAGCCTTTTGGTACAAAAGTTGCTTTCTCCATGTAAGCTGGAAATAATAAACGATAATATTTCAATTCTCTTCATAATAGCAAACTTTTAACACATTTATCTAGGTAAACTGTGGTTGCTGATTATTTAGGTAAATATTATTTATTGACTTCAGTATAGCTAGCAGTATGCCTGGTTTGGCCTAGGATTTGTTTCATTTGTAATCAGATAGCCCATAGGATAGTGTTTCAGAGGCTAGTTCACAGGAGCTAGATAGTTTTAAATCCAAATTATTCTAGCGACATGGTGGAAGAAGTAGAGCATATGCATGGAAAGGTTAGATGAAATCAGCCAAAAGATGTGGATACGCATAACGTTTACTGCGACTAACAGAGGCAAGCATGCACATACATACTCACTAATTCTGCTCTTTAGCTCTGCACCACCAGTTTAAACCCACAGCAGTGATTATTTTGCTTTTTCAATATGATGCTTTATGCCTACTAGCATGTCTTCAATAGCAGAGTTACTTTTCCACTACCCTCTTAATGCATAGATTTACAACCAACAAAGTTGTCTCAAAAATTCATAGTTATGTTTCTTGAACCAATATAATATACATTTGAGAATTGTTTGGGGACATAAACTTACCGATATGTCATCAATAGCAGGGTGCTTTGACATGGCCTCTTCTATAGGTCCAGGATATATAACATCTCCCAGGACTTTGAATCTAATAGCATCTGCTGTTCTACCTTTGATGATGAATGTGCCATCTTCATACATCATTCCCATATCTCTACATACAGATAGTTTGCCTTCACGATAGAGGTTTAATAAAAATAATGATTATTATAACATTACAAACACTATGGGTACTAGCATTTAATTGAACTGATGGCATTTGCAATCTTCCCTCTATGTAACATAAACTAGCAGTAAATCCCGAATTTATTTTATTTGAATATGATCGTGTGTAGATTTTCAACACAAACAGCTACACTGTTTTCACAATAACAATCCAGTATCAGTTTCATAAAAGGCAGTTGTCCTTTATGCATGCCAAAGTACATTCTTGAATTGCTTGTCAGATGAGTGTTTTAACTTTAAGAGGCTAGTGCTCTGAAACCAGATGGAAGTTTAAAACCACATAATATTAGCAAACTGACAGAAGGCACGGAGCATAAGCGTTTGTAGCTTGGATGAGCACATACGCTCACATGCACGCACACAATGACAATGTGTAATTTAATAATATAAATAGATATATTATAGTTTGTGATGAAGTTCAAATGAATTCAGACTTTAGAGCAACTGACTAAGGAGCTGAATGTCTTGAGTTCAATTCCATTGCAAAGCAATCCTTTATTTTATCTTTTAATTTTGGTCTCAGACAGACAGATGGAATCTTATAGTAGATAAGATAATAACACAAATAATTTCAGTTCTATAAATAGAAAGATTGTAGGAATCACTCAATTTCTTATTTTTGCAAAGACAGTTAATAATCAAGGCGCAGAAAAATTCTCACAATGCATTCCTACCCTGTTTTAACAAATCCATCTTCAGTGAAGAGATCTTTTGTCAATTGCTCTTGTTTCCTGTATTCTTTCAATTGACTGTAGGTTTTCACTTGCACCATGCCATCTTTACCAATGTCCACCACCTCACCATTTGTGTCAACAATCCTTAACTAACAAAAAAACAAAACAGAATTTAGCTTGATTTCCTAAGGCTACTGCATATTTGTACAGAGAATGCTAAATTATCAGTAAGCACTGTACAAGTGAAAAGGTTTACAGCCTTGAAAACGGAAAAAAAAAAAAAATTAATTGGAGTTTTCAGAATTTTTTGGTATGTAGTGTTTACTACTATTTATGTAATATAAATAAAATTTATTTGCTATGTTCTTCAGATAACCTCTGAATATATTAAAGATATCTAAAAAGTAAAAACTTTGAACAGCTATAACAAAGATTTAACGACTGAGGTGGAGCATGGCTGACAAATTTTGCTATACAGGTCAACACACCTCTTGTCACGTATATAATTGTGCTTAGACATGGTTGAGCGCATTATTTAATCAATTGTGTCAAAAACATGTTCATAGATGTTTTGAAAAAAGTATATTTATTTAATGTGTTTCTTAAAAATTTCAGACCCTTCCTTATAGTACTTCAAGGAATATAATAGTGCATCAATTTATGTCCCCATTTGTGGTCTAAACACTCTGCAAACTCTGATTTTAAAGGTTTGATATACATGTATAACAAAACAAACATTTAGGAGAGCTGGTATCTCAGCGAGGCTTCTAGCTTGCCACAGAAAAAAATTGGTTATTCAACACGATGTAGGCCTTCACCTTTTAACATGACAAAATAAATAATGCATTGAGCATTATTTAAAAATGCTAATAAAAAATGTATGTAGATTACAAAAGATATTGTAAACTAAAACCAAAACTTGACATGAAATCAGGAGTTGCTTTCTTCTGCTAAATAGGTAATACCTATAAGTGTTGAACTTCACCGTCAGTATTAAATGTTACAAACCTGTGTGTTAGGCTTTACCACAAGTCTGGCTTGCATACGGGCTTCTTCACCTTCCTCCGTGTCATATAGTGATGTCGTAGCAATAATGAACGTCTCTGTCATTCCATAAGCAGTCTAAAGAAGTATGGAAAAAGTAAAAATGAGCAGACACACTCTTTTCCTAATAAATACATTCTAAAAATTTTTTTAATTAATCGAGTCAGTTTTCAAAAATCAATATTCGATCTTTGGAGTTTTTCTCAAATAATCAGTTTATATTATTTCTTCATAAATGTTTTCAAGCTGTTTGTAGTTCATTCAAACCGTAAGAAATTTTAAGAATATTAAGGCTTTTATTAAGCATTCAAATTTCAGAACCTATGCTAATGATATTATGCACTGGCAGCATATTATGCACATAAACATAGATATATGTATAAATATACATATAAGTCAGATGAGTGAGTATATATAAATAACCAAATGGACAAACAGAAACAAATAAATAGATACATATACATATATCAACAAACATATAAATAAATATATTAATAGAAATATAAATACATGAATACATTAGTAAATACCCATATAGATAAATATATTCATAAATAAACACATTAATAATAAGCAAACAAACATGTTATTAAATATTTAACTAAATTAATATTTTAATATATATAAATAAACATATTAATAATTATGTTGATAAACATGTGAAAAAAATAAAAAATACACTAATAAATATATAAATAAGTGAATATAATAATAAATATATAAACAAATAAAATAGTTAAATAATATAAATAACTAAATTTAACAATAAATTTAAAAAAATATATATATATACACGTATATATTTATATAATGGATAAGTAATCAGGCCTACTGCTAACAGCACTCTACGCTCTGAAAATCGTGGAGTGTTATAAATAACTAGATGTGTTGAAATGGCTATTTCAACTCATCTATAACAGAGCTTATCAGAAAATGTTGATGATCCACTGGAAGACAGAACTAGAGGCGAAGGGAATAAAGCTGGTGGATGTAATAATCAGGTGTGGTATCTATCAAGGTGACTCCTTATCAGCAGTACTTTTCTGCATATATGTAAACCCTTTAAGCAATATGCTGGAGGAGATTAAAAATGTGGGTAAGTTTAAGTGTGGCACCAAAATAAACCATCTCTTCTGGATGGATGAGATGTAAAAGCTTTCTGCACTCCCAGTCAGAGAAACAAAATCATTTTTAATGAAGAATCAATAACTCTTGATTACTAGCCCAAAAAATTGGCATTAAGCAAATTAAAAAGCATAGGCAATGAGGAGCAAACAGTGTGGGAAGAAACATAGTTCTCTTCTTACAAAGGCCATCCCTTGAAAGATTTCCCTCAAGTTCTCTTTGAAGCCTCTGGAGACAATCTGTGACCCGTTTAAGAAAAACTTTATTGGTGGAAAGTCAAATTTGTCATTTATAATGCAGTTTCTGATCATGGTACTGACTGAGCCTGGAATCATCAAGTACTGAACTCTGCAACAAAATACCAAAGAATATTGTTTTTTTTATCATTATGTAGCTGTGGAATCTTCACACACAACTTGTACCACATAACTCCTTTTAACTTTCTTACTTGTCAATCTACTTCCTAGCATGAAGCTCTGCTAGTTGGCAAGTTGCTATACATGAAGAGTTTAGAATAACAAAAATAACTCAACATACTGTAAAAACTCTATTAGAATTCTATGGCGCTCTATTTTGCAACTCTTTCCTATAGTGACATTTTATTAGACTGATGATCTAATTTTTCGACTACCCTAAGACATTTATGTTTTCGCCTCATCTAGCTTTCGCGTTTTTGCGGAGTCATCCTCTTGCAAAAATCTCATGAGCGAAACTAAACTATCATAACGAACGAGCAAAAACACGGGATTAAATAGCTTTTTTCATTGATAGTCCAAGAAACAAATGGCAGCAAGCGATCAAATTGCATTATCGATCTCGCCCACACAATTCTACCTGCGATTCACAATTACAAACTAGTCCCAAATTGAAAATATTTTTCTTACCGGTGAACCGAACCTGAGGAATCTAATTATGTTTGTTCCACTGCATTTGTTTTTACATCACTATATTTTCGCCCTCATCAGAGCTACGAAATTAAGTTGCAGCGAAATTTTATACTGCATGCTACTCATGAAACTAAATACTAGCGAAATATAAGTGAAATAGGGTGCCCATTAGAATTTTGAGCAAATAAATTAACTCTTTTCCGGTTGAAGCAAAGCTAATGTCACCTATATTTTGCATTTTTCTTCGAGTGGAGTGACATTAATGTCTTTGACATCAGGTTTTCTGTTAAACCATTTTTGTAGGCAATGATAAATCAAACCAAATTAGACAAGGAACTACTTTGTTTAACAAAAAATATTACTCCAATACAGTTATAAACTATTTCAATGGTGGTGCTTTCAAAGTTTTATCGAAAATAAATTGTGAAGCTTTGGAGTCGGAAAATGGACTTTGGTATACCACAAAAATGGTGGCTATTAGATTGTTTAGTGTTCCTCAAGAGTATTCTCATCCTTCATAAAAAACATCTTAATGTCTTCAGGTAAGATTTTAAACCACATTATGGATGGTTCTGAAGACAATGTATCTGATTTAGACTTGAATGACCTCAAATCAGAGTGCAGTTTTGATGATTGCGACAGTCGGTTTTCTTTTATACACCGTCACTAAAGCCATGGCAACAACAAAAGAATCAATTGTTATTTATTTAACCGAGTCATTAGTAATATCATTATGCAGACACTTTTCTACCGATCACTCTCAATTACGGGTTCATAAAAATCAAAATAGGTCAAAGTGGCTGCCAAATAAAGGTAGCGTTCAAATGAAAGGTTGTGCCATATTTTTCAACCCTTTTCCTATAGCGGTGTTCTACATGTATTAAAAGTGACGCTCAAATAAAGTGGCATTTTAAAAGAGGTTTTACGGTAGCTAAATAACTTAAAACAACAAAGATGACTTGACATTAGCAAAGTTTAATAGCCTCTTTTTGGTCTCTGACTAATTAATACTACTTTACTAAATGCTAATTAAAGTTTAAACAATATTGTTGTTTCATTGGAATATTTAAAAACAAATAAAAAGTAATATTTTCAAAACTAAGCTAAAGACCTCAGTCAATGACTGCTTTTTGAGATCTACATGGTGAAGAGAATCTGTCCAAGTAATGTGTTTGGTTTACTTTAAGTAGTATACCACCACTTAAAGATCATAATTCTAGATGACTCACCCTTCATCAATAACACCCTGAGTGATGACCTTGTTACTCTCACTGAGAGGAACATCCTCTCTGATGTCTGGTATAAAGACACACTTGGAAACTTTACCTGCGAGCACCCATGCTGCGCAAGAATAGCTTATCATTTCATCTATGTTGGGGTTCATCGTCAGCATCGGCTGCAATGAATTTTGAGTTTTAAACACTGTCAATGACATAAGATATACTTGTCTTCCATAAACATTCCATTTAACAACAATTCAGAAAAGATTTCCAACAATAAAAAGCATGTAGGTCTAGAGCTTATATAATAAATAACAGAGATGGTTTCAGAGTTTTCTTTCAGCTAAAATGCGGAGAGTTTTACTCTAAAATGCTGCTACTTCTCTCCAACAATGAGATAATATGATAAACTGCTAAGGAAGTATGACAAGGTAAAAAAAGGAAGTAATTTTTTCTTTCATATTCAACACAAAAGTATTTTTCGTTATAGCTCTCAATTCTTAAAAATTTACATGCCAACTGAGAAAGGTTTTTACATGTTAGCAGTTTGCATTATTTGTTTTAAAATGTTGTCAAGCTGTTTATATGTTCATTCATATCATAAAGAATTAAACAAAATTATAATTAATGAACTTTTATTAAACACTCATATACTGACAACACATACACACGAGCATATACTGTGTATATATATATATATATATATATATATATATATATATATATATATCTACTATATAAACGGCAATCATTGTCTGTGTGTGTGTCCACTTTATAGAGTACCGTACTTTTCGGACTATTAGCCGCTACTAGGTACCTAGGGCGCATTAACGGGGATCTCCGGTTAGTGCGCCTGTATACATAACCTATTCATCTTTTTTACACAAAAATCACGTGATCTCTGGTTAGCGTGGCTCTTTACGGTGCCCAACGACACTGTTCCCTTTTAAACAGCAAAGTTGCTGTCGTGTTAAATTGCACCGTCCTGAGTTCTACAGCTATACAAATGTACTACTTATTAAATAAAATAAATTAATGAGTATAGTAATTTACATGCAATTAATATTTACCGCCAACGTGTACCGAGAAGGTCACGTAAACGTTTGTTTCTTGCGGTCACTGAAAAAAGCGTTGTTTTCACGTACTAAATTTCCACATCAAAAAGGTAAGTACTTCTTATTCAATGTTCTATTGTCTATGAAATGCTACACCTCCACTACTTAAAACTTTGTATTTGCAACCATTCGTGATAGTAAGTATGTTCATTTCCTTCCGCAGCTGACTTACTTTTACTTTTTTTCCAGTTATGAGTACCACAGAACTACAGCTACTACAGAACTTGCGCCGGCACTCCGAGCGTTGCGATAGGTAACGGTGAGCAGAAAGTGAGCAGCATATATTACAAAAAAGCACACAATCTCATGCACTTTTAGAAATGCTTGAAGCTGCACAATGCCTCCCAAAAAGCCTACTGCCCAAACACAAGAACAGATTGATTCCCTTAGAAAAAAAGACCGAATTCGCAAAGCAGCAGCTAGATGAGCAGAAACTGCAGAGCAAACACAGCTACACCCACAGCGAAAGAGAACTGCTACTGCAACTGCTAGATGTGCAGAAACTACAGAGCAAACACAGGTACATCGAGAGCAGGCCAAAATAAATGCTGCAGCTGCTAGAAGTGCAGAGACTGCTGAGCCGACCCAGCAGCAACTCAAACCGCTCAGAGCAGACACTACAGCGGCCAGATGTGCAGAAACCTCCAAGCAGATGCAGCGGCGACAAAAACATGATGCACTAGCTACAACAGCTGCTCGGCAAGCTGAATTTTCAGAGCAGATGAAACGGCGACAACAGCAATATGCACTAACTACAGCAGCTGCTACCAGGCGCCGTGTATGGGCAGAAAACTTTGCACTTGACTACAGTCCTGCAACACAGTCTAGGGCCGAATTTTTCTACGGGACGAATGTCCAAAAATGCTCCAGATGTAATGCCTTACGTTGGAAAGGCGAGAGGCCATATATGTAATTTATATAGTAGATTTTATTGATAATAAATTTTATCAACACAACCACATTACTGCTGCACAGTTTGTATATACCATGTCAAAACACAGGCAATAGACGAAGAACTGGTGAGTCATGATTAGTGTTTTAAACATGTAGAAGTCTCGATTCAATAAATACTGGCAATAGCTTAGCAGTGCAAAAGCAAAATATTTTCCAGAATTTCTTAAAATAAATATGTAAAACTTTTCAATACTGCTAGTTTGAAAAACTTCAGTTTGCTTAGCAATGTCAAGTTCATTATCATTTCTGTGTACAAAATTAGGACAACTTCGATTTGAGTGGTTCGAGACTGATGTATTGTAGACTAGCTGTAGAGCACATTGCATATTTTCATTGTTCTTTCCAACATTATTGACATGTATGTCTGCATATGTGTATGCAGTCTGATCAGCACAGAAATTTCAGTAGATTGCATATTTGGAGTTGTTTTACAATATGAAAGATAACTCTCAATAAAACTATTGCTTTACGTAAATCTGTCCCAAACACGGGTAATGCAGCTAGTATATATATAATTTCTATCATGTGATGATTAACCAACAGCTAAATACTCTCCATATTACACATTATACTATAAATGTACTGTATATAGTATAATTTATACTATGAAGGTTTGTATATATATATATGATATGTGTATCACTCGTATCAATATCACTTGTATCAATATAACTTGTATCAATATTGATATATTAATAATGTTTATATGTATATTGATTTCATGATATGTAATATTAACATATATATATATATACATATATATATATATATATATATATATATATATATATATATATATATATATATATATATATATATATATATATACATGTATATATATATATATACATATACATATATACATAAATGTATATTGATATTGGTATTATTGATACATATATTATAAGATATTGGTGAATAACTAACTTATTTGGTAAATTTAATTTTTTTCATTTATTGGCCAGATTTAATTAGGAGTATTTGGATTGATTTACCACTAATTTGCATATTAAGAACATGATAAACATTAATTCTTTTTGCACTTAGCTGGTTTATACTAAAATATTTTTTATGGACTAACTCCAATGCTAACCAAAATCTTACTGGCCCCATTTTTGGTAGATAGGTGATTAGTATCATAACTTCCTTGGCAGTTTTTATATTGTTAGCTCTTAAGATTCTTCCATGACTTATCTAAATCTTATTAAATAGGCACAAAAATTCCTTCCTTTCTCAAAACACATGATCGAAGTACTACTAAAACGTGCTTAGTACTAAAATTACAACTTAGTGTAGACGGTAAATGAGACATACATGCAAATGTAGCATTTCTACGAAAGCATTTTAAGTGGTGCGTGTTTATCTTTTATTGGTGGACAAAGGCTTCAGTGTGTAGTACATCGGAGTATAGGCCTATTTTGTCACGTTAGTCAATTGCGATTATAAAATTGTTTTTAGGTGATATTCTCGCACTAGCACAACAATTATTGAGTTGGAAAGAGACTTTAGAAAAAAAAGTTTTTAAATCAAAACACAGAGTTTCATTAGAATCTAAGCGAAAGCTTGAACACAGTGAGTAATAATGTCAAATACTCCAGACAAATTGAGCTAATCACAATAGAGCTTTTATAATATAACCCATAGGTTTAAACAGACAATTACTACATAGTGTAAAAAGATTTATTTTTGTTTAACTCGATTGGTTTTGTGATTGAGAGATATAGTAATTTATTGCAAGAAAAAAGTTGAGTTGAAAAAGTGAGTTGAGTTTAACCAGCTGATGCTATCAAAAGTTGATTTTAATTGTTTGCTACCATTCTCAGATTTTTCTTTCATATTTTACAATTGTTAAATGAAATGTTGGCAGGTCATGATGGTTGTTTTAAAAGCTTTTGCATTTGCTTCTTAAATGTGATTTAAAATCAAGAAACAAGGCAAATCTGAAAGATTACAGGCTAATGTTAAAGCAACAGAAAAATTACATAAATTTTAAAACCTAGTTTTTTGTAATCTGCCATAGGAAAGCTTGAGAGAGCATAAAACTCAAGCGACAGAGACGGTGCTAGCCTGTCATCCCTTTTCCTACAGCCATGATACCACTCTGTAAATTTTCCTTTTTGTAGCTTTAAAATAATACTTGAAGTATTAATTGAAATTTTGAATACATATAAATACTGCCTTTTTTATGTTAGGATTATGCAATGCTTGTCTTGCAAAAACACTTTTAAGGATGATCAAAACTAATTCAGAGTTATCTCCTCTTTTACTAAAAGAAGATAACTTACACACTACGAAATAAAAGACAATAAATTTCTAAAGTTGGTACCTCCACATTTTCAGCTCTTAGTTGCAGGAGTTCATTGGCTAAAGTATAGTGACTGTGAGCAATACACTTGGGCTTCCCTGTACTTCCCTGCAACACAACAATTTCATTAAAACATCATTATGAATTGCACTGTTCCATGCTCTTCACTTCACAGCTAGATACAAACTTAGCAATATGCGGAACCTCAACTTCTTATTACCTCACAAACCAGTTGTCGTTAAAAATTCATTTTAGCAAATATTTGGCTTTATATCCCAAAAGACTTTCCACCGTATAAAGTTTAAAGTTTTTTCAAAATATTTCAGTTTTGTACTAAAAGTGATGAAATGAATAAACAAGATATAGAAATTAAAAGATAAGTCAACTTGAAATTTGTTTATTCTGAGTTTGCATAAGTGATAGAGATATGAATATAAAAATATCAAAAACCCACTGATCTTTATATCCACATTGAACTACGAATTTATGCATCATCGACTCTCCATGTCTGTTTCCATCTCCAAAGTAACATAACATTATTATTGACTATAACTATGAGAATTCAGTTTACAGATAACATTTGACTTATCAAGTTTGTTTTTACACTGTCTTATATAATATATTTGTTTTCGTGCTATAAATAGTCACCAACGGCCTTTATTAAAAAGCTATACTGTGATTTTAGGCTAAAGAGCAAATAAAATTGGTCGCATTGTATGCTTATAGAGATACAATTTTATCTATTAATTTCACTGCATGGTTCAATCATTTTAAAACACCAACCTCAACTTTGTATATAGAGACTATACTGCACATGTCAAGCTCACCAACCTCAACTTTGTATATAGAGACTAGACTGTACATGTCAAGCTCACCAACCTCAATTTTGTATATAGAGACTAGACTGCACATGTCAAGTTCACCAACCTCAACCTTGTATATAGAGACTAGACTGCAGATGTCAAGCTCACCAACCTCAACTTTGTATATAAAGACTAAACTGCACATGTCTAGTTCACAAACTTCAACTTTGTATATAAAGATTAGACTGCACATGTCAAACTCAGCAACCTCAACTTTGTATATAGAGACTTGACTGTACATGTCGCGGCCACTTGCCATGACATTGTTCGCTACGTATCATTTCGTTTTACTATTGAGAGGTTGGTTATCTAATATCGATTTCGTTGACTAAATTATTTCATCTGCCTATTATGGAATAGCTTAATTTGTGCCAATGACCTAGCCTTTATTTTACTAAGTTTCTCTCCATAGAACTACTTTCTAAGAAGTTACTCTCCATAAAGTTACTCTCGATAGGCTTACTCTCCTTAGAGTCACTGTCCCATGAGTTAATCTCCTAGAGGTACTTTCCATGGAGCTATTCAAGCTTATAAGAAGTCGCAGTTAAAACATCAATTTCAACCGTCTCCACTGAAAACGACCTACTCTCATCTAATCACATAGATGAGGCGGTCTTATAAACTGCTTCATCTATTTACATAGATGAGGCGGTTTATAAGATAATTGCAAAGGACTCAGAAACTGGACTCTGTGATTGGTACTGAGAGTTTATGGTTGATCTCGGAGAGTACTAGTTCTTTATCTCACATATCTTCAAAACCTTTTCACTATGGAAAGACATTCAAACTGCTTGCCTATATTCTTCATTCTGCGTGTAAGCTATTATAATGGCTAGCCTTGGTACCTATTTTAAAACATTCATCACAGATCATAAAATTTATAGATCTACCTAAAATAAACTAAATTTAAAATGTAGTTTTATCATTTTGCCACAGCCAACAAAGCAGTTTAATTTTATTTTTACTCAAAATTTACGGTATAAATTGTTGTCTCCTTTTTTTTAATATGTGGCTTTGCACAGATGAAAAAAATGGAGAAGCAGTTACTTAACCGTATTTTTTAAGCTAACAGTAATGAATTTTTTCAGCATCGGACATCAGATATTTATGATATCAATATTTCTACAATAAAGAACGCGGCAAGCCTTTTAGTCAAACTCAATCATGACAGCATTTTTCTTTTGAGGTCAGATTTACTGAACTAAAAACAACTATTAAACGTGGCTTTTGTAAATTGAGTGCAGAGGTTCTTGTGCAGAACTTGTTGCTGATTTTAGAACTTAAATTGAAACTCTAAAACAAAAACTTTAGCTTTTACAGCAAAAATACTGAGTGTATGTCAGCCAAAAGATTTTTCAGCAAAAATGAATTTTATGAGAAAACGCAACAACATTCCAAAGTGAAATAGTTAATGCATAGTGAAGCATATCAGATTTCATACTTCTGCACCATTCTATAACAATATGACTACCTAGTCACTCAAACCTAAAGCGGTAAAAATATGACTGGAACTAGGTTTTAAATTCTCAAAATGAAACCAGTTCTTGGTGAACCAATAGAAGTCATTACTTACTGAGGAAAAGAGATGATGGAGGCGATATTTTGGTTTGACTGACTTTTTTGCTTCTTCAAGTTTCTGATCTGATACAGACTTTCCTATCTCTGTAAGCTGACTGAGGGGTTTTAGACACCTGTGTGCAGGTGCTCTGTCATTGTGGGAATTGTCATAGAATATATGCTCTATGAAGGGAAGTCTAAAACAAAAATCATACTTTGCAGCAAGTGTTGTTTTAGCTGCTACTATGTACAGTAAAACTGTGACATCTGAAGTCACAGTTACTTGCTATGTGAAGTTTAAAATTTGAAGAGAAATTCAGTTTGTATGTTAAGTTTAGATATTTACTTCATATAAAAGTCACAAATCTTGCAAAGACATATGAGCAAATGTGTAAGCTCGGCATTGAGCAATGTCAAAGATAAACTTTCACTCAATGAAGTTTAAATGATTACCTACATGTATCTTTTATTATTTTTGTTTTCATCAGCAGTTTCACTTTTTTACATAGCTGTAATGTTTTGAAATGTTTTCTTCAAAATTACTACATATGTCGAAACCACCTTTTGCACAAAATCCACATGGTGTGTCAAATGACTTTTATATAGAGTTGACCAGAATCAAGGTTTAGTTGTACTGAAAGCTTAATAATTAATAATACTGTTACCAAAGTCAAGTAGTAGTTCTTTTACAATTACCAAAAAACATTTACTGCACAGACATCAAATGGTTTGAGCTAATCTGAGATGCAAGTTTGAAAATTTCAAGTGTCATCTTATCCAATAGTAGGCGACTTTATAAGAATTGGAGTAAGTTTATACTCAATACCTTCGCTGTTGCAGTCGAGGCCAAAATCAAAGAATAAAAAGATAGTTTCATTTAAAAAAGGTCTGCATATACTCGTAGCATATGTATTTGCTAGACTAACATTTTGAGAAAAAAATAAGGATTTATGTAGTTTACTATTTATTCATGAACGTGAAGTTATGGTCTGCATGCTGTTTTCAGCGATCGGTGACCAGCATAGTAGTTACTCTGTAACAAACTACAAACAATCCTTATGAAAATCTTTAGAATAAATCAAACGGGTTTGTTACGAGGCCAGCTAAAATATCTAAAATGGCTATTTATAAAGATCTCAGGCAATAACCTTAAATAATGCATTGCCATGCATCCAGTTATCAATAGAACACCTGGCTGAGTTATTGCGCAAATTCATTCCTGAATTAAGAGAAAAATCTGTTGTAACTATCCTGAAATTGTCAGTAGGTCATTAGAATCCAGAAACCTCTTGTGCAACCTAGTCACTGAAGGCTGGTACCAACTGTATCACAGTATGTCAGCGTTAGTCTCACAATACAACCTGTGATCGGATGAAATAACTTTGTTCACACTATCACAAACCAATCTGTGCTGACATTAGTGGAATTCTGAGTAGAAGTGATCAAATTGTACAATGCAGTGGCTGAAACGAAGAAATGCTAGTCCTGCAGCCAAAACCATAAAGGAAGAGATAAATCAAGCAATTAGCCAATCACCATTGCCAGAGTGGTGCACATTGCATTGAGTGTCATGGATGCACACTGAAATATCAAGAAGGTTTGACAGCTGCAATGTTTCCCCGACATATTTGCTTTATCTCAGCGAAGTCATCGGTCTGCAGTGCACACAGTTGATGAATAATCACCGAGAGGACAACTACCGACACATTGGGATTCAGTGTTGACCAGCAATTACCGACTAGATGGAAAGAACCCAAACGCACCCAAACTGGCAGTAATATCCTAATGTCATGAGGCAACGTAATAGCCACTGCCCTTGATTGTTATTGGCTAACCCGCTATAGCATCATGGACAATGTTGAAGTAACACCACAGTGGCTAGTAGTATAAAATTGCCAAGTTATGCAGAATGGAGTAATTTCTCAAATATTGTAAATGCAGCCAGAAATTGATACCAATATGAAGGAACACCACACTCCTATGCAAACTTACTTGTCAGAGTTAGGATGGGTGTCAGTTTCTTTGAAAAAGTCTAAGAAGCTGGTACAGATTGTGCCAGAAACTCCTTCTCCCACCACTACTGCTTTTGGTACCATGTTATGTAGAATGCTTGTTATTGATATGTCCATAGGCGTATAAATGTATGGGTGCTGAAACAAAACTCCTTATTGAAAAAACTAGCAATCAATGCTATGACACAATGGGATAGTCACACCCTGGAATATTGGCAGACTAGTATACTGACATATTGTAATGACTGAATAGATACATTGACATGTCAGTGCGTTGACATGTCAATGCATTGACACATTACTGCATTGATGCATTGACACATTGAGGCACTGACCCATTAATGCCTTGATGAATTGACACATCTACACATTAACACAATAATGTATTGATGAATTGATGCATTGAAATATTGATGCATTGACACATTGATCCATTGACACACTGATAAATTAATGCATTGACACATTTATGCATCGTAAAATTACTGCATTGATGCATTGCTGCACCGATGCAATAACACATTTATGTTTTGACACATTAGTGCATTGATGAATTAACACATATATGCACTAATGGGAATTTCTGAGTTGATGCATTGATATATTGAGGTACTAGTATTTGATAAGTACTCATGTTTTTGCATTAAAACAATTGATCACTCCTGAATGTAGTACTCTAGAATCCTAATAACAACTGACTTAAAAGTTCTCCAATAACTTTTTCTCAGTTTTTGGTGCCATCAACTTTGTGACAGAGAGGCTTTGACACGCTGACAGAGAGGCTTTGACATGCTAACAGAGAGGCTTTGACATGCTGACAGAGAGGCTTTTACACTCTGACAGAGAGGCTTTGGCACGCTGACATGTCGAATTAGGTTGTAGCATGAACTTGATTCAATGTGTCCCCATTTTGCTGTTGTTATTAAATACTGGCATACAAGCGATATTGACTATTTAAATAGCGCAAATATTATTGGTAAACGGTCAATATATCAGAAGATTTTTCAAGCCTGATATGGGGCAAAAAAAGTTCAACATAAATTAAATTGGCACAGTTGTTCAAACACAGTTTTAAAAATTTACCAAATTAAAAAAAAATTTTTTATTAAAGAGACTTAAAAATTAACCAAAAAAGTTTTCGAAGACTTTGGCTAACAAATGCTTTAAAAATGATACAAATATAAATTAATAGGGCAAAATATACATGCAAATTTTCAGAATTCGGCAATCTTCGCTATCGCCCTTGACATAGCAGTGCTTAAAGTTTGATGCCACGAACTAATTAAAATGGCTGACTTACTCAATAATATACCAACTGAAAGATTTATTTGTTTTATGCTCTAGCTAGACTCAGCTTATACAAGGTAAACCTCATGGAAAGTGATCAGGTTGTCATTTTTGAATGTCAGAAGTCAGGATGTGGCTAAAGAACCTTGCTTAAATTTTAAAAGATGAAAGCACTAAGAACAGTCGGTTTGACACTTTGGCATCAAGGATAGTAGTAAAAGAGTTTGAACATCACTGATATATATTGTATACTGTAGTATGAACAGCAACTTTTTTAAAAGCATGAAGTCAGTTTTAATGGCTTTAGTTTTTGGTCAACATGCAAATCATGAAGACACATGCATAAAATGCATTTTTAACAGCGTGAAGTGTAAAAAATAAATTGAATATTCAACCATATACAATAAGTTTGCTTTTTTAGTTGCTACGCTATCAGCAAACATCCTAACTTTATCATGTACTTGCTTTTCGTCCTTCCGTTTTACTATGGAGAGTTATCTTCTCTCACAAAGCCAGTCAATTTTTAGTGTATAGTTGAAGTTGATTACATAACTATTATAGTTGATGTGTTAGAACAATTATAAGTAGATATTTCCTCCTTTTTCTCTGAATTTTTAAACATTCAGTAGGTCTATGTAGAACTGTTGAGATTAAACTGGTTTGTAATGCATAAATTACTGCTTTAATCGTCATTCAACAAGATTTATCTTCTCTTGCAAATTATTGTCAATAAAAACATTTATTTTTGTATGCATGAGCTTCAAGCTGGGAAATTTTCATATCGTTATAATTTTGATTATATAATTATAATCAAAATTATAGTTATAATTATATCAAAAATATAATTATATAATTATATCAAAAATATAATATTATAATTATAATTATATTTTTGATATCTTTAAAATCAATCTAACTTAGATTTTTCTAATATCAGTCATTGATATATTGATATTTTTAAAAACATGAGTAAACTCACAAAGTATTTAAACGGATTTTAAAAACTATTAGATCTTTCCTGTTCTTTCACTTGGTCTATGAGAAAATTTATTTTGGGGGGCCAGACAATAAAATGCATAAAAATTGCATTATTGGAAAATATATATATATACTCACAGCGAAAGCTACACCAATAGCACTGCAGGCTGTAAACAAGTTAACTGCTTCTATCGTAGAACATCCAACTACAGCAAACGTATCTTCACCTGGGATAAGACCCAGGGCCAACATTCCCTTAGCGTAGCCATCTGCCTGCAGGTAAATGATAAACTTTACGATTGTCAGTGAATATAATATTGCTCCAAGCCAATATAATAGTTCAGATCTGCTTTGTTAAAATCCTTAAGCATGATACCATATTTTCAAGTGCTTCCTTCATATAGAAAACTACTGTACAGGTTTATTTAATGATCCAAATTAGCATATTGCTAAGAAATTCAGTTACAACAAAAAGAATGAAGCTTATCATGTTCATTTGAAATGTTGAAAAAACAGCTAATGGTTCTGTAGCTACTCATAAAATTATTGATTGGGAAGTATAATGCTCGCAAAACCTTTTTTGAAAAAATCTACATAACCAAGATAGCTACTACCACCATGAAATATGCATGAGATAATATATACATGTATATTATAATATTTATATGTAAAACATAGTAGTTGATACATATTTATTAAAAAGTTTGTAAGAGTATGTATTCGTTAAAGTTGTGTTTTTATCAGCCCATGAATAACATAACATGTGTTTATCATAATTTCAAAAATCCGCAGGGTTCACTTAAAAGGCATGTTTGCAAACATATTGAGTGCAATATGCAATATCTAATGTAGCGCAACACTGTATGATGTGTCACATGTTGCCTTTGCTCATTCAATCATATGAACTATCAAAATATGTTTAAATTTTTCTCCACCCACCTTTTTTGTTGATAAATATGCTGATGCTTTCAAATTTTTTTGAAAAACACTTCATTTTGATAATATCTAAGTGGTTGTTGACAAATCTTTTTACTGCTGCAAAGCAATACACCAGTTCCTTCTTTTTTCAAGTCTCGCATTTTGTGGCCTTAATGCATTTGACATTTTTATTAGCATCGGTTGTACACCTGTGGTACAAAAGAGGCGAACTGATTTATTTTTTGCAAAAAAAATTCTCTCCAGGCATGGTGTGTGCATTTAATACCTGCAGGCTTTGCTACTTGAAACTAGGACTATATCTAAAGTGAAAACTATGGTTTGAGTGGATTTATTATCGGCAGAAATGTTTCCTCTCTATTAAGACGATGCATTTCATTTTCAGAAAAGTCGCACAAAAGCATTCAGAAATATTATAGCAGAGTTCATTGGAAACAGCTTTCTATTGCTACAAAACTTTGGCTACATGACTGCGGTGAGTCGAAGCTCTTTGTGGCCACAACAATCAATTTTCATATTTGCATTGTCATTATGTTGATTATATAAATAAGCAAAGCGTCCCGTGTTGATATGCATAAGCCTATCTGTTTAGTTGACCAGAACAAGCAGTAAGGAGTTATGCTGGCTTTCTAGCTGTGAGCTAGCTGTGCTAAGTAATCCATCCTCTAGCTAACAAAGGCTTTCAGTCTTTATAGAGAGAGACACAAACCTTTTAATTAAAATAAATTTTAGTCGAAACCTCATTTGGCTGGTATAAATACACAGGTATAGCAAATTATAGTCATATATGTATATCACTTGCTGTTGTAACCTCCGTGAGTTCAACTCCATCATGAAGCAAGCTTTTCAATCCAACATTTTTATAGCTATAGCTGGACACATCGATTTACAGAATCACAGAATCACAGAATCACAGATCATTAGACACACAAACTTTGAGATTCATATATATCATTAGTTAGTTACATAATCTTTTTCAATAGCACCCCAGGTTAGGGCTAACCAAGCGCGTCAACATGCTGGTATGAGTCTTATTATTGTCTTGTTGTCATGTGACCTACTCAGTCGCATGATCAAGTTTTTTTATGATTTTGAGTGAAATTGCATTAGGTTACAAAATCTATACAGATTGATGCGTATGACTAGCCTGTCATTTGCTTCCCTAAAAGTTTGTAAAGCATTTTGGGTGTGGCTTTTAGTAAATAGAGTGGGAGGAAAACGTAATCAACAAGTAAAGCAGTGTGTTGTGTACTTATGAAAAAGGGAACAGCGCATGGAGTGTCTTTAATTCTAGCTTAATAATGATCTTATCTTAAGTTTTAGTACATTTTATCAAAAAGTATCCGTATTTTTCTATCATTTCTGATTGCTTTTGGTGCTTGAGATTATCTGGCTGCCAGAACGTTTTACGATTAAGATCGACAAAACTTGATCACGGCTAAAACACTCAAAGCAATTATGTGCTGTATGACATCACTAGTTGTTATTGTTGTTATAGTTGATATTGGCTACGGTGTTCAAGTTGAGGCATTGGGCGGTCTCTATTATGTTGGTCTTTGCGTAATTGTAAACATCATAATCCCACTTTCACTTGATCTGACCCTTTTAACCGCAATAAAGTTTTGTTGATTTTAATCTTGAAACATTCTGGCAATCAGATCACCTTAAACATTAAAACAATTGCAAATGATAGAAAAATATTGATAATTTCTGATAAAATCTACTAAAATTTTGTTTAAGTTTATCTTACACTAGTATAAGGTGAGCAAGTGTATTCCTCATCCTAACTAGATATAGAGAAACAGTTCTGGTAGCAGTTGTAAGTACAACATCTACTTATATTCATAAACTATAGCATCCCTTGGAGTTGATCCAAAATATCCTTTCTTTAAAAACAACAAACACTACACACTCCTCACCTTATCTAGTATCTCTGTAGTGGTGAACCTTCTATTCGTTTCCAAGTTGACCACCTCACCGACTACTCCCCTTTTTCTAGCTTTCTCAAACAGCTCATATAAGACTAGATCTTTTTGAATTGGATGGCTAGGATCAGTGGCATCCACATAGCTCTTGGTTAGAGGCCCTGACATCTGGATAAAGAAAATCAATTTTACGTTTTTAACTTTTTTTAAAAACATCAAGTACTACACTTTCCTTACCTTAGCTTATGGTTAGAGTTTGTAACATCTGGATAAAGAGAGATAATTGTTATAATAGAATATCAAATACTTTGGTTTATAAAGGTTTTTAGTCCTGGTTAGCAGTACTTTTCAATAAAAATCACAGTAAATCCTTTAATATAAGCAAGAGCTCAGTACTACAAATTTTCTTAACTATTAGCACACTCCCTTATACTGTGTGTTGATGCTCTGCAAAGTTAAATTAGAAGCTTCTGGAAGCTAGCAATAGCAGATAGAATTGAGTCACATGTTTGTGATGTCACAGTTTTAAACCCTTACATAAGCTATTACTAGTATCCTGACAGTGGAGTATGTCATGAGAGATCATCAGATCTAGAAACTATATAGTGCATCACCAGGCTAGGGTTCCTGTTTTACAGTTTGTCCACATTGATGTAGAACAAGATACTTTTATCTTCCCTCATTATGACATTTTTTCCCCATTTGACGTAAACAAAAACGTTTGCTGAAATTCAAATACCTATATGTAAAACTACCCAAAAATCCTGGCATAGCATGGGTAATAGAATAATTACTTAATGAATTTGAGTAACTTACCTGAAAAGCTAGACCTTCCTTAAAATCTTTATTAAAACAATACCCACATTTTGGACCAGATTAACAATCGTTACGCGTAAGGGCCAGCAGTGGTAGTTGTTACCCCAAAGCAAGCTTGAGTATCTTAACCAACACAATGACTATTTGCTCAATGAATCCATTGTATTCCATGTAGCTTATTGATTGAGTTTGCCGCCTCTAGATCTAGAGGTCATGAGATCCAACTCAGTGCCATGGGAAGTTTTTGATGCTAGATTTTAATTGCTGGAACTGGACACAAGGTTTAATAAAAAGACAAAAAATCATAAAGTGAAACACTAAGATTTATACATAGAGATTACCAGTATTCTGAAATGCCAGAAGGTGGTTGATTGGTACAGTCGTTAAGGTGCTGGTCTACTATGGTAAGAATTGTGTGTGTAATTCCTGTATGATGTGATCTCTTTCCCCAACCATCAGTGTCAGCTTTTAACAAACAGATAGATAGGCGCAGTTCTTATTATAGTAAAGATTGTATATCTGTTGCTTCTACAGTTTCAAGCAAAGCTATAATGTAAATTATATCTCTTCTATATTTAGCTCAAATGTGGTCATCGAGTTAAACTCCCTGATTTAATATAGTTTTGATATTTATAATTGTTAAGCTTGATACAACATACTAACCTCTCTTAATCTTCTCACTGTCAGTATCTCTCAAACTCAAGTTCAATTTTCCTTACTTCCTTCGTGTAAGTTATTTTTGACAGCAAGTTGAATATGGTGAGCTAGTCTGGTGAAGTAGGCAGTTTAAACTTTCTTACAGCGAGAATGCTATGCTAGCTATGAGCATGCGCCTCTTTAGATAATTATCTGTTATCAGCTTAGCTAGCTGATAAGGTGGTCTGCCGGCAACCACAGTCTTTGAAACTATCAACAAGGTCATAAATGTTGTAGTCAATACATATTCACTCAAAAGATTGTTGAAATAAGTAGCAGTTAGACACGTGTGTTTATCAATAAAATGAATATATAAGTAATTATAAAATGTACCTCTATCCCAATTCCCCAATCTAAAGGGTTCAACTATTAAGGCATGTTTACAAACAAAATGAGTACAGTATGTATACAAATATCTAACCCAGCACAACTTGGTATTATGTGTCACATTCTGTTTTGACCTCATTCATACATATAAATTTTTTAAAACAGTTCAAGTTTTTCCACCCACCACCTATTTTTCATAAATATGCTGATGTTGGATATTTTTGAAAAGTGCTCCTTCTTGTCAACAATAACTCTGCGGATGTATACAATTTTTTTACAATTTGATAATACTTAATTTCTTGCTTTTCCGAGTCGCATATCTAGTGGCCGCAATTGAGCAAAAATTTTTGATAGCAATGGTTCTATCATCAATTGCAGCAAGGGAGGTTACGCAGTTGACATAAATTTGATAATAGGGTGGGCTTCTTAGATTAAAACAAATATTCTAAATAAAAATAGGCCTAAATTACTGAGCTAGCTTGTGATCGATCACAGGCTACATAAATTGAGGTTATCAAGTGAATCAACTTGGCATAGCTAACCATTGTGCTCAGCGGAGCTCAAAGCATGTGTGCTAATTTTGATCCAATTAATGTACAGAAAGAAGCGTTGACACAATTTTGGGTTTTTTTCACTTCTCATTGCAAGTACTAGTTGTTGCTAACTGCAGTAGCTGCAGATCACTGTATCGTAGTGTCAATTTACAAGATTTCAAGTTTTGAGGTATTTTTCACAAACAGTGTGAAAGTGTTGGCACTTGTTTTCAGAAACAATTCACGTGCCAACACTATAGGTATAAATGTCTAGCTCAGCAAAAATATTCTAATGAGTAAAACTTTCACTTTTTTATTTGGGAAATTTCACTTTTGTATTTGTGAAATTTCACTTTTGTATTTGTGAAACTTTACTTTGTATTTGTGAAATTTCACTTTTGTGTCATTAAAAACTCACCAGATTGTCAACGAGCATACACAGTTTTTTCTTAAGTTATTTTTATACATAAACTAGCTGTGCTAAACGCGTTGCCCGGTAATAAAAAAGTTTGGACTAAAAATTGATTTGTATTTAACATATAACAACATTTACTATTCTAACTTTCAAACTACATATCATGAGAGATGTGTTTTGTGTAGTTTAAATAAATTAAGAGAAAAATGTAAACAACTGTAACGTCTTAAAACTTTGTCAAACAGCTGTAACTTTCAAGTTATTAGCCTGGCACATTGCCAATAGAAAATTGCAGTAAGCTGCTAGGCTTCTAATGCCGAGTACTTCATGACGTTGCATCAGCATTGTTGTCCAGCTGCAGTTATTCTAATAATAGCTATAGCTGGAATGCAGACAGACATACGACATACACATGGACATACTTTGAGAAATATATATATATATATAGGCTGGTTTCTACGAGTTCTAAAATTTCTCAAGCTTAGTTTAACTACAAATCTAAGCTCATAAACAAAACTATAGATAACGATATTACCTAAGTATATATAATAAAAAATATATAATAAATTTAACATGTGTAATCTATCTTTTTTATATAAGCTTATATATATTTATATACATACTATATAGATATAGGCTATATATGATATGTATATATATGTATATATATACATATATATATATGTATATATATATGTATATATATATATAAAATGTATGAATTTGGGTGATGTTCATGAGGGAGGTATACAGCGGTAGACTTTATGCAAACAGGGGTAGATCTCACACTAAAGGAGCACCCATAAACCTCTCCATAATTAGTTCTAACTGACTGTATGGAGTGATGAGGTTCTCATATAGCAATGCCAGGTGACATCTGTAATAAATCAATCAGCAATAACATAGCCAGTTAATTTCATAAGCAACCTAGTTCTAGACCTCGATTCATGCATGACGAAGCCCGGCTAAGACCCTCATTTTTTGCTGTTTTGTGTAGCTACGAGACTGGTCTCATGAGCACCGCTAATTTCATAAGCAACCTAATTCTTGACCCCTATTCATGCATGACTAAGCTCGGCTAAGACCCTCATTTTCTGCTGGTTTGTTTAGCTATGAGAATTTGGTCTCATGAGCGCCACTAACTGCATTACTAAACCTAACACATCGCAATCATACGATGTTTCTAGCCTTGCCTTCTAGATTTAGCCTAAAGCCTAAAAAAATAGATCATCCTGGTCTAGATCTAGGTCAACTCCGGAATTAACGTTGGAAGTTGTACCCTTGTGACAATATTCGATCAAGGTCGCTAGGTTCCAAAGTTAAAAATACCACAGAGTAGCAACTTACCAGGATATAAGTTTAAAGAATCTCATCTGAACACTCCAAATCGTTGTTAAAAGGGATATTAGTAAGTCTTCCGCAGAAGGAGCTACCACAGCAATAAGCCCACTCACTCTGCTCTCTCTACTAACTCTACTAACCCATTGATGCAAATGTTGTTTGAATTACACGCTTCTGTTTGGTAACAATAGAAACGTGCATTTAGCTGTGGCTTTGTGAGGTCACAGCTTTGGAAACCTTGTATAAGCTATTGTTTGAGTTGTCTTGTTTTCGAATGCTAGCTATCTATACTATAATCAGAGCTGTCTCCTTCTAGTGAAGCTCAGAATAAAAAAGATTGTGCATACTAGATCTGTCCTTCAGCTCGCATCCACAATGTAAGAGTTGGGATAAAAATTACGTTGTTCTGTATTCAAACTCAAAACATTCAACTTGTTAGACCAACACTGTAACACCTGCACCAACTAGCCATCTTGAGGCTCTGTCAAAGGGATACAGTTATTCTTAGTGCTTTCTCAACACACTTGATAATCTCTCACAGCACACTAGACTGTCAAGGTGAGTTGATAGTATTACACAATGAGCGTCGTGCCTGTCTGAAGCCATTATTGAGTGTTGGAAAACAATTAAATTCCAGAGGATTTGAACCTCACACTTTGCCTTAATAGCTGCTCCACCCAGCCATTCACAAAGTGTTAAGAATAATTGTGTGGATATTTGTTACACCTGATGATCTTCCACTGCGCTAATAACTTCAATTTAAAATCCTTCAAGTATCTTACATGGACGTTTGCTAAGTTACAGCATCTTTGTGATAAACCTGATAACTAGAAAAGGAAAATGAGTGAAGGACTATGTTACACTTGAAAGAATATGTATTATTTATCAAATATAATTTGTAAACAGAGCGGACATCCAAACGGGAGTAACAAGTTCTCTTTCACGACCTGTCATGCACTTCAACGATACAATTTATACATAGTGAAGAGATATTCCTACAGCTTCGAGAAGAAAGCCCTTATTTTTCTATATATTAAATATTTTGTGGAATCACAACCCACTTTGGAAAAAGCTAGAGCATCTCTGCATTTCTAAAAATACTGTTTCATTTGTATCTGTAGTTACTAGTTGTGCTTTGTGTATGTAGTTATACTTGGTACCAACATGCTTCTATGGTAAGATATATTTGGTGAGATATTTATGGCTCCAGGTCTACTGCATTCATACTGCTTGAGAAAATTATTATACACATCACCAATTGGCCGGCATAGATATGGTAGTGGATATTTGTGAGATATTTACTGTTAGAGATCTAAACCTATAGTTCCAAGGCTATAAGTCATTGTTTATAGATCTATTTTTACTGATTGATGATTATATATCTATGGTTCCCAGTATGTGCCTATGGTTATAGATCTACAGTTAGAGATATATGATAGTAGGTTTGTTATTATGATTCTGCGGTTTGGGGTACAATACATGCTAAAATGTTTATGGTAATAGATCTATTGCTATTGGCCTATGATACACTATATGCTAAAATGTTTATGATAATAGACCTATAGCTATTGGCCTGTGATTCACAGTAGCAATAAAGGTAAACAATAAAACACGATTAAAATCTGGTTGTTAAATATGTCAACACAAAAAAGTCTTCTGACTATAAAAGGGATGTAAAGATCAAAATGTAAGCAATATTATAAATTTGGGAACATTGTATGCAGCTATTGTAATCAGATGTCAATTTCTATGTCTATTATTCATAATAGAAACTAATTATTGAAATAATCTTCACACATACAAGTTCTGTTGAGATAAAGAACTAGTACTCTCCGAGATCAACCAGAAACTCTTTGTACCAATCATAGAGCCCAGTTTCTGAGTCTTTCGTGATCATCTCATGGACCGTATCTCTTAGTCTCATCTTGCTCACCTATGTGAA
This sequence comes from Watersipora subatra, assembly GCF_963576615.1. Classification (NCBI taxonomy): domain Eukaryota; kingdom Metazoa; phylum Bryozoa; class Gymnolaemata; order Cheilostomatida; family Watersiporidae; genus Watersipora; species Watersipora subatra. Next base: position 33,380,553 of record NC_088718.1, on the reverse strand, counting down.
CAGATGAGAGTAGAGGATTCTCACTAGAGATGCTAGAAAATGAAGTGTTAACTACAACTCCTTGTAAGCTGGAGTAACAATATGGAGAGTATCTCTATGAAGAGTAACTCAATGGAGAGTAACTGCAAGGACAGTGACTTCAAAGAAAGTAACTCTAAAGAGAGAAACTTGGTAAAACAAAAGCTAGGTTATTGATTGATTGCTAGTTAAGATCATTAAGTGAATAATGACCAAATGATGTAATTTATTGATGATTTATGTATACTTACCTTTAGTAGTAAAGTATGTGTGTAGACTTACCTTTATTAGTAGAGCATATGTATAGACTTACCTTTATTGGTAGAGCATGTGTGTAACCTTACCTTTATTAGTAGAACATATGTATAGACTTACCTTAATTAGTAGATCATATGTATAGACTTACCTTTACTAGTAGAGCATATGTGTAGACTTACCTTTATTAGTAGAACATGTGGGTAAACTTACCTTTATTAGTATAGCATATGTATAGACTTACCTTTATTAGTAGAACATGTGTGTAGACTTTCTGTTATTAGTAGAGCATCCGGGTAAACTTACCTTTCTTAGTAGAGCATATGTGTAGACTTACCTTTATTAGTAAAGCATGCGTGTAGACTTACCTTTATTAGGGCAGACGTAGAATACATTGCAAGAAAATATCCGCACTGTGATTAATAGCTATTAGAACAATAAAAACTTAGCATGATTTTTATAATCAATCGGTTTGCAAAACTAGAGTTATTTGTATAAACTTTACTACAATAAGAAAAGGATATGTCTGTTTATCTGCCTGTCCAAAAGTGGGGTTAAAGGTTAAAATAAAGAATTTATTTGCACAGAGTTGAGCTCATAAAATTCTCCTTAGTAGCCCATCACTGTAATAATTATATTACAGATATTATCTGCACAAACTGATCACTTTCTGGCTTCACCAAATAAATGAACTAATATTTATTATTTATTTATTATAAATATTTATTATTATCGGTGCTTTATAACAGAAAAATGAACAAAAACAGTATTCATGAAGTTTAGAAAAATACCATTCATTGGTGATTCCCCACAGTACACTTGACAATTTCTTAGCGCATGCTAGACTGTCAGCGTACTAACGATTATAAAAAGTATACATGCATATGAAAAGGAAATGCCCAATATCCGCTCGCGTATAGAATGGGAATTGTCTGCTCGATGCTTAATTGTTTCCGCTGCTTAAATGTTACAATTAGAAAAAAACCATTAGGTTTTACAAGCAAATGAACTCACATTTATCATTTGAGTTCTTAACTACCCAGCATAAAGTCTCAGTAAACATGTTTCTATTAAGAGATTGTGCAAGTTTATTCATACTAGATATCATATCTAGTTGTAATTTCTGTTGCACCCCAACTTCATAAGCTTTCTCAATGATATCAAATACACTCAAACACAAATTAATCATATTTTGGTTTGCTTTTAGGTATTGTAGGTAAGACATGTTATAACTTGCCAAAAAAGTTCACCATCAGCGTACAGTGGGTAATGCATGACTATTGAAGACACAAAGTGAACACTTTCCCATTCAACATGCGTTTGTGGTTTAGCTTGATACATATCATACGATCGTATGATATGTATCTACGTATTGATTATGTATTGGCAAATATCATTATTTGTTACTGGTTTGTTTCTAATGTTGTTCTCAATAAATAGTTTGTATTTAGAATATGTATTGGGCTGTCATCATATAGATTGTAGTACAATAGGTACCTTCCTGTAAAATTTAGATTAAATATTATGTTATTGATTTAGCTAGCGACTAGCTCATATCCCTTCAACCAAATGCAGACTTTCCTATCATTAATTAATTTATTTCGCTAAACTTTTATTGGGATAAATGATGTTACACTACCCATTTCAAGTCAATCACCAGTTGATAAAGTTATAGTCCTTCATATAAAAAGAAAAGCTATTTATTCCTTGCATATTGCGCAATACATGAAACAAAATAGACATATAAATTTATGCACACATCAATACCGCAACACCCTTACAGCATCACTGCAATAATGTAAAGTGTGCGTGTGCCGTGTACCGGTACTGGTCCGTGGATCAATCTGTACGGGGCTACACAAGAATTAATTAATTAGTCATTTGTTTTATTTATTATTTAAGCCTAGAGCGACACTGAGGTATATGAACACGTATAGGGCTTTCTCTATATGTTCTTATACTTAAGCACTCTAGTTCATCACTAGAGATCATCAAGTGTGTCGACGAAGCAGCGCAAATAAGCAGTCGCGCAATTGCTTATAAATACTCATAGGCGATCTATTGATGTAGGCGTCCGAGTGTCGATATACCAAGCTTGATGTCATGAGTTTTAGTTTTGTCAAAAGCTATCTTTTATCCTAATCTCGTACCCAAGCAGCGGGTGGTCAGACAGACACCCGCTTCGAATACAAATAGTAAAACTATTATTTCCTTTGTTTCAATATTTGGTACATAAAATATTTTGCTATATTTTAATTTGACAGAGTAGACAATGCTGTGTAAAAATCGGAAAAAACCATGTAATTGAAGGTAAGATCTCCTTTTAACTTGCTAAAAAATAATTGCTATCATGAACCATAAAAAGAGTGAAATTGATAATAAAAAGTAAAAAACTTGTAGAAACGAACTACAGCACACTCTCAGGATACGATTTTGATCCGAACCAGCGTTGGCATCATATGGTGAAAAAATAGGGGTATAGAAACCATAGTAATTATATAATGCAAACATCCCCTGGTAAAAATCGTCAACGTTTTATATAAGTGCTGTACATATTAACGATTAGTAACAAAATAGTATGTTAACCTTAGCAACTATAGTTACTTACAGTAACTTTATTATATTAGTGAATTTATTGGTTAAGTTCTTTATTAAAATGTAACGTTATCATGTGCTATGAGGAGTGCTGCATACTGTACAAAGTTCTTACCTTCACGACAGACATACATATGACAAAAACTTTAAATTCACTTCAAATAAGTTTGGCTTGCTAAACGCACTCGCTTAAAGTTAAGTTTTAGTATGTATTTTTAACTATTTTACTGAATTTCGACTTTTTTTACTAATTTTTTATTACCAGCCAGTTTCTACTGTATCATCGCTTTCGCGATAACTTTTAGCAGACCTGTTTAAAACATTTTTCAACCTATTTTGACAAAAGAACCAAACGATTCTGTTTTCGTAATGAAGTGAATTTTTGTTAGCAGGTTCAGGGAAATTGGCTGACCATTAGATTTTTTTGTATGAAGGGATAGCAACTCCAACTTTGCTCTTTGTTTTGAACATCCTCTAGTTTAAAACCTATTTTGGCTCAAAATGGACATAACTAAAATGTTGCACAATTACGTAATAAGCAAACCAACTGCCAAATCTGAACTCTGGCAAAAATTTTGTTGAATTCGTATGGTGAAAAAAGATTCATATGTTGAGGTAAAAAATCATCATGTTCCATTTTGTAAGATGAAAAAATCGTATATCGCGGTAATCGTATCCTGAGGGTGCACTGTACATGTATTAATACCACAGTTACTGTTCAGTCTTTAAATTAAAAATGTTCAGTCTAGTTTTTCCCTTTTCGGAAAGGCCAAAAGCGTGAGTTTTGAAAGATTTTAGAATGTGTTAGACGATTGATATGTATTTTACTGTTCGTATAAGGTAAAACCCCTATAACGTGAACCTAGATATAATTATAAACCTGTAAACTTGTAAACTTTATGTTTTATTGTTGGAGCAGTGTGGTAATAAAGTTATATATGAATACACAAAGGATTCACATTTATTATTATTATGTCAACCACCTCAGGCTGTATAAAAATAGTCAAGCATTGATGGTCCACAGTCTGAAAAAGGTTAGGGACCACTTATCTAAAGCACAAGCTCGGTTTAGGAACCACTTATCTAAAGCACAAACTCAAATCAAGGTTATGATTTTCCATTCAGAAAAATATGGTTTTCTTGTATACTGCACACTCAAAAATATCCTTCGGATCAGAGGGGGGGGCAAATCTTTTAGTTGTGCCTCAACAATTTGCACCCTCCATCCATACTCATGCTTTGATTTTGCATCAATTTTACCAGGTTGTATTACAACCTTAAAGATGCCAGTCTTCTGATCAAGGTCAGCTAATGGTATGAATTTTGGTATTCTACTATCGGAGGTGTTTGAGGATTTTGTTTTATCACTATTGTCAACTGTAATCAGAAACACACTTATGCTAGCAGATTTTGTTTTTCCAAAAATTCTAAGATTTTTCCTTTTCTTTAGAATTTTTCAGCACAATTTGTAATATGCACTAGAACATTGCCTTTTTGATTAAAATCGAGTAAGAATACATCAATGGGAAGGTTTGTAACCCTCCCAGGTATTCTCCAGACTATAAATACTCAGGTATCATTCTTATAAAGAAGTGTAAAGTTGTATGCATCAACTTGACCGGTAGTCAAATCGCTCGCCATAAATTTAACTTATTTTTAACTTTAACTTATTTTCAACCTTTCGCTAATTCCTCGCCTCCGTCATACGAGTTTTCATCCGAGGGTTAATTTGATTCCAGCTTGGCATTTTCATCAATGATTCTACAATATAAGCAGTCTATCTGCTATTTTTTGAGTAGCACAAATATGACTGTAATCTATTGAGATTTTTAAAAATGCCTGAAGTTTTTTGTTATATTTAATCGAAATTATGTACAGCTCTATTTACTTACAATCAATATCATGTACAATTTTTTCACTAGCAACAATCCTGTATGCAATTTTCTGCATTCAGATATTTCATCATGTGAACTTTTTGTATTTACCAGATTATACAATCTTGTAAAGATGGCAAGTTGCATAATTTTGTTCACATGGGCATGGTGTACAACTTGTGCAGATGGCATTGTGTGCAACCTTGTGCTTATGGTTCGGCATACAATTTTGCGCACATGGTATGGTGTACAACTTTGTGCATATGGCATGGTGCTGTAAGTAACATTGTGCAGTCAGCAGTGCATAAAAACTTGACACTGAGCCCCAAAAATATAATACATGTCATTAGTTAAATCAGGGGTCGGGAACCTATGGCTCTCGAGCCGTATGTGGCTCTTCTGAGGATTGCATATGGCATTTTTAATGATTCATTGATAAAACATCTATAATTTTGCTGTTAAGTTAATCAACATACTCATACAATTAGTGCTGAAATTACAGCAAAAATAAACCGAATATAAGTTAATGTTCATTTAATGAAAATACCTTTTCATTTGCAGCTTTTGGATGTGGCGCACAGCAAAGAGTTTCAAGTGCTTTCAGTACTCCTCTCTGCACTACCGCACAGAAACCACTTCAATTTTAGAATCATTTTTAGATCAAAAGCTAAATCTTTCAAACAAAAAAGTAGCTGAAAAAAAATCGAGGAGTATCGGAAATTTCAGCAATAATAGACAGAAGAATTTGCCTTTATGGAGAGAGAGGGTTCTGCAGTGTGTCTAATATACAATGATTAAATTGTGTCGATGAGTTAGTCAAATATAAAGCGACACTTTGGAGACAATTGGAGACAGTAGAAAAAAGGCCTGCCAAGTACTTCTTTCAAAATTACCAGCTAACCAGCAGCAGCTCCGTGTATGGACCCGACAAAGTGACTTGAAGTCCGCTAGCTTTGCTGATTATTTAGCAATTGTGAAGAGTGGGAAGCCATATACACGGCGAATATGTCTAATCAGTCATGCTAGATGTGGCTAATGAACTTTTTGACCGACTTTAAAGATAAGTTAATGATAATAAAGTGGATTACAGACACGCCTGTGTCAGCAAGAACTGTACATGACCATGCCTTTATGATAGGAAATCAGATTGAGAAACAAAAAATGAATGATATAAATGCAGTAAAATACTTTTCCCTCGTATTCCACGAATCAAAAGATGCCAGTCATTTGTCTCATTTCAGCATTAGCACTCGGTACGTTGCAGGTGAAACACCGCGCGAGAAAAGTCTCGCTGTCTTGCCTCTAAAAGGAACAATGAGAGGAAAAGATTTATATAAGTCATTCATAAAGTTTGCAAAAGAGAAAAACCTACTAATGGAAAAACTTGTTGCTGCATGTACCGATGATGCTCCTTGCATGGTTGGGCAAAACAGAAGATTAATGGCGCTTTTTTGTGAGCAAGAGAATAGACGAATTCTCAGCTTCCACTGCAATCTGCACCAAGAGGCATTTTGTGCACAGATGCATGACAATCAGCTTCACAAGGTAATGTTAGTTGTCATTCGGATAGTCAACTTTATTGTTGCTTGAGTTTTAAATGATCCCTATTTTAAAGCATTGTTAGCATTTTTTTAAAGCAAGGTTAATTATCCAGGTCTGGTTATATGCACAGTAATGTGTGTTGGCTGTAAAGAGGGAAAATAGTTAACCGTTTTGCGTGTTGCCTATGTGAAATCTGGACATTTCTCAAAATGAAAGACGCGAGCATCCTGAGCTAACGGACCCTGAATGCCTCGTAAGTTTTATTATCTCACAGGCAGAACGGAACACCTGAACTAACTCAATGGGAAAATGCAAGGCATTACAAAAACAGGCATATATTTTCATCAAGCCATTTTTCATTTGAAAATAAGAAGGAAATGTTCATTGCGAATATTGAGGCTGACCGTTCACTGTCCTTTGACAAACTAAAAGAATTTAAAGAAGCATACACCCCAAAGCCTCCACTCCACATATTGACCTCTAGCGGCTCGCTACCTTCATATCTAACCTGCAGCCATTCAAAGAGCGCTTTGGGATCTTTCGGAAGCAAACTAATCTTTTTTAAGTTTATTACTCATCCTCAGGAGTGTGCAGTGAAAAAAGTAAATCTGAGTCTTATACCAGCTGTCAGAGATTTTGAAACAAAAGTAGCAGACCTCAAGGCCTCAGACATGTGGATGAATAAGCTCAAGTCACTGAATGAATATTTGGAAAAACTTGCACTAGAGCAAGCAGAACTGGCAATTAAACACAAATGGACAGACATGACGAAACTCTCATGCTCAGACCAGCTGATTGTCAAAACCTGGAAGGCGCAATCTGTCACATACAAAGCACTGACAGCATGTGAGTCTTGCCATCTTGACCATGTTTATCTCTACATATGCATACGAGCAAACATTCTCACACATGAAGAACATTAAGATAAACCTGCGGTCAAAGGTAACAGATGGAAGCGTAAATGCCTTATCTTTGTTATAACATGGTTGTTGAAAATAAATACAAACATACTACATGTGTTGGTTTTCCTTTTCCATTTAATATTTTCAAGATCTAAAATATAAAGATGGCTTTTCTAAAATTAAAATTTGAAACATGAGTTTTTTGGTTCTCTGGGTCAAAAGGCTTCTACCCCCTGAGTTAAATTGTCAGATTATTCAGCTTCAACCAATAGAGTGATTGTAAAATACATTAGTTATTATACACATCATCAAAATTGGACAGCTGCACATCCCAATAACATAAACATATTCTACTTACTCAATTTCACTGCTTGTGAGGCTTTCAATATGAACAAGTGCACTCGTTTGATGGGCTTTAGCAACACCTTTTGGATGGCTTTGCTCTTCCCTTCGAACATATCCTTTATTTATGTAACATCGTGAATTTAAATTGTATATTCATTAGTTTACCATTTGTGTATAAAAAAACTAAATACGTTGCATTAATATGAAGTTTCAAATGTAGAACTTTCAAAAAAGTACAGTGCAACCTCGGAATATGATTTTAATCCATTCCTAGGTTTGCATCGTATGGCGAAAAAATTGTATGGAGAGGTATAGCAACCATAGCAATTATTTAACGCAAACATCTGGCAAAAATCATCAAAAGTTTATGTAAGTACCTCACCTATAAAAATTAGTAACAAAATAGTATGTTAACCTTAGTAACTATAGTTACCTACAGCAACTTTAATGTATTTAGAGTATTTATTGGTATGATCTGCATTAAAATTTAAAATTACAATGTGCTATGTGCAGTGCATACAACAAAAGTTCTTACCTTCAAGAAAGACGCACATATAATATAAATTTGAATTTAACTTAAATGAATTTATCTTGCTAAACACACGCTTGAAGCTGCGTTTTAATATGTATTTTTATTATTTTGCTCAACTTCAACTTTTTATCACTAAAGTTTTTTCACTTATCTACTTCCGGCTTTGTTTATCCTATATAACCTTTAGCCTTCTTCATTAAAACCTTTTTCAACCTATTTCGCCAAAAAATCCCAAGCAATGCTGTTCTCAAAAATGTTCCGTTTAATACGTAATGAAGTAGATTTTAATTAGCAGGTCAAAAGAAGTTGACTGACCACACCTTCTGTTTGAAGGGATCGCAACTAAAACTTTGCTACTGGTTTTAAAAGGAAAATATTATAATTTTTTACATGAGAAATGCTGAGCTGCAAGAAATTGATCATCGTGTCTTTTTCCGGCTTGGTGAAAATGTTTTCAGCAAACAGAATTTTGATGTTTTTGTTGTTTTAAGGTATGTAATAAGCACAGCCTCTGCCAAAGTTGGTGTGCAGTCGGTGTGCTGGGACATTAAAATCCTTATCGGACTTTAAACATAAACTCAATTTTTAAAATTTGGCTTTGTTCATGTGCAGAGGATGACTCTGTTTACAAGATATGCAGATACCGCATGCATTATATCATTGGATCAAAGGCTTAATTTTAAAATTAAGCCCAGCTGTGCACTAGATAGATCTTGTCAGATATTGTTTGTGAGATTGGGGACATAAATGCTACATTTTCTCTTAAGACTTATCTCGGTCAACTTATTCATTTTTAAATACTATTTGCTAATAATTTATTAATGCATGTTTTATGCCTGTATTTATATCATAGGAGCATCTGTTCCCTTTGGTATACTGAGCTATGCTAAATTTAATTGTTCTATAAATGACTCCTGGGCCAAGCCAAAGTGCATTGCTTGTTTCTTAAACAACCCGTGGACAAAATCCGCGTACACTACAGCATGCATACTTTGTATTCAATTTTATTGCGTTCTATCAAGTAAAAATATAGTATAATAGCTGTGCCTCCCGGCGTGGTTGGGTATTACAAATCAACTTATAAACAATGAGAAGTGATGAGAGTTGCCTACCACTTTTTATTAGCCTGAGACATTGCCATTGGAAAATGGTATTAAAAATTAACCTATAAACAATGAGAAAAGATGAGAGTTGCCTACCACTTGCTCACTTGCTCACCTACAACTATTAGCCTACCAAAGTGCCAATGGAAAATTCCAGTAAGCTAGTTAATAAGCGCTGGGATTCTAATGACAGTACATCATGACGTCCAGCTACGCTATTGTAATAATAGCCATAGCTGGAGGGACTCACATACTTTCATATCTATATATACAAATTGACACAATCTAGCTTAGGATTGGATACAACTTCATTACTTTCATTACTATTGTGACAACTGTTGACAATCTAACTGCTAAATAATACAGTGTAATTGCCGTGCCCTAATAGAAGCTTGATTTACTTAAAATATTTTACATCTAAAATCAGTTTCCTTCTTTCACTATTACAAACAATATATTTTTACATTGTCACCAAGACCATATCATGCGACCCAATTACTATGTGAATGGTTATCTCATAAATCTTTGGTTGTCCAGCTTTCTTCATTGCATAGCGTGTGATTATTATCTGTACCACTTGTACGCAATTTAGTTCTATGGTAAACACGTTAACAAACTCCAAAGCTAACAGCAGGAGAAAAACCCAGAAAAAAACAGACTCATTTTGTGTATGTTAGCATAAAACTACTTGGCTCAATCCAAAACTTTAAGCTCAGACTTGCCTCCAACTGAAACTGCATAAGTTGGTTCATTTGCTGACAACGGAGCATCTGCAGGTTGAAATTAGTTCATGCAAAACTCTACTCTCTCCCTAACTCTGCAGTGCCATAATCAGATGTAAGAGAAATAGATAGCATTTCATCATACCAATTACGATGGAATAGTTGTGCCACCTGTGCAGGTGTTCAAATGACAGATACATGAACTGTATCTATAATTTATAGTACTAACACAGCAGTGTTATTGCTACAAAGTTTTCAGTGTGATGTCTCAGTATTATTCAAATAGCTAGGAAATGATATGCGTATCAAAATAAATGTTGCAAGCTCTCAAGAACACGGTCTCCAAGCTATTCAAAAGATCATGACACTATGTATTTCATTAGGTACTATTGTATGTGAATCAGTTTATGAGTGCTAAATGTCTTGCCAATTTACTATACCATTTGCTTGCACTTGCCGTTATGCTATAGTTGTAATTTCTAAATTAAATTTTTTCTGCGGGACCACACTAATTAAAAAAAACAGTCTTATTTATAGAATTAACCACTGCTTATTAGGAGAACTAAAAAGAACACTTCTTAAGCATACAGGAGCATTAGTCGATCCATCAATAGCTGTACAAATATAGCGTACACAGGTCTGCGCGATCAAAACTACACACTGAAAGAAAAGTGTGCAAAATTTAAACACTAATCAAGTGTAGAAGAGGAATGGTCTATCAACGATGCACAAATAAGGCAGTCTTGTGCGAGCAAATCATCACACTGAAAGAAGAATGTGCAAAAACTGAAAATTATCCAAGCGAATAGGCAGTGTTAAAACTATTCAAGTAGCTATTTTTCCTGGTGATCTCTCATGGCATGCCACTAAAATGCCTGGGTACTATTAATAGCTTATGTATGGGTTTAAAACTGATGTGCAAACACGCTGCTCAATTTAATCTGCAATTGCTAGTTGATTCTGGAAGCTTCTAATTCAGCCTTCTAGCAGCAACATATGAGAGTACAAAAAGTGAGTGTACTAATTGCTAGGAAAGTTTGTACAAGTTGATCACAACTTTTGTTTATACTAAGGGTTTTACAGCCATGTCGTGGGGCCAGGAAGCGGTGCGGGAAGTATTTGTAAACTTACCTCTCTTTTTTTGTATTTATGAGTTACTTGACACTTTGTGACATTCTTGTTTGAATTTTAATCTGTTGATCATAGCAATCAGTTCAAAATTGAAAGTTGTTTAACAAAGGTAGCTAGTGCTATTTTGTTTATACTTTATTAACAAGTTAACTATGGTAAAACCATATTTCTTATAATATGACATAAAAAGCTAGCTTTGGAAATTTTTGGTATGAAGGAGACAGAATATGGTAAAGCAATGACGGACAGATTGTAGATAGCACTTACACTACCCAATAGATCTATGATAAAATACCTTCTTTCTAAGAAGAAACATCTAACAAATGATTTATGGTGTTCTTTACTACCTCTGTGTTGACCTACACAAGTGAGATGAAAGCTTGAAAAATGGTTGCGGCAAAAATAGGTGCTGGTTGCAAATGAACCTGCGAAGGTTTTTGTAGTTATTAACTTAGTTTGATCTCTTAAACAGTAAAAATAGCCATCAAAAATTGAGAGCAGTGTTTTTGTAGTCACTCAAATTTGTGCAACTTAAAGCAAAGCTTAGAACACATACCAACAGCATAACTGTAAAGACCAACAAAGATTATTAACTTTCATACACCTAAGTATATTTGATATACTATTACGATACTTATCTCTCTTTATGCAGATGTCAGAACCTCTAACCAAGAGCTATGTGGATGCCACTGATCCTAGCCATCCAATCCAAGAAGACCTGGTCTTGTATGAGCTGTTTGAGAGAGCTAGAGAAAGGGGAGTAGTCGGTGAGGTGGTCAACTTGGAGACAAATAGAAGATTCATCACTACAGAGATACTAGAGAAGGTAAGAAGCGTAGAGCGCTTGTTGTTTTTAAAGAAAGCAAACTTGGTACCAACTTCAAGGGATGCTATAGTTTAATAATATGAAAACAGATGTTGTACTTGAAACTGCTGAACTGTTTCTCTATGTCTAGTTGGGAAGAGGAATGCACTTGCTCACTTTACACTAGTGTTTAGTTAAAAATATCACACACCTAGTTTACATTCTTACTGACCTCAAGCGAGTGTTGAACTAACATGAATTGTAAGTCTTAACTTATTTAGGGTAATAAGGCATTCAAACCGAGTTTTGAAATTCTTGATGATTCTCATGTTTACTAAAATACTACACACACTGCTCACTTTTTTGCTAAAAACGTCACACAAATGGTTAGCAAACTTTGGAGGAAACAATTTATAGGCTATATAGCAAGACATCTATCTATATAAATATATAGCAAGTCATAGGCCTATGCATCAATCTGTATTGGTTATAAAACTCAATCCAATTTCACTCAAAATCAGAAAAACATTTGATCATGTAACTACACATGTAGACATACTGTAAAACCTCTATTTGAACGCCATATGCCGCTCTATCTTTCAACCCTGCCTCTGTACTAACAGTTTATTAGAGGCAACATTAAAACTGAGGCAGGCGCTGTATTTTTAAAATAGCTCATCAGAAGTTTGGGAAGCTAAATTTAACCCTTTTATGGGCGAATTGAATGTCAGCTATAATAGTCTGCACTCTCCTTTGAACGGAGTGACAGTAACCTTTTGGATGCAATAAATTTGCTATAACTTACCTCCAACTTGTTATAGATCTCCAAGTAAATATGCATTGGGAAGCTGAGAAATATCTCTATCAGTTGATATTTATTGCTTGCAGTTAGCCTACAATGATCTTATAGCCTCTGTTGCAATTTGTTGAAGCTTTCAATTTGAAAACGTCCTTTTTATTTTATAACTAAACTTAACAATGTTGCATTAAGGCTCATTGCACTCATCGATATGTTTGTTACAGCCTGCGGCCAAAACTGAATTTTTATGCTATATAAAAAAGAATTTTGTGTGTAGATCCATCCTTTTAAAACTCTGCTATTTATGTGTTAGGTGCTGGTTTATGAGAATAAAGAATAGTTCTATTGTTATACTAAAAAAACTAGGTCAAGATCTACTAATCAAATTGTCAGTTCATAGAAGTCATAAAAAGGTCACTAACCTTCAGCAATTAATCATAAACACTTGGTATTATCAGGATAAAATGAGACCACAGGAGTTATTAATCATTTATGTGGCTGTGAAATGTCAAGTAATTCCATGAAATTCATTCACCGCAAATCCAGTTTTAGGCTAAAGCAATTATGCTATCAGATGATATGATATAAACTGGCAAATTTATATGTTATATAATAGTAATAATCTATCAAGTGTTTCAAATATCTATTCAAGAATAAGTGACAAAAACAAGCCATAATTATAATACATGCGGAAGATTGGATTCTGATTGTTGCTTTTGTATAGGATCATTTCATCTTCTCCTTGTTCAACACCTTCTCGTCTGCTGAACTCAACTGGTCTTCTGCAATGCTGAACTAGTTGATATTAGCGTTAAACAATTTTTAGCCGAGCAAAACTTTTACGCGTTGCTATATAAAAAAAACTTTTTCGCGAAAATAATGATAAACTTCTAGCCGCGTGTGCACTACGCACAAGTGAGTTTGGAAATAGTGGTACAGATTCCATCGTACTTATAAACCGGTTATCGTATACGCCGAAATATCACGAGCACATTAAACAAGAAACTACCAATAGCCTGATACAGTTATTAATTCTTTCCATTGCATTGCTTTCAAAGTTTTAAAGAAAATACTGTAAATTTTGGAGTTATCAAACGGACTTCGATACAAACAGCAACCACGTAAGAATTAATTGTTAATGATGTAATCAAGTCATTATTAGCACCATTTTGTGAACACTTTTCTACTGATCACTTTCTATTATGGGTTCGTGCAGAGCTTTCAATTCCAATTGAAAGCAACAATCAGAACGCAACCTGCTGAGCAAACTATGTAAGCATTTTTGTTTCAACAATGTTGATTTTTGTTTTTGTGCGTATTATAATTATGGCTTGTTTTGTCACTTATTTTTAAATATATATTTAAAATATTGGATAGCTTATTATTATATAACTTATAAATTTGTAGGTTTTTAGCATATTATTTGATAGCATCATTGCGGTTATCTAAACACAGCTTTGTGGTGAATGGATTTCATGGAATTCCCTTACTTGACATTCCACAGTCACATAAATGATTAATAACTTCTGCGGTCTCACTTCATCTTGATAATACCAAGTGTTTATGATTAATTGCTTTGAAGGTCAGAATCGCCTGAAGCGTTTTTCAGCGCAGTTCAGTCTATCAAAAACTTTGCAACGGAACAAAACTATATTGACTTGGAGCAATATTACTTTTGCTTACTATTTCTAAATTTATCATTTACCTGCAGGCAGATGACTATGCTAAGGGAATGTTGGCCCTGGGTCTTATCCCAGGTGAAGATACGTTTACTGTAATTGGATGTTCTACGATGGAAGCAATTAACTTGTTTACAGCCTGCAGTGCTATTGGTGTGGCTTATGCGGTCAGTATATACCATTTCCTGAATTTCATGTCATTTTTAGGCATTTTTCTGTCTGCCACCACAAAATACTGTAGTTCTTGTCTGAAACCAAGTAGGAGTACAGGAAAGATCCAACACTTTCACAAAATCGCTGTTACTATCCTGGGAGTAAACCTGTGCTTTCAATAACCTATTGAATGACTTACAGTGGCTGATATCTGTTTTTCATCAATTTTAAAAAAGTTGAAAATTTTCAAACCTCATGGGCATGCATACAAAAGTAAATGAATGGTTTTGAGGACAATTCTTTGCAAGAGAAGAAAAATCTTGTTGAATGAAGTTTAAACCAGTAATTTATTCATAGCATAACAAAGCAGTTTATTCTAGAAAAATCTACATAGACCTATTAACTGTGCAAACATTCAGAGCAAATGAAGAGTTATCTACTCACATTTGTTCTACCGCTTCATGGTATAAGTGCGTGGTCAACTTCAACTATATGCTAATTACTAACTGGGTTTGTGAGAGAAGATAACTCTCTGTAGAAAACAAAATGATGAAAAGAGAGTATACCATAAAATTATGATGTTCGCTGTTAGTGAGGCATCTAAAAAAGCAGACCTGATTTATATGGTTGAATCTTAAATTTATTTTTGTAAAATAAATTTAATATTCAACTTATATTTAACAGTTTTGAAAATGCATGTTATGCATGTGGCTTCATGGTTTGCATGTTGGTCAAAAACTAAAGCCATTAAAATTGACTCCATGCTTTTGGGAAACTTGCTGCTCAACAATGTTTCATACCACAATATATATCAGTAATTTTCAGTCTACTAAAATTAGTTTTCAGTTATTAAAATTCTCTTAAAGGCCAGTGTGTCAAACTAGTTTTCAATGTTTTTATCTGTTAAAATTTTGGTTAGGCACTTTACTCTGCCAAAATCCTACTGGTTCAATATTCAGTTACATCAACATGATGTCTGTCGGTGACGAGAATCAGGCTGACCTGTTGTAAGATTAGGTTAGCTAAAATATAAAACATCGAGGTTCATCATTTGGTACATTATTAATATTATTGTAATTATTTGAGTAGATCAGTTTTTTAGTTAGTTTGTGACATTTTACCTTAAGTATTGATGAAGGCCACAGTAGCAGTCATTCCAAAAAGGTTTTGTGGTCAATAGGTGTTGTGGCCAAATAGGTGTTGTGGCCAATAGGTGTTGTGGCCAATAGGTGTTGCGGCCAATAGGTGTCGTGGCCAATAGGTGTTGTGGCCAATAGGTGTTGCGGCCAATAGGTGTCGTGGCCAATAGGTGTTGTGGCCAATAGGTGTTGTGGCCAATATGTGTTGTGGCCAATAGGTGTCGTGGCCAATAGGTGTTGTGGCCAATAGGTGTTGTGGCCAATAGGTGTTGTGGCCAAATAGGTGTTGCGGCCAATAGGTGTTGTGGCCAATATGTGTTGTGGCCAAACAAGTGTTGCAGCCAATAGGTGTTGTGGCCAATAGGTGTTGTGGCCAATATGTGTTGTGGCCAATAAGTGTTGTGGCCAGTAGGTGTTGTGGCCAAAATGTGTTGTGGCCAAATAGGTGTTGCGGCCAATAGGTGTTATGGCCAATAGGTGTTGTGGCCAATATGTGTTGTGGCTAAATAGGTGTTGCGGCCAATAGGTGTTGTGGCCAATAGAAAGATGGTCAAATTCTGAAGCTTTGTGTTTGTATTTTACCCTTTTTTTAATTTGTTTTATTTATCAAACTGTTGCATTACCTAAAACTTTTTGAAACTTTTTGATTAATTTTTAGGGGCTGTTTTTGTTTTGTAAACAATATGTTTATAATAGAATATATATTAACCGCTGTCTGAACATTTGTGCCAATTCAATTAGTGCTAAATTTCCTTGTGTCATATCAGACTCGGGCTTAATTCTGATGTAACGATAAAATTTGTGCTATTAACATTGTTCAAGCCTGTCAGTATTGTTGTATGTCAGCATCTTATAGTGTCAATAAACAACCACGTTTCTGTAACAACTTGATTTGACATGTCAGCCTGTCAAAGCCTTTCTGCCACAAATTTCATTACACCAAACTGACAAGAAGTTATTGGGAAACTTTTATTTCAGTTGTCATAATGTTTCTAGAGTACTACATTTAGAAGTGGTAAACTGTTTTAATGCATCATCATGCATATACTGATCAATATGTCAATGCATCAATGAGTCAATGCATCGATGTGCCATTGCAATAACTTCTCAATGCTCGATGCACCAATGCATCAGTTCATCAATGCATCAAAACATTATGTTCAATGCATCGATTTGTCAATGCAAAAATGCATTAATGTAACAATTCATCAATACATTAATATATCAATAAGTAAATGTGTCAGTGTTTAATGCAATAACGTCTCAATGTACATGTATCTCTGTAATTATTACACCAGAAATTCCACTATCATACAGCCCACGACCAAAGAAATGGCCAGAGATATTGGCAAAAAAATAAAGGGTACTGATGGTTGAGAAATGCAATATTAGCAATCAAATGGCTCTGCAGTGCAATAGGATAACTGCAATGGTAGCTGTAATGTACTGGGTGTGGGTGTTATTATATACAACAAACAGCAATAATGAATGGCAAAGATGTTTATATTTTCCCCCTGCAATAAGAGAAATGCAATATTGGCCAATATTAGAAGTAAAATGCACTGATATTCTTAGAATAATCAATTTTATTAATATAGTAATAATAGAAAACCAATACACAATTTTGTTTACATTTCAAAACGTCATAGGTAGCAATATCGAGAAGTTGTGGTATTTATATATGTTTTTAGAAAACTTATTTAAAAAGTGTTTGGTCATGACAAACAACAACAATGAAAGGAAAATATTACACGTTTATATCTCTCCCTTGCAATAGGAGAAATGCAATGTTGGCCAATATTATAAGTAAAATGCACTGATATTATTAAAATAACACAATATTGTTAATATAGTAATACAGCAATAATAGAAAACCTATGAGCGTTCACGCGTCTCAAAGATTTCTGCAAACTGCAGCAAAATAAAAGCTGTTATAAAAGTGTTATAAAGCTGTAGGCCTAATTTACTGTAATGTATGTAATTCAACAACAATAAAGAAATATGTTTATTATAACTCTGAAATGCAAAATTAGAAGTAAAATGGCGAGCTACTGTGTACTATACACAGTTTGAAAGTTGGTTGTGTTGAATGTAGAATGGTTTTGATAAGCGATCTTTAACAGAAAGCGAGTAGTAGCATTCACGCGTATAAAACTGTAGCAAAATAAAAAATGTTCTCGTCATGAAGGGGTGTTGTAGTTCGGCCCTAGCTTGTACATAAGTTGTAAAGAATTTTGGCTAACGTTTCAAATAATGAAACCTTTGGTGATTGGACAAAAAACACATGCTGATAAACTGTGTACCACAATTTCGTACCTGTAAATCGGTCTACGCCTCAAACGGTCTACGTTTATTACAGAAACCTTTGAATAAATTCGATTACAAGTAAAAATGCCATAAACTGATGAAATGAGCGCGGTTTTCTCATGAAATGCGCACTGCTAAATAGTTCTACTATCTGTCGCACGGCTTTATTGGCGTTTCAATTTTTGGTCTTAACTTTTATTAAACCAAGCTTTTCAAGCGTTTTGTAGCATTTTTCGTTCAAATTAATCTGTCTATATGTGTATAATCCGATCAGATGGGTGAGTTTAAAGATAATACCGACGGTTTACAAAGACTTGGTAGCATATTTAAATAGGTTTAAATGTGTTTTGTATCGTTATTATACTTTAACGACTTTACATTCCGATGCTTAAATTTGTTGATGAAATTTCTAGCCAAGGGTTCGTCTCATTGTTGATGAATAATTTTCGTAAGTTGTGTGCACATGCATTTATCATAAAAACTCCCACATTTCCGCTCCGCTCGTGTGGTCGTGGGAATATGTCAGGATACCAGTCTGCCTATGTCCCAGACTGTGAATTTTTCAGTATGTCATAGTATTAATTTGTGACCAATATGGAATGTTGTTTCAGCACCCATACATTTATACACCTATGGACATATCAATAACAAGCATTCTACCAAACATGACACCAAGAGCAGTATTGGTGGGAGAAGGAGCTGCTGGTACCTTCTGTACTAGCTTCTTAGAGTTGTTCGAGGAAACCAGCACCTATCCGAAGTCTGACAGGTGAGTTCGCATGATAGTTATTTTATATATCGTTAGCTCAATATGTAAGAGCACTGAAATATTGCTCCCATCCATCTGCAGTAGTTTGACTATTTAAATTAGGAGCCACTGGTATACAGTACTGGCTGATGCCATAGCAGATTAGCTAATTACATACAAGGGTAGTGGCTATCACGTTGCGTCATGACATTCAGAGATTACTGCAAGTTAGTATGCTTGCCGATTCCTTGCAACTAGCTGGTAATGAATCATAACTGTCATATACAACTGTTATTGTATTTACTAAGTAAACCAGACACGCTGATTACGATTTTGTACTCAAAATAAAGATTGGTCCACTAACTTTCAGAGTAATGAAGGCTTTTTTACAGCGTTTTAATATCGGTCTCAAAAACAGCACAATCGATCGGCACAACAAGCTCCGCCCATAAATGCGTGACGTAACCTGGCTTTTTAGGAATGGAAGTTAGGGATGTTTAGACCGATTTAGAATAATAGAGATGGGTGTTTAAAAATCCATTATTATCTAATTTCAGCCTTAAAAATAATCTCAGTCTTTCCTGAAAGGTAGATAGGCTATTTAACATTGCATATTTAAAATGAGCTCAAAAAGTGCAATAACAACGCTAGCTTGTGATGAAACCACACATTTTGAGCTAGCTCATTTTTTTCAGCATTCAGCCTATTTAAACATCATGTAACAAGCTACAAGCAATTATAAACAATTTATATACCTTTCATTAAAGACTGAGATTACTTTACAGACTGGATTTAGATATTAATAGATTTTAAAACACCCATCTCTATTATTTTATTTCGATAAAAGTTGTAGGTGACAGTTATGGTTTACTGCTGCATCGCAGTATGTCGGTGTTGTCCTTTCAGAGATTATTTGTTGACTATGGGCACCGTAGATCGATGACATTGCTGAGGCAATGCAAATATGTCGGAAAATATTGCAGCGGTCAAAGTTTTGCCGATATTTCCCCATGCATCCACTTCAGTCTGCGCAATGTGCTCGACTTTGGCAATGGTGATTGGCTGCCAGGAATTGTTTGATCTATATTTTCCTTCATGATTATTTCTGCGAGACTAGCAATTTATTGTTCCAGCAACCGCATTGTATAGAAAAAATGCTATGTCGTGGACTGTTCAGGTAACGGAGACACAGATAGGAATGTTATAGTGTGAACAATGACATCATCGATGATCACAGATGTATGGTAAGATTAACGCTGACATGCTGCATTATAGTGTGTAACAGCTTTGAGCAGCCTTGAGTGATTTACATACCAACAGGTTTTACCAAATTCAGTATAGTTAAAGCAGTTTCTGTTTTGGTTGGGAAATGGGGCTCTGTAATAACTGAGCCAAATGCTTCATTGATTGCAGATACCAGTATGCATGGCGATGCATAATAAAGGCCATTGCGAAAAATATTCATAAACATTTAAGCACTATAGCTTGCAATTGTAAGCTGGCGTTATAACAAACGCACGTGTTATAAGGCTCACGTTATTACAAATGTGTTAAACATGTATGTAATAATAAGCTCAATCAAACATTAAAATTGTTTGATTGAATTCATTTGTTTCTGATTGGTTGAGTAATTGCTATCAAATATCACTGAAAGTGGCCACTAGAAGATACATTAGCTTCAATTTTATGGTTGTATGCAAATTCCTGGTTTTTCTTTTAACTTTTGTTTCTGGCATATTATAGAAAAAGTTCAAGAGATGCTTTTGTGGGCCACATATAGATTATTCAAATTTTATTAAAAAATCAAACACCATTCTGATTTAATATACTCAACTCTTAGAGTCAAGTGTTTTCTTTTCAACTTCAGTGCCTTGGAACAATACAGGCATACACGCATATATATATATATATATATATGTATATACATTTATATATTTCTACGACCAAACACGAGCGAAGCGAGTGTTTGGGAGCTTTATGATAAATGCATAGGTGCACACAAGTTACGAAAATTATTCATTAAGGCTGTACCCAAACCCTTGTACCGAAATTTCATTTCATCAACAAATTTAACCATTTTTGTTTGAAAGCATTTAAATATAATAACGATACAAAACAAATATAATCCTATTTAAATATGTTACCAAATTTTTGAAAAGTGTAGACAATATCCCAAAACTTACCCATCTGATCGAGTAATACATAACTAGACAGATTAATTTGGCCTAAAATCGCCATTAAAACCTGACAAGCCTTTTTTAATCAAAATTAAGACCGGCCAACGAAATGCCGATAAAGCCGTGCGACAGAGAGTAGAACCATTTAGTCGTGCACATTTCACACAAAAAAATGTGCACATTTCACTAGTCTATCGTTCATTAACATTGTCTATAACATGGTCTGTGAGAAGCTTTTTTGGATGTTTATTTTCAATGAACTTAGTAAGGTTGTCATATCAACTTATAGCTTCCTTGATTTCTGTCAATGTAGGATTTTCTGTCCCTTCAACTTCCTCGCCACCAGTAAATTTTTGCTCCTCTTGAATGCTGATCCTGTGCATGGCCTCCAACTCCTTCAAGTCATCAGTTATAAGCTCATCCCTGTGCTTGCTTTGATAATTTTTTTGTTTTTAATAATATTTAAAATTGTTGATTGGTTGTGACCATATTCTTTGGCAATATTAACAATACGGGCGCCTTCTTCATATTTATTTGTGATCTCCAACTTTGTTTTCTTGAAAATCTTTTTTCCTGTATTGTAGGCCTAACGTTTGTTTGGTCTCCAATTCTATAGCTAATGAACTTAAATATAGATATTTCTAGTTATATACGTATGCTGAATAAGTGTTTATAGTAATTATGAGTATAACACTAAAAATGAATATTTGCTGTAGCTTGTATACTTTTCACAAGTTATCTTACGTAGAATGCTGACCTGAGAGAAATCGGTCATTGTGTCTCTTCTAAATATTATGAAAATATTTTCGGCGATTGGAATTTTGACATTTTTGTTATTTTGATGCACGTAATAAGCACACCGACTACCAAATTTGAACTCAAGCAAAAATTTTCTTGATTTTGTATGGTGAAATAAAATTTGTATAGTGAGCTGAAACCATCCCCATGTTCAACTTCGTAAGGCGAAAAAATTGTATATCAGGGTAATCATATCCTGAGGGTGCACTGTATTAATTATTAAGTTTTTAGTACAACTTAACCTTGACTTATGGTCTCCTTCATATAAAAGGTTTTTGACGCACCTTGGCCAAAAGTTTATTTCAACACATAATTATGTTATGTTAAAAAGGAAAAAGTTGGTTAAAGCTAAAAATTAAACAAAAAATTAAAAGTAAGTAAATTAGGTTAATCTAAAGTTTTAAAGTTTGAGTAAAAGTCTATCTTGGCTCTACTTACTGCTGACCCTACGCATTTGCTTCTGTGTTTTTTCAAGATGTGCCATGGTTTTGGCTTACAAATTAAATATCTCTTAATATATCAAACTAGACATACAAAGTAATTATATCTTTGTATTTCAGAATTTTACTGTACATAATTGCACCTTAAGCAACAATTGCTGCTAAGTATGATTTTTTAGACTTCCCTTCATAGAACATATATTCTATGACAATTCCCACAATGACAGGGCACCTGCGCACAAGTGTCTAAACCCTCTCAGTCAGCTTACAGAGATAGGAAAGTCTGTATCAGATAAACAACTTGAGGAAGCAAAAAAGTCAGTCAAACCAGAATATCGACTCCATCATCTCTTTTCCTCAGTAAGTAATGACTTCTAGTTATTCAGCAAAAATTGGCTTTTTTTTAGAATTAAAACAAGAGTTCAGTCATATTTTTACCACTTTCATTATGACTGATCAGTTAGTCATGATGATATAGGAAGGTGCAAGCTTATAAATAGACAGATATGAGCTTGATTACCATTTTTTAATCTGTTTCAAAGCAGTTTAAACCATTGGAAAAAACCCATAAAATCAAGAATAGTAAAATGAAAGTATGTGTGTTAAAAGAAAAAAGCTTTTTGCATAACTCTATTTTATAATTTGGATTATCAAGGTTTTGGTGTCTGGTATAAGGTGTATTGTATTTTCTGGAGAAAGAGAAACGTAATGGATAATCAGACAGATTAGAGATACGGTTTGAGTATTTGAATATCAAGTATATTTTAATTATTTTTTATTATTTTAATATATTTTGTTATATACTTTTATAAGCAAATATCTAATAACACATTTAGCTTGTCAGCATTACGGACATTTATGCAATCTCATCTACTTTACCATGTTTTAATTCTTTTACTATGGAGTATTTCTTCTTTTTTTACAGAATAACTGTTTGCTAAAGACCTTTTCCTAATGTTTACCCAGTAGTTTTGCAATAAAAACTAGAAATTTTGCCATAAAGCTTCAAATAAAAAATTATCTAAAATTAATAGAAATTCGGCTCAAAAATTAATGCATATAAAATACAAAAGTCATTGTTTAATATCTGTTTTTAGTTCAGTAAGTCTGGTTTCAAAAGGAAAATGCTGTTACATTCACAATGTGACTAAAAGACTGACCTTGTCCTCTAGTGTAGAAACATTGTCATCATATACATGTATATCTAATGTCAAATGTTGAAGAGACCCATTACTGTTAGTTTCAGAAATACGGTTAAGTAACTGCTTCTACATTTTACTTTCATCTCCGCAAAACCAAAAATTTAAGAAAATTGGAGACAGCGATTTCTGAATGAAAAAAAAACTAACTGCTTTACTTGTTATGGCAAAATAATAACAGTAATAGTAACACATTATCTAAAGTTTATTGCTGGAAAATTGTGGTTAAATTTATTAAATCTCTGATCTGTGATTAGTGTTGTGTTTTTACTCGTATAGTCAACAGTATACATGTAAGTGAGTATACATGTATATTATGAGTATTTGAGTATTACATATATTATATGACTAGAAATTCCACTGTCATACAGCCCACGACCAAAGTGATATTAGAAAAGAAAAAGGGTACTGATGGTTGAGAAATGCAATATTAGCAATCAAATAGGATAACTGCAATGGTAGCTGTAATGTACTGGGTGTGGGTGCTATTATATACAACAAATAGCAATAATGAAAAGAAAAGATTATATGTTTATATCTCTCCTCCTGCAAAAAGAGAAATGCAATATTGGCCAATATTAGAAGTAGAATGCACTGATATTATTAGAATAACCAATATTATTAATATAGTAATAATATAAAACCAATGCACAATTTTGTTTACATTTCAAAACGTCATTGCTAACAATATCACGAAGTTGTGATATTTATATAGATTTTTAGAAAATCTGTACTACGTAGTCATTGTTCTGTAGTCATCCAAACTTATAATTAATTATTGTAATAATCTCATAAGAACCGTTAAAAGAATGTCATCGTCATTTACTTACACTGCGTTGGACATCAGTTAGAATACGAAAGTACTCAAATGTGTCAGCAAATGAAAATGGAAATATAGAAATCGGCAAAAATGAAACGATTTCTGTACTCCTATGTTAATTGATGAAACTTTCGGCAATTCGACAAAGCTATAGACTGGTGAAAAGTGCACGTTATTTTTTTGTGAAATGCGCAAGACTTAATCGTTCTATTCTCTGTCGCTCAGCGTTTCAATTTCCGGTCTTAACTTTTATAAAAGTGAGGCTTAGCAAGTTTTAATAACGATTTTCGTCCTAATAAATCTGTCTATTTGTGTATAATCCGATCAGATGGGTAAGTTTTAAGAAAATTTTTATAGTTTACAAAGACTTGGTAACATATTTAAATTGGCTTAAATGTGTTTTGTATGGTTATTATACTTTAACTAATCTACAAAACGATGGTTAAATTTGTTGATAAAATTTTCAAACAAGGGTTCGTCTCATTGTTGATGAATAATTTTCGTAAGTTGTGTGCACATGCATTTATCATAAAAACTCCCTAACTTCGTTTCCGCTCATTTGGTCGTGGGATTATGAGTATTACATATATTATATAAATATGAGTATTACATATATTATATTATTATGAGTATTACATAGATTATAGTATATGTTCAATGTATACATGTATACATTGAACAACTTTCTCTAGTAAGAGTTAAAAAGGAACTTTGATATCAAACCTCTCAATAGTAAAAACAAATAACACTTAGCGAACATTGTCATAGCAAGTGAGCTTGACAAGTACAGTCAAGTATCTTTATCTATATATATTGTTGAGTTTATAAATCAACAATGTGACCTATTTAATTTGCTCTATGGCCAGAAATCATAGTATTGCTTTTTAATTAAGACTGTTGGTTGTTGTGCATAGCAAAAAACAAATAAAATATATAAAATAATATAAAAAAACTTAGGTTAAATTGCATGTAAAAGCTAAATTAACAAAAAAAGTTTGGTACTGTTATGCTACATGATGGAAATTGGAACAGCAATGCATGGTCAAGGATGCATAGGTTTGAAGTTTGATGTGAACAAGAAAATGTGGTGTAATTTGATCTAGCTCAAACGAGATGAAATTGAAGTTTATATCTTTGAATATATATATTTTGTTTATGTATCTATTTTTCATGTTCATTACATGGTTTGAAAAACTTTGAATGTCGTACTTTGAAAAAGATTTTGAGTTCAAAATGAAAGTTTGCTCAAATTTCAAACCATAATTGGTTTGAATAAAAAAAAGGGAATAAAAGGTTAAGTTTATTGTAATGTGTGTAATGTTCAGTTTATGCTGTGAAGTGATGAACAGCAAAAAAGTATTTGTTTAAAAACGGGTTTAATATAATGTATATATGTATTTAATAATGTTAGAAATGTGATATATATGTATAAATGTAATTATATATGTATATTCATAGATATATATTTATATATCTACATCTCAAAGCTTGTGTATATGTGTCTGCGTTTGTCCAGCTATAGCTATTAATATCTTGGAATGATTAATTTGTATCGCAATAGATTCGATTTCGAGCCCTCCGGTTTGCCAAGCTGATGCCTTATCTATTCAGCCACACAAACTTGATGAACTCATTAGGCGATCTATGTTTCAATACTGGAGCGAATACGCTACCTCTCTTTTTGACACCACAGTGTGAAGGCGTAATGACATGAAAAGTGGTAGCTCTTATTAGTAAGCTTACTCAAATTATTCAATGGAAACGTGCCAGGCTAATAGCAAGTGGCAGGCAACTCTCATTACCTTTCAACGTTTATAAGCTGAGTTTTAATACCTGGGCAATGCCGGGTAGCACAGCTAGTATATGTATATTTATGAATAAACATATATATATATATATATATATATATATACATATATATACATATATATATATATACATATATATAAATATATAAAAATGGAACTTCACTCTATGAATTAAGAAAATTTTTAATAATAGTTTCATGTGGTACAATGAGTATCACACTCGTCAGATAAAATGTATAAAATGAATCTCATACACCAGTAATATGCTGTTATACAGAGTTAGATAAGCTGATAATTGAGTGGGTATGGAAGCCAAAAGCCAAGTAGTTAAGATATACAATTGCGTAGCAAGAACTTAGATGAATGTCTGCATGATGACAATAGCTCATTACGTTTATTAAGAGTGCCTAGTGATGGTCTGTAAATAATAAAGAATTTCTCCCATAAGCATAAGTTGCACTTGTTGCATATGATGTAGCATATGACTTGTAGCATTACATTTTAATACAGCAAGCCCATTTTGGCACATTCTTTACAGCTTTTTATTTGAGTCCAACTGCGTCTGATGAGTGCATCGTATGATGGCTGATTGCGGCCATTTGAAACCGGGGCTTCGCTACGTGAGATTATGAAAACCTCACCCGCAGTTTTTTTAATCTCGGAGTCGCGAACCCGCGGTTTTAAATGGCTGCAATCAGCCACGGATCTAAAAAAGATAACTGATCTGTGAGTTTCTAGGCTGCAGTTCCTAACTCGGTAGCGGATTGTACACAGAAATAAATTTTGGCGCCTACAATATAATTGCATGTTGACAAGGCCGTTTCTGCGGGAACTGCAAAACTGCTAATGCTACTTGTACTGTGTAGTTGCGTAGGCTGTTGTTGTAAATGTTTTTTAGTATATTCTTGAATAGGGCTTTTACAATGGTTGTAGTGCCATAAACTAATATGTATGTACTGCTTTACAAAACAGTTATTTTATATGACTACAGCTGGTTTTAGCTTGCCTACAAAACAGTGATACTTTTTCTTCTAATTGCAATACAAGTAAGTACCTGACTTAGCAGAAAGTATCAGCCTGACTACAAAACAGTTATATTTCTAACAAATACATGTTACACCCTGACTTGGCAGTATTATCAGCCTAGCTACAAAGCAGTTATTTTATTTGAACTTCATGGACTTGAACAGCAAGTATTAGCTTGGCTACATAAAAGTTTTATGACTTTGTACAAACTAAAGCTTAGAGTTATGAGAAGGTATTATCATTGTATGTTGTATGTAAAAGTTATATATTATTTAGATTTACACAGCATCTCTCAACGAAACATAATATGCACCAAATAGAAAAGCTGTTTAAAAAGTTAAATACACCAAGTTGCAAAATTGTATAAAGAAAAAGTACACACTGAGTACAGCTGAGTACACACTGCCTTGATGCATATTCCACTAATGCAAACAAACTGACTAGAAATACAGGATAGCTAAACTATATAAATGTATGCAACATAAAAATTAATAAAACAGTAGTTACTACTGAATCAGGGCATCAAATTAACGTGACAGGTAATTCTCTATAATAGTCCGGTGTGAACAAACAATAAAATTGTGTTTTAAGACATATTGAAGATATGCCAGTTATCTGCATACATGTGTACATTGGAAAGCATAACAGGAAAACATATTTTTATCTATGCGTAATGGATTTTTCCATACCATAATATATTGCAGTAGGCCTACTGTCACTACTGTAAATACTGTAACTATTGTCATCTTCTGCAGTCAACTTCACACACCATGACTTGTAAGCTTCTAGTACAGCTGGACTCAATCTAATAAGTCGTCGACTAATGACCTGATAGTCAGAGTTACTCTTTTTAAAATAATATAAAATGGTCTCATTTGCTATCTGAATACCATCACACATTCCAGATATATGCTTCTGTCGACAATGTTCATATTCATCGGCTGGTACTATATTAAAAACACCATAGCCAGTATAATGTGTTTTATAGCGCTTCAGGTACTTAATTTTATAATACATCAGCTGGGTATCTAGTGGGACAGCAGGAAATTTTACAGGGTTTTCTGTAAGCTCTTTGCCATTCCAGTTGGTAGCTTCATGATTTTTAGTTTCCGTAAAACACTTTAATTTTCTTTATCTTGTGAATTTTTCCTTGGTTATTACACAAATAAAGAAATAGAAAACATTACAGACTACTTCACAAAGTTTTGATCTAGTTAAGAACATGCATTAAATATATACAAAGCGGGTAATGTCTGAAGATACCAACACTATACTATTTAAAATATATCAGAATAGTATTCTCATGCTCTAGATTGGTGAACACAGTAAAATAAATTTTACGTATTAACATGATATAAATATACAACTTGTTAGCCTGTATGTGGCTTACATCTTCAACCTACCTGCTTCAATAGAGAGCTTGATATCGGCCAATGCTCAACCATCTTCCTAACATAAATAAAGACAACTGGTTAAAAACGAAATTCAATGCAAAAATATTAAAAAGTTGTTAGTTCAGGTTGAGAAAACTAAATCAAATAAGTGAGGTAATATCTTTACATATCTTTACATACAAGATATACAGATGTGCTAAATCTGCTGGAAATAGTTATTGTTTCACATACCTTTATACTTGCCAATAATTCTTTATGGTATCTGGAAGGATTTATAGACATATCACCATCTTTTCTATTTTCTACTTCAAGTGATTCAACATATCGTTGCGCATGCTGAAAATATTGATAAAATTATAAAAATAGAGACTCTTAAAATTATTTTTTGATAAGTTTACAAAAAAATGTGCCAAATATCTAAAAAGTTCAAGATTATTGCATAACCCCCTACAAGAAATCACACTAATTTTGCTAACAAAACATTGTGGTTAACAGTGAAAATTGACCAAATAGGACTAGGTTCCTAGTAATAGTTAATGTGTAGATAAATAATTCAACCAGACGTTGCCTACTGATAATTGTTGAAATATTGAGATCTCTAAGAATGAGAGTGTCACTCGCCTTGATAACATACAGTCCACAGCTTACACAATCTTTCTGTTGCATAGCAGCCATCTCACTATCTGTCACAGCATAATCAGCAAACCTCTCATCAACAGAAACAAGCTTTCTGAAAATATTGTTGCTAACAGTGAGTTTTTAGATTAAACCATTTATGCTAGAATGCAAAGGCTATAACTGTTGCTTTTAGTAAGATTTACTGACAAACCTAGTGAAGCATTTCATGCTCACCTTTTTTCAATGGTCGGTTGTCCTTTATAAGAAAGAGAGTCCATTAAACGAATTTTCTTAAGTTTCCTATCTACCAGCTGCAAACAGAGTACCATATACAACTTATATATATAGGACTATGCAAGCTAATGCAAGTTGCATGTTATATATACACGCAGAGCAAGTATTCCCTTGCCTTAACAAAACATTTATCTTATTCAAGTTACACGCTATATAAAATATGTGCTGTTTTAAATTTTTAAAACAATTATAATAACTATGCACAGCCATGCAACACTAATTGTTCTCAAAATTAGTATCTTGACATAGTCTTTTAGTATAAAAGTGCAATATAACAATACTAACCATTAGGTAGTAGTGACTTCACTCAGAATCATGTCTTGGTACTATAACAATGTCAGCAGGCTGGTCTAATGCGTTAGTGATAATATCATGAATTAGTAGAGCATGAAACTGAAAATAAACATTTGATAAAGGTTTTAAAAAAGTTTAAGAATAATGCAATATGGGAAAATCTTTTCTGCTTCGTTAAACGTTGCATAATAAGTTTATAAAATATATCTTTTGTTGATGTAACAACAATTATGATAAAATTAATCCCATGATGAACTTTTACCACCGATTAAGTGAAATAGAGATATTTTGACAGCATCACATCAAATTTAGATCACAACCTCAGAAAGACATACCTTGATTATTGATTTTGACTTGGAAATCACCAGTTTAATGCCAACATCTACCACCTAAAATAAGTAAAATAAAACCTAAAATTTGGTCCAATATTTAGAAAGAAAATTACAATTAGAAATTTAATAGACTGCACTAAAAGACACTGTTGCAGCACAAACTTTCATCAAGAACATAGTTGCTTATAAACCTCGGATCTGTCTAGGATCTATTTTTAGCAGCGTAACATTTTATTAAGAGCAGTAAACTTTTTTGGTATTTTTTCCATGTTTTTACCACTCTTTTATATACCTTATATTTCTAGTATCTGGAAGAAATCTAGGCATTTCCAGCTATGAGTGCAATTCTACCTCTTAATAATCCAGGGCTAAAATATTTGACATCAAACTTACTGCTTCAGTGAGCCACTGAGTCTCATCCATTAGACTGTCTATGTCAGTTGAAAACAAAGCCATTGGGCCAACCATGAACTGCAATCCTGACTGAAATCTATCATTCTTAGCTGTATTTCTAGGCCTGCTCGTGTTAGAGGATATTAGCCTCTAGGGAACGAGGAGCACATGCACTACAAATCTCATCTCATCCAATACCAAAAAGCTGACCAAACAAATAACTCATTTTGTGTGGTATCTAAAAGAATTGTACTGTATGCAAAACACCAGTAACCATTCTTTAATGCCAGTAATCGTGCTATATTTTCAAGAAGAAGAGTTTTGACTGCAAGCATGCAGCCCAATGCTGGTCCCCAATGCTGCTTGTTTTAGAAATGCAAAGACACAGCAAATATTGCACGCTAGAACAGGATGTCAAACACTGATGTCAAAGGTTTCTCTTAAAAGTTAAACAAAACTATTTTTTTACGTCCGTGTTATTACTGATTATATATAATCACCAACACAGCTACACATTTTTTAAACTGAGTTAGAAGCTGCGGGCTAGAAACTCACCATTTGTTATCTTTTTTAGATCCGTGGCTAATTGCGGCCATTTGAAACCGCGGGTTCACGACTCCGAGATTAAGAAAACCGCGGGCGAGGTTTTCATAATTTTGGGCCGCGAAGCCGCGGTTTCTAAATGGCCGCAATCAGCCACCATAGCATCGCGCAAAACAAATTTGTAGCACATTTACTAAATGTTCACGTTCTTCTTAATATTTTTTTCAAATATTTCTTATACTCCACTAATTATCTTTTGGGTTTTTAGTGTAGAGTTCTCTTTTTATATGCTTTTGCACCTGCTTTTAGTTATTATGTATATATATATATATCTATATATGTATACATACATATATATGTATACATACATATATATGTATACATACTTATATATGTATACATACATACATATGTTTACATACATATATGTGTATATATATATATGTACATGTATATATCTATGAATATACATACATATCTACATACATGTGTATATATGTATATATATACTAGATGAATGTCTGGCATACCTGGGTAATAAAAAAGTTTTTGTTCGGAAAATTTGTTTGACTCCACATACCTATAACAACAGTTACCGTTCTTACTCTCAAACTTGATATCACAAAAAAGTTTTTTGTGCAGCTCGAATAACTTAAAAACAAAAATAAAGCAACAGTAAAGGTTTTTAAAATTTTTTAAACCGCTGTAACTTTTAAATTTTATATAATGGAAAAAGGTGTTTTGTTGAAATATATATATTAGGAGAAAAATAAAACTAACTGTAAGTGTGTTTAAAGGTAACTGTAAAATAATTAGCAAGTCTGTTTTGCCATGACTACAATGAAACATTATTTGGTATACAACTACTTGATTTTAATTCGTTTCAGTGTTGTAGCGAAAACATCATATAGAGTGGTATTATAGAAACCCTTAGTAAATATGTACTTAATGCAAACACCTCTTGATAAAATGATCATAATCAACTTCATTAAAATTAGTAACACAACAATATGTTAATTTTAGTAACTATAATTACTTACAATAACTTTAGTGCATTTTGTGGTTGTGATCTGCAAGAAAATGTAACATTACAATGTAGGCCTACTGCACGCTGTCCGTACCGTGGGAAGCTCTCACCTCCGAGACAGACGTGTACCATAAACTCTGCATCTAACTTGAATGGATTTAGCTTAATAAACACATATTTAAAGGAAATTTTCATTTATATTTTACTGAATTTCAAATTCCACTTAAAATTTTATCATTCATGTGATTGCAAATCTGTTTTTGCCGTAATGAATAACGCTGAATTGAGCTAGCGAGCAGCGCATATCTCTTTCCTGCGTTGTGGGGTATTTTGGCAAATAACATATTAGCATTTTTAAAATTTCATCGTAATCAGTACAACCAACCAAATTTTAATTTTTGAGACAAATGTTTTTTGATATCATATATCACAAAAAACAAATTTGCTTTGGTATGGTGAAGACAAAAAAACATGTTTCATAGTTACATGTAGACAAAAAAATATTTTATAGCAAGGCATCATAACATGTGGGTGCAATGTTTCAAACAATATGCCATTCAGTGTGTGCAATTGAGACCTGGGTATACAGTACATGGTAAGAGCGATAAAATTGTAAGAATTGCACAGCCTTGTGGTTGGATGCGTGATCAGAAAATTGCATTTACATTCTTTGCAAACTCAGATTAAGCACAAAGCGAGATTTTCATTCCAAGATTTTACAAGCTATAACTGGACAGACGGGTAATGACAGACAACAGGCTTTGAGATCAATATATATAGATATATGAATAAACCTTTATCATCATACAGGCATGGTGAAAATTATTTGCCTAGGCATTTCATTGATGGAACCAACCACTTAGACGGTTCTCATTGGTTGATGACCAGTACCAATTTACCAATGAGAAGTGTTTGATGAGTCATTCTCATTAGTAGCCATCTAATAACCCATCTTTCTCAAACTATCACTTGAGAGCAGACCTATGCCTGCCC
Organism: Watersipora subatra; assembly: GCF_963576615.1. Classification (NCBI taxonomy): domain Eukaryota; kingdom Metazoa; phylum Bryozoa; class Gymnolaemata; order Cheilostomatida; family Watersiporidae; genus Watersipora; species Watersipora subatra. The sequence goes on along the minus strand of NC_088718.1, from coordinate 33,347,748 downwards.
AAAACAGATCTACCATGATGAACCAACAGCTAAGTACTTTTCATATTATGTGTTATACTATATATGCATAATTATATATAGCTATTGTATATATTGTGTTGGTATTGTTGTGTTGCAGGGAAGTACAGGGAAGCCCAAGTGTATTGCTCACAGTCACTATTCTTTAGCCAATGAACTCTTGCAACTAAGAGCTGAAAATCTTGAGGTACCAACTTAAGAACATCATTGTGCTTTGTAACCTCACTCTACTGTGCAAGCGATATTTTTTTATTAAAAGAGGAGATAACTCTGAATTGATGTTGATCATTTGTGCGTCGGTTTATGCAAGAAGTGCATGGCATATGTTGAATATGAACAAAGACAGTACATGTATTTAAGATTTTGGTAAGCATCTTAAGGAATATTTTTAAGCGGAAGAGAAGTAAAACTTGTAAACTAGCATCATGGCTGTAGAAAGAAGGACCACAGACTAGCAATGTCTCTACCTTTTCTAAGGTCAATTTTCTGTTATTCCAAAGTTTCTTATGACACATAAAACAGATTTTTTCCTTTTTTTTTAATCTAAAAGTTTAAAAATTAAAGTTGAATTTTTTTTATTGCTTTAATAATACACTGTAACCTTTTACATTCACTTTGTTTAAGACAAAATTTGGCATTCTTTTGAGGCGGCCATTGTAGATTGTCAAAATTTCAGTTGAAAATTGCTAAAGGTGGAAGACAAGTCTGAGAATAGTAACACACAAAGAATGAACACACAACTCCAAATTATGTTTAAGAGCTTTGATAACCTAAATTAACCCTTTATGAACCTGAAAAAGTTTATGCTATCAATACTCATCAAGTATTACATTAAATGATTGCAAACCTATTATTATTACATAAAATTATTTATATTTTTATTAAAACTATATATCTACTTCTGTAGCTCCTAAGTTTGTTTTTAATGCTTGATGGTGGCTAACAGCCTATTTAATTAATCAAATTAACACATTTAAAAATTTTAGACTAATGGGTGGGACTGTATAAGTGCGAAACAGGCACTACAAAGGTCGATAATGGGTTTGACAGTCTTTGTGTGTTGAAAAAATCAACTCTTGACTGTGTCAAGTACTTTGGATGTTTTCTTTTAGGAAAAAAATTATATATATTTCTCAATTACTAAATCAATCAAGTTAAACAAAATTAATCCTTTTTGCACTAATTAGTAATTGTTTGTTTAAGCCTATAATAAGTTATATTATAAAAGATATATTGAGATTAGTTAAATTTGTCTTGAGTATTTGACATGATTACTCACTGTACTCAAGTTTTCACTCAGATGTTAATAAAGCTCTATGTCGTGATTGGTCGCATTTTTTCCTAGAATTGGTTGAACTTAATTCATTTTGTGCCATTGTGGAAATGTCACTTAAAAATCATTTTATAACCACTATTGACAGGGGTGACAGAATTGGTAGGTTTATACTCCGGTGTATAACACCCTGAGCTCTTGTTCCACCAGTAGAAGATCAACACACACTACTTAAAAATACTTTTGTAAAAAAGCTACATCTATGTTTCATGTACCGTCTCAACTAAATTTATTTTTAGAAACAATTTTAGTGTATAGTAGATTGAACTGCTGTTAACCGAAATATTTATGACAGACGCATGTATTTATTTTTGTGGATAAATGTTTATGACAGACAAATATATCTTATGTCATTGGAAGAGTTTAAAACTTGAAATTCATTGCAGCCGATGCTGACGATGAACCCAAACACTGATGAGCTGATAAGTTACTCTTGCGCAGCATGGGTGCTCGCAGGTAAAGTCTCCAAGTGTGTCTTCATACCAGACATCAGAGAGGATGTTCCTCTCAGTGAGACTGGCAAAGTTCTCACTCAGAGCGTTATTGATGAAGGGTGAGTCATTTAGAAAACAACCTGGCATACTAGTTCATGTATACCGAAAACATTACTTGGACAGATTCTCTTTGCCATGGAGAGCTCAAAGTCACACATAGACTGACGTCTTTCATTTTTTGAAGTACCAAAAAAAAATTCTGCATCAATCATCAAGGCATCAATATTTACTTGAAAAAATAATTGAATCAAAGACAGACAGCAATCCTTGTTGCTGGTTTTGATCAAAGCTGCAGGGCCATTCAATATAGAAACGTCTGGCTGAAAAAGTGATGAGCATTGCCCGTTTCATTTTTGTGTAAAACCAGGCTTTGCGTAATTAAGAAAATATCAGTTTAACATTGTCAATCAATGGTGACAATCTAAAAAGTGATGTGAAGAAACCACTAGAATATTTAGAAATCTGCATTGTATGAGACTATTTTACAAAAAGGATTTGGAGTTTTTAAATAGTCTAGTAAAAAAATAAGAATATAAACCTTAATTAGCATTTGCCGAAGCAATACTAACCAGCATGAGACAAATAAAGATTATTAAATTTCATTTATGATGTTCTTTCTTTTTTGGCATGTGATGAAAATACCGCACACCAAAAAGAATGGTTGATGGTCACTAATGCCAATAAAAATTTATAAATACATGAGTCATTTACGTCCTTCTAAACTCTCCAGGTATGGCGTGTTGCTGCATAGCAGTGCTTCATTTTAAGAAGTAGATTGACGAATGTAAAAGTAAAAAGAAGGAATGTGGCACGAGTTGTGTTAAAAGATTAACACTAGCATCGCTTCACCCGTAAAAGAGTTAATGTATCTTCTCAAAATTCTAATCAGCTAGTTGAAAAATACAACATCACTCTCTATTTAAATGTCACCTGTAGTAAAATGTCACTATAAGGAAAGGGTTGCAAAATAGAGCGCCATGGTGCTCAAATAGAGGTTTTACAGTATGTTGAGTTATTTCTATTATTCTAAAATCTTCAGGTATGGCATCTTGCCACCTGGCAGAGTTTCGTGTTGGGAAGTGGATTGGCAAGTAAGAAAGTTGAAAGTAGCATTGTAGTACAAGCTGTTTGAAGATTTCACAGCTACAAAAATTATAAAAAACAATATTCTTTTTTATTCTGTTGCAGAGTTCAGTACTTGATGATTCCAGGCTCAGTCAGTACCATGATCAGAAACTGCATTCTAAATGATAAAGTTGACTTTCCATCAATAAAGCTTTTCCTAAACGGGTCACAGATTGTTTCTAGAGGCTTCAAAGAGAACTTGAAGAAATGCTTTCACGGAATGGCCTTTGTAAGAAAAGAAATATGTTTATTCTTACACTATTTGCTCCTCACTGCCTAATCATTCCTGTTCACTAAATACACTGTAGCTGCAATTGAATCAAACTTTGAAAAAATTGCTTGAAGCTTATGTAAAATACTATAAAGTGTTTTTAGGCTAATAACCTCAATTTTTTGATTCACTATTCATTATTCAAACATGATAACATTTTCGTGAATACTATCGTAAACAAAGCTTCTATACTATTTACTAACCAATTGCATTGTATATGGTCAGATGATTAGAAAATAAGCGACAGCATTCAAATTAAATTCAGAATACCCAATTATACACATTATTTAAACTATGACGTACTAAGTATTAAAATTGTGGTTTGCTGTATGCAATTGTCTTTACTTAGAAAAGTTTTTAACTAAGAACTGCGCCAAGTTACTGGAGCAGTGAGCTATTTCTAACTAACTGCTCTAACAAGCATCATCAGATCATTTTTTGCATGCATTTATCTATCAATCTTGATCTTAAAAAATCTTTTTTTGCGCTGTCTAGCGCATGACTGTATATGGTAATTGTACAAAATTCAACTCTAGCTTTTTGACTAAATCTACTGTTTGGTCAACACAGTTTCAACAAAAGCTTTGCATACTATCACACCGGCTTCTCTCAGAAGCCTATGGTAAATGTAAAAGTGCTGGGTCATATTTCATTAGAAATATTAGGATATCAATATGTAAATGGTAAAATTTCTAGCAACCACAAGCAGAGAATTGTGCCATACATTGTGCCATAGAATTGTACACATATTTATAGATGCATATATAATTATATATACATGAATATTTATATATTTTTTAATGTTCGCACATATACGAGTATATACATGTATATATATATATATGCTAGATGAATGCTCGGCGTTTAACAGTTAATACGTTAATGATTTAGGCTGGTCTAAAGTTTTACTCTAAAAACAGCTAGGAAGCTAGCTTGACATTAAGTGTTAAGCGTAATGACATTATGCGTAATAAGGTCAGTTGTTTAAATTTCGACATTGCTTAGAGCCCGTATATCTTTGTACTCATAATATTCTCATCTCTCACAGCACTATTTCACTTGAAGTTATAAATTTAACTTACTTCTACCTAAATCATCTTCCGCTGCTGGTCAAAAAAGAACAATTTATCAAGAAGCTGTTTTATGGAAAACTCTGCTTATTTCTATTCACAGTATACAAAACACGTTAGGTTTTAAAAGGAGCTTAAGGGCATGGTGATTGGGATAGTTTTTTTAGTTATAATGCTTAATTAATTTTTGTCCGTAATCTGCCACCTAGGTCCGCGCTAAATATTAGCTTTTGCTATTGCGCACATGGCCTCATCATCACCTTCTCTGGATGTTCGTTTTCTAGTTTTCATTTCTTTTGTATATATTAATATATTATTGATGAAATAAAGCAAACAAACGCGTGATGAGATTGAGTGTAATGACCTAAGGCGAATAACGTTACACGTAATGAAATTACGCATAATGAGGTTAAGCGTTATGACATTATGGATAGTGTTGTTATACCTAATGATGTTATGCATAATGACCTAACGCGTAATCATGTTACGGGTAATGTTACGGGTAAGCGTAACGTGATTGTAAAACTTCTAAAACTTCATTGCTACAACTGGACAGTATATATATATATATATATATATATATATATATATATATATATATATATATATATAATAGATAAGTGGTCAGGCCTACTGCTAACAGCACTCTTCGCTCTAAAAAGTGCGGAGTGTTATAACTAACTAGAGTGTGGAATAGGTTAATTTTACTTATCTTTTTTCCAGATTGATGTTTTACTCTGGGGTCATATATATGTATATACATATATATATATATATATATATATATACACATATATACATATATATATACATATGTATACATATGTATACATATATATATATATACTATTATTTTTAGATTTTTATAGGTACGCTTACATATAAAAAACTATTGTTATTTTTAGTGTATACGTTTATCGATGGTTGTTTGTTTATGCAAACATGGTGTCAGGGTGGCCTAGTGGTTGCGTCTGTGACCATGAAGCATGGAGTTGGTGGTTTGAGCCCTACTTAATGCTGATCTGATAAAAAGCTCCCAGCAAGCTTTCAACCCTAAATTGCTGGGTCTTTTGAATCTAGACCATAACTTAGAGTCCCCGTGTACCACATGACAATGTGGGCACAGTAAATATCCACCTCTGTCCTTTGCACATTGGGCAAGTGAAATGGCTACCTGGCTCTGTCAGACTGGAGTGTTGTAAAGGCATCCTTTCATATTAATATGACAGTTCTAAAAAAAGCCCTTGATAAGTGTTAGAACCACCCAAGGTAGCCTATAAAATAGTCCGGTCGGTGTATTTCTATACTAAAACAAGAGAACACTACCAAGCATTGTCTACATGGCAGACGCATGCTGTTACTTTACTTGTATGTATACGCTGTTGGTACATGAGCACTAAAATTTGTGTAAATAACATGAACCTATCACATATGAAATTGTTAAAATTCAATATGATATGAATGAACTAGAAACAACTTGGCAACCGCATTGAAAAAAATAATACAAACTGTAACATTAAAAAACTCAAAGTGAGGATATTAGTTTTAAAAACTGAGTTGATTTATCAAAAACATTTTTAGGATGTGTAAATCAGGAATTAAAGGCGTTCACTATTTTTTACTTCTAGACTGACTATGGAATGACAGAGACTTTTTTTATCGCTACGTCATCAGTCAATGACACGGAGGAAGATGAAGAAGCCCGTATGCAAGCCAGACTTGTGGTAAAGCCCAACACGCAAGTATGTAATATACAATATTAATTGCAACACTAAAAGTGAAGTTCATTGCTTATTGGTATAAACTATTCTACAGAAGGAAACAGCTCTTTGCTTCATATCAAGTTTACGTTTCAACTTACAATATCTTTATATTTATATATACTACAATCTCCATAAAATGTTTATTAGAAATTTAAAAATATGTCCAACAAAATATTTACATTGTCATATTAAAGGTGTGAATGCGCATGCAAGTTTTATAATCACGTATGCTCTGTAGCAAGCTAGAAGTCGTACTAGAGTACCAGATTTTTAAATGTTTACTTTCTTTTATAAAAAATATTAAAAATCCTTAATGCTTGCATTGGTTGCTTTCTAGACCATGAAGGTAGATACAAACTGTTGCATTATAAATGCTCTGAGGCTGTACAAAAAATGTTTTGACATTGTCAGGAAACCCATAAAATAATGTAGATATGCTTTTTCCAAGCATATATATGAACGTATTTTTGATGCAACGGTTTAAATGGCACGCTAAGCCATGCCCAAAAATAATTATGTATGTAGCAAGAGAGATATTGTTGCATTCTACTTTAAGTTGAATGTCTAGTGTGCTGGCATTATATATATATATATATATATATATATATATATATATATATATATATATATATATATATATATATATATATCAAACATGTAATATATGAATATATATAGCAAACATGTAATACATATATATATATATATATATATATATATATATATATATATATATATATATATATATATACTCATGCTACAGACAGTACTGTTTCGGCTATTGAAGCCTCATCAGTGCAGCTCAGAGCTTAGGCAGGGGACACAAATCCCATTACCAATGAGAGTTGACTTCCTGCCACGAAACAACTAAGTTGCCTCGCAGACTTTAAGAAAGTCAATGTGCTGGCACCAGAGTGCTCAAATCACAAAAGTGATGAGCTTTGCACAAAGGCTAATAGTGCCGCACCTCTCACAGAGTGCTCAACCAAACCGAAGTAAGGGAGCATATACTCATGCTACAGACAGTACTGTTTCGGCTATTGAAGCCTCATCAGTGCAGCTCAGAGCTTAGGCAAGGGACACAAATCCCATTACCAATGAGAGTTGACTTCCTGCCACGAAACAACTAAGTTGCCTCGCAGACTTTAAGAAAGTCAATGTGCTATATACATACAATATTTGTATGTATATATATATATATATATATATATATATATATATATACCCATATTTCCGAGTTAGGAGTTGAATAAATATATACCAGTTAGGAGGTTGCGGAATATAAGGGATTAGGAGTTAACGCAAATATATATGGGTAAGCCTCCTATATGGTCTAATTTATCTACATTGTAGATATATATATATTTATTCACCTCCTAATTATTATATATTTTTATGGAAATTTTAGGAGAATACGGTATCATACAATATATATTTATCGCCTTATCATACTTTGTACATATGCATACTAGAAAAACTGTCAAAACTTGGAGAATGTCTAGATGGTTGTTGTAAATTACATATCAATTTGAAGGTAAAATAATTCATACCTCAATGAGTAAGCAAAAATAATGATTACCAGTTATCAGATTGCTACAAATTACACATAAATTAGAATGTTACCATTGTAACTTATGTAATAGTTACAATGGAAACATTACATAGCATGGCATAGCTTACCTTTAGTAAGATGCCGTAACTTATATCATTTAGGAGTTTGCTATAACTTGTTTCTTTTAGAAGCCGCTCTGATTTACATATAATAAAGTATGTTGCTATAACTTATAGATCATTTGAGAAATTGATATAATTTGAATTTCACATAGTTGGTAGCAATTATCTATATATCAGTTAGGAGGCTGCTATGGATTATATATTAATTAGGAGGCAGCTGATATTTATATATCATTTAGGAGGTTGCTATAACTTACATATCATTGCAGAGACTGCTATAAGTTACATATAATTTAGGATGATGCTATCACTTATAGATCACCTAAGACCTTGCTATATTTTGAATTTTCCATAGTTGATAGCTATTATTTATATATCAGTTAGGAGGCTGCTATGGATTATATATTAATTAGGAGGCTGCTGATTTTTATATATCATTTAGGAGGTTGCTATAACTTACATATCATTGCAGAGGCTGGTATGAGTTTCATATAATTTAGGATGATGCTATCACTTATAGATCACCTAAGACCTTGCTATATTTTGAATTTTCCATCGTTGATAGCTATTATTTCTATATCAGCTAGGAGACTGCTATGAATTACATATTAATTAGGAGGCTGCTGATATTTATATATCATTTAGGAGGTTGCTATAACTTACATATCATTGCAGAGGCTGCGATGAGTTACATATAATTTCGGATGATGCTATCACTTATAGATCACCTAAGACCTTGCTATAATTTGAATTTTCCATAGTTGATAGCTATTATTTATATATCAGTTAGGAGGCTGCTATGAATTATATATTAATTAGGAGGCTGCTGATATTTATATATTGTTTAGGAGGTTGCTAGAACTTACATATCATTGCAGATGCTGCTATGAGTTACATATAATTTAGGATGTTGCTATCACTTATAGATCACCTAAGACCTTGCTATAATTTGAATTTTCCATAGTTGATAGCAATTATTTATATATCAGTTAGTAGGCTGCTATGAATTATATATTAATTAGGAGGCTGCTGCTATTTATATATCATTTAGGAGGTTGCTTTAACTTACATATTATTGCAGAGGTTGCTATGGGTTACATATAATTTAGGATGTTGCTATGACTTATAGATCACCTAAGACCTTGCTATAATTTGAATTTTCCATAGTTGATAGCAGCTATTTATATATCAGTTAGTAGGCTGCTCTGAATTATAAATTAATTAGGAGGCTGCTGATATATATATCATTTAGGAGGTTGCTATAACTTACATATCATTGCAGAGGCTGGTATGAGTTACATATGATTTAGGATGATGCTGTCACTTATAGATCACCTAAGACCTTGCTATAATTTGAATTTTCCATAGTTGATAGCTATTATTTATATATCCGTTAGGAGGCTGCTATGGATTATATATTAATTAGGAGGCTGCTGATATTTATATATCATTTAGGAGGTTGCTATATCTTACATATCATTGCAGAGGTTGCTATGAGTTACATAGAATTTAGGATGTTGCTATGACTTATAGATCACATAAGAGTTTACTACAATTTGAATTTCATATAGTTGGTAGCTACTATTTATATATCAGTTAGGAGGCTGCAATGAATTATATATTACTTAGAAAGCTGGTGCCATTTATATATCATTTAAGAGGTTGCTATAACTCACATATCATTGCAGAGGTGCCATGTGTTACACATAATTTGGGATGTTGCTATCACTTATAGATCAACTAAGAGTCTGCTATAATTTGAATTTCATATAGTTGGTAGCTACAGTACTATTTATATATCAGTTAAGAGGCTGCTATGAATTATATATTAATTAGGAGGCTGCTGCTATTCATATATCAATTAGGAGGTTGCTATAACTTACATATCATTGCAGAGGCTGCTATGGGTTACATATAATTTAGGATGTTGCTATCACTTATAGATCACCTAAGACCTTGCTATAATTTGAATTTTCCATCGTTGATAGATATTATCTATATATCATTTAGTAGGCTGCAATGAATTATATATAAATTAGGAGGCTGCTGCCATTTTTACATCATTTAGGAGGTTGCGATAACTTACATATCATTGCAGAGGTTGCTATGAGTTACATAGAATTTAGGATGCTGCTATGACTTATAGATCACATAAGAGTTTACTATAATTTGAATTTCATATAGTTGGTAGCTACTATTTATATATCAGTTAGGAGGCTGCAATGAATTATATATTAATTAGGAGGCTGCTGCTATTTATATATCATTTAAGAGGTTTGTATAACTTACATATCATTGCAGAGGCTGCTATGGGTTACATATGATTTAGGATGCTGCTATCACTTATAGATCGCCTGAGAGTTTGCTATAATTTGAATTTCATATAGTTGGTAGCTACAGTACTATTTATATATCAGTTAGGAGACTGCTATGAATTATATATTAACTAGGTGGCTGCTGCTATTTATATATCATTTAGGAGGTTGCTATAACTTACATATCATTGCAGTGGTTGCTATGGGTTACATAGAATTTAGGATGTTGCTATGACTTATAGATCACAAAAGAGTTTACTATAATTTGAATTTTATATAGTTGGTAGCTACTGTTTATATATCAGTTAGGAGGCTGCAATGAATTATATAGTAATTAGGAAGCTGCTGTTATTTATATATCATTTAGGAGGTTGCTATAACTTACATATCAATGCAGAGGTGCCATGGCTTACATATAATTTGAGATGTTGCTATCACTTATAGATCAACTAAGAGTCTGCTATAATCTGTACAATAAAACAACAATCTGTATAAATCAACAATAATTGTTGTTAGAACTTATATATTGTATAGTATGTTAAACTTTAACGTAGGAATCAATAAATTTGTATTTAAAACAACAACAGCCACCATGCTTGATACTAAAAAATTCAACTAGTCAAGTACCATAGAATGGTCGTTGCTTAGTCACCAAAGGGAGTAAATTTATTCAGACGTCAAGTTTAATGCGATATTACAAAAGCCTCAACAACAAGAAGACCCTGCTGCCAGTTTAATTTTGCAGCTTCTTGAGTAAGTTGTGGGCTCGGGCATAAGTCATCATTATAATTTTCAAACACCAATTTCTTTTAACAGTATACAGCTCTGGCATTTTTGGTAGTTTGCCTCAATCTTCCGATCATGGCTTTTTGAACTCTCAATTTTCTTTTAGGCTGCATAACTTTCTGCTCACTAATATAAACGAATAATGTAACTCAATATTTGTAAATATGGTCTATGTTATAGTTTCTTATTCAGTCACATATCGCTGCTGCACTGCATACAAAAACTTAAAAAAAATTAGTTGGTAACAATGCATGGACGCAATTCAGTTACTGTGATTGCTAAAATGAAACACACACATTTTTGCTTGCTGTGCATATTATCTACAGTAATAATATGAATTACTTGCACAACATACTTACTTACTCAATCTAACATACAATAACAGCAATGTCTTTCTATTCATCTTAAGCCACTCTTAGAACGTTAAGTAAAAACATTTCCCCACTCGGGAATGGAGTGTCAGGTTGCAAAACCTGCGCAATACTACAGCACCATAAATTGGGTAGATTCCAAACAAGCCCATTGTGCCTATGTAGAACCCAGGGAAAAACTTAATGTCACATAGAGAGCCAATAAAAATACAATAACATTCTATCTTGAGGGCATTTTCGCTTTTCAAAACTTCTTTCTTACTGCAATTTATTGTTAGCAATGATCAGTCGGGCTGGACCCAGCACAGTACCAAATTTTTTCTAACTTTAGATCTCTTGACTTTGGGTGGTTTTATTGATCAATAGTAATACTGAGTGCTATTATTCACATTTTACCAGTAATAATAATGCCCTGAACTGTCAAGAAATTGATAGAACATTCTACTCAGACACATTCACTTAAATTTGGAAAATGACCCAAAAAGATATATTTCTCATTGTGTAGTGAATTTCTGATTGTTTTTAGTCAAGCACAGCGTTCTAAGTAATTTTTTGGGCTTGTCGGTTTGACAGTAAGTTGTCAGTAGACTGGCTGCTGCGGCATATTTCCTTATATTTAGTTTTTCTTTAAAAGAATTATTATAATTTATCTTAGAGCTTGTTTCTTGAATAATACATCATAGTGTACAGTGCAGTACAACAGATAATATCTATTGTCGGTATTGTATTATCTATCATAGTCATTGTTTTATGCACATTTTCTGTACATAAAATAATAGCTAAGACTGCTTGATACAAAATAACTATACAAGTGCATTACTGCGGAGTTGGTCTCTTTTAGTCTTCAAAAAGAGCACATTTATTGACAAATACAACGCAATGATAATAAGAAGGTTCAACAACATAAAAAGTTCAGCTGGCATTTTTTCTCGCAGCCTTCTTTAGCAAGTTGTTGGCTCTAGCCCGAATCACTGTACCACTTCTGTTAGGCAGCGTTGAGTGTTTAGCATCCAACACTGATCTTGTTGGCAGTTTGCCTGATTTTTCAGTCCAGTACTTGTCAAATTCTGCTATTTCCTCTGCACTTTACCGTTTTCTGCTGACTGAAATAGTAAATAATGTGAATTATCATTTATAAAAATCTGATAAGCTATGGCTTTGGTGAATCACATATCTTTGCTCAGCTCCATTCAAAAGTTAAATAAGCTGGTTTATGTGCTGCAAGTAAAAACAGAATTGATGGTTTCTAAGATACAAGTGAACAATAAGGACATTAATGCTCGTTAGTGTCATTTCTCATTTAGTAATATAATACTTAACCAATGTATTGTTATTCAAAACACACATATACTGTAGAAGGTACTTTGATGACCACTTCTATATACTACTTTAGTAGCTAATTATGAAACTAAATGGTGTGCCACTTGCATGCATGCGATAGAGCAGTTTGGATTTCTATTTGCTTCAAATTATTAGAGAAATTATCAGGATTAACATTCATTGAGCAGTCTCAATGGCCAGTGTTCAGAACGATTGCTGCTAAGCTTAGTGTGACCTGACTGGGTAGCTATTTATTGAGTCATTAATTAGGCTAATACTTGACCTATGGGGTCAAGCAATGTGGTTAAACACCATTGTTCAGGTGTTCATTGAAACCACTAATGCCTAGATTGCTCTAGATACCTAAATACCTCTGACTAGGAGAGCTATGTTTTGTAACCTGACAGCATCAGAACACAAAGACTAGTGTCAGCATTTATGTAGGCAACGAATTTGACTGAAATACTTGAAAAGTTAGACACCTTTATTTTTTCTACTGCATTTGAGCTACAGCAAAATAATCACGCTTGGTTCCCTAGTACATTGTGTTAGTTTAAAGCCACTTATCATAGCATCACCCACAATTAATCTGATGTCTGAAAATCACTCTTCGGTGTTGATAATCCATGTATGTCACTCTGCACTTATTTAAAATCAATGCATTTTTGATTAGATGCTACTACACAAAGAGAAATATACCCTTGGGTTTTTTTTAAATTCATGCATTAGTGATTTGCAAATATATGAAAGCAGAGCCTTATTTAAAACTAAAATCTTGTTGCGTCAATATTTGCAAAGTTATGCTTGCTATTTTAACCTTGACCCAAAACTCCAATATTATAACATTCTGAAATACAGCTAAATTGACATAAGGTAGAATCTTAATTTGAAGGCCATATTCATTCGAGTGCTATTCTAGAAGTGTTGAAAACTAGAGTGTCACCCTTTAATTGACAACCACCTCCAGCTGACTGCGACTTCAACATTCTTTGATCTTTGGATCCGATTTTGGACAGGATGGATGGAAAAATGTTGACTAATTTTTACTAACAATGACTCAGTTACAACAATAGCAATTAATACTTTTGTCAATGCATATTGAAGCGAGTTTTCTAACTTCTAAGCTTTACAGTGTTTTCGTTAAAGCTTTGAAAGTAGCACCGTGGAAATAATTAATAACTCTATCAGGCTGATAATAATTTTATTGTTTAAGCGGCCTTGATAGTTCGGCATATATGAAAAAACGGTTTAGCAAATATGATGAAATCTGTACTACTATTTGAGGATAAAACTTCTTGCACATGCTACAGCATTAGAATAAGCAGTTAACGATGGCATTTTGCAAGCTCAACGCCCAGTGTATATGTTATCACTGAATCACAGCTTAGTTTGTGTGTTATATAGTTTTTTATGTGTTTTTTTCAAAAGAAGTAACGTTCACTTGAACGGCGGCGTTCTATCTTTAACCGTCATCTATTATAGTACAGGTCTAGTAGAGGGGCGTTTAAATGAATGGGATTCAATTAGAGATTACATAATATTTTATTAACCCTTTCACCGCTGCATGCCCATTTAGGCGAAATCAATGGACGACCAGCATATGTGCATGTTGCGAATTTCCTGGCAATTGCGTAGTAACTTAATTTTATTATTCGTTGACAACATAACTAACAGTCTTTAAGACTTTTTATGGTATTGACAGTGTTGTCCAAAAGTTTCCCTGTAAAATTACCCTAAACTCACGAAGCAATTTTAAATTTTTGTTTAGGACTTTTCAACATAAAAAGAAACATTTGTTCTTTCTGATTTTCGAAATATTTAGTGCTATTATAGCTTTCGCAAGTACATCCAGAATTGAAAACAGATAATTACTTATGTTGATAACATTATTGATGATTGTTGATGACTGACAGATTAAGATTTTAGTGATTACACATATAATTAAAGTAGCAGCTCCAATAGTGACTCCAATGGTGGTCAAAGTAATAGTTTTTGTAAGAGTAAGGAACATGGTAGAGCATTGTTTTTTGAGATTCGAAGGGATCGTAGCTTCACATAGCATTAGCAATGCACGAAGTAGGAATGCATTAAGTTTTTTGAATAGTACTATTTTTTAACGTGTTGGAAAAATAAAATCTATAACAAAAAGGTTTTAGATAAAGTTGAAGCTAATAAAGGTTGAACATATATTATGAAGCACAATCGACAATTTTTGCCACTATAATTGGAAGGGTTAAAAAATGCAGTGCCATGGCATTCAAACATAAATTTTATAGTAATATTATTTCTTATAAATTTTTTGAAATAAAACTTTTATTAATGTGGCACGCTCTTGTGGAAACTAACCGTTAATCAGCAACATACCCTCTTCAAGAAAGCGTCCAGCTGTGCTTCATACCATTTTCAATCTGGTAGATATAGTGCTTGGATGCGGTGACCAGGTTTCTACCAAAATAAGCAAAACAATTTTAATAGCCCAAACAGATGTTATGCAGATTAAAAAGTGATGCAAAAGATGCCTGTTGTTTTTAGGTTTTTCAGCAAACCCGTGTCCCTACCTCCCATTACTAATATTCTATGAAGCTGTAATATTTTATCTCATGCGATATTCTTCTACAAAATTGAAACATAGATTTTAAAGCTTCAACAATTTAAACGATTTCATTTACTCCAGTCACTTACTTATGACTCAGCCTCTAGTTTAAATCTGTATCAAATTACGACTAAAATGCATCAACTTGTTAATTACAATGAAAATAATACATTATCATAACTTTATACTGCCCTAAGCAAGCAAAGCGCCCTATCTGAAAAGTTTTTCAAAATTCACTTTTTTGTGCTTATATGTAATTTAGGTTGAGATCTAACATGTCTCGAAATTTCATATATCTGAGACCACCAGAGATAGCACTTTTCACAATGTGCAAAACGCCCTATCCACATTTAGCACACATAAAGTGGCAATCAAAGTGCTCTATCTGCAGATACAGCGTTTTGATTGGCCTGAACATACACAAAGTTGGACATTATGAGCAGCATTATGTAATCAAAGAGTATATAAACAAAGGGAAGCGAAACTGAAGCATATATATTTGGTTGTTTCAAGGCAGCTCATACAAACTAGTGCACTTCTAAGTGCTCAATCTTATTGCTATATTTTTTATCATAATATATTTATTATGACAAGACGATATCTAAGTGACAAAAGTCTCGATTTAAAGATCCGACTCAGAGATTTGATGAAAAAAATTTGTTTTATCTACATGTCCATTGGAAGGTTTTGCTTTTTTAAAATACTGACATTATTGCACTCAGTTGTTTGCTTTAAATTATTTTTAATAAAAGCGTTTGATCTTTTTAAACTACTATTTTACTTATTCCTTTCATTTCATGACATCTGGTTTAAAGGATACCTAGATCTTTGATCATCTCTTAACTTTTGAGCTAAATATGGCTATTACAGGGTTTTAATCCATGTGTTGACTGGATGAGTAATAGGAATTGCAACATATATCATTTTGTTGACTAATTGCGGGTTAATATCAGAATTTAAACTTGTAATCCTTTGATAATCCAGTCATGGCAAATGGTCTTGTGGCAAACTAACAATGAGAAACCAGTCCAATTAAGCAATCAAAAGGCCCTATCTGCAGTGATAGGGCGTTTTGATTGCCTAGTGCCAGCTTAGTAAATTGTCAATTTAAGCAAACAAAATGCCCTAAGTGAAATAACTCCTGTGATTTTAAAGTTTCACGAAAAAAAAATTCAGTAAAGATTGTTGGATATCTCACCATATTAAATAAAAAAAACAACTAAAATACTGCTAATACTGATGCCAGGCTTGACCAAAACGCGTTTGTGCTTGTGCTGAACAATTTACAAATATCAAGATACAGCGTTTTGCTTGCTCAGGGCAGTATAGTATAGGCTACTAATAATTCTGCCTGTTTGGTGCTATCAATCAGCTAACACTACTAATCAGAATAAAAAGCATCCATAATTATTTTAATGCTTTTTAAAAAGTTACAAAAGTTAGGAGCATCGACAGAGTCACAGATATTCATCAATTGCTGGCTACTGTGCTATATGTTACCATAACTATTTTAATGTGTGTCGGTTAATCTCACAAAACTACCCTTGTGTATAATTACAAAGTTATCATTTTATGAAAATTAGTAATAATTTCATTCTTTTAGCATTATAAAGTTGGGGTTTCTTGACCTTTTTAACTTGACAATATTACGATCTTGCAATTAAGGCAGTAAAATCCAAATCCAAATTAGCTGCGAAAACCTATGCATTGTTGTTTGCCGTCGCAATTTGATGACATGAGTAAGTTGCTTAGATATAGTATTTAAAGTGGCTCGCCCTAAAGGTCAAAAATGGCCACTACCGGTCTAACCTTTTGCATTGGTATAGAGGCGAAGTAAAATACTTTTTCATGATGCCTTTTCACCATAATATGGTACAATTAATTCAATGACAAAATTGGCAAAAGTAATATAAAACACTTGTGACAAACAAATATACCAATTGTGACATGATTAGTCTGTTCTTCTGCTGCTGCAAAACCCTAAATGGCTAAACGCGTGAAAAAAGCAAAATGTTTAGCGGCTACAATCTCGCTAGAAGGTTGAACTTATGTGATAAGTCTTTAGGTTGTGTAGGAATGAGAGGTTGGCTTGTTTCTTACAATCTATTTAATCAATTGACTAGCATGCAAGAAGATAGCAAGCCATGCCACATTAGGAGAATGAGTCACTTTAAGCACAAACCACAATTGCATAAGTACATAGGTCATTTCTGCTAGTGAGAAGACCTTGGAGAATAAGACCACATTATGCAATTCTGTGAAGATTTTATTACTGCAGTTATACTTGTGCTGCAATATTTCTAATAGAGTGAAAAGCGAATGAGCTGCCCAACCACAACCTCCTTCATTATAAAGTTACAAAGAATAGGAATAACAACAATAGCTTTCATTCGGAGGCTGAGGCTATTGAGAAGTAGAAAGTGAATTAGCTAAGCAGGCAATAGTAGAACGCATCATGATTGATGTGTATGCAGGCAATGAATTTATGTACAATTTCACTACCAAATATTTTAGTAAAGCTAGACACCTTTGGCTAAAGAGTGCTAGATATAGGTCAAAACAAGCCAGTGACAAATCTCATGTTATGCATCCTTGTTTGGACACTTTATTTCTAAAGTGTTTAATGCATTGGAAGTTTAACATAAAAGTGTGCCAAGAATGCACAAAGAACATTGACAGCAATAACTGCATAGTACTGACAGCAATAACTGAATAGAACATGATGTTTAATTAAAATGTAACATAAAAATAAACGTTTTATTTTGTTTTGGTAAGCTTGCAGCAAAAATGTTTGCTGTGCACATAAAATATTGTTTTGCTCCAAATACTTTACAAACAAGTAATAATAACTTTATTGATGCAAATTGTACTGAAATTATATTTGCTACGAGCACCAATGGAAGTCAAAATAAGTAATACAATTCTTACAGACCTTTTAAAAACAATGGCCTTTGCTGCTACAGAAAATTGAGTAGACCTATAGGAAGAGAAGTATATGTTCTTATACTGCTAAAACTACCTTTGGTTCAGAAATGAGATTTGAAAAGAGCAATGAATTATTATAAGCATTGGCAAAATGTTTGGGATGGATAGGAAACAAAGCTGGGTATTGCACATGCTGGTAATTTAGCTAATGTAAATAGATTTCCTACACTACCTAATTGAAAGCATCAATGCAAAATCTAAATACATGTAAATACTTACTAGCCATAGTACAGAGTTACCTTTTAATTTTTGTCAACATAACATCCGTACCGCTTTGAGCATGTTGAAATTATATTAAAGTTGCTTTCATTATGAGCTCCCTTTGACATTTTAAAGTATTAAAATGGGCAAATACAAGTTGCATTTTCAGAGAACTTTTAAATTCAAGTCATATGCCACAAAAAGTTCCTCTGCGTTGTTTGTAGTATATTCTAAAAGTGCTAACATTACATTTGTTTTAAATTTTAAAGTTGACACAAATAATTGAGCAAATTATGTAGCTTATTAGTAAAACTTTTGTTAACATCAGCAAACAAACTGCATACATGCTGCCCGATACCGAAGGCCAAAAATAATAATATATATTGCTATTTATATTTTAACCAATAGTTTTGCAGTTTTGTTATTGTACAGCAATTTGTATAAAACCTACTGTATTTCAGGTTTGAGTAACTATGAGTTTTAGTAGTGTTCTGGCTCTTCCTATCGCGTGTTTTCAACATTTTGAGGTAATAATTAAAAGCCATGAGTTGAATTGCGCAACTTCAGCAGCATCTTATATATATATATATCATTCGCCAAACTCATTGTCTTGAATCATCAAAGTTCACTAAATCATTCAAAAGGAAATACATACACTTGTATCTCTAATTCTTTTATAGCTTTACCCTTTTACTGCCACCCATGTACAAACTAAGCTACCGGCCTACCGCCAGCCATTTCACCGAAAATTGCCAATTTAGCTTCATGATATGTACATGAAGCATGTATACAATTTTGTTTCAACTTCAAAGTTTATCTAGAAACTTTTTGTAATATATTTTATTTTGCTAAAATGTTAACATATAGTGCTATGCAAAAATCAATGTACCTTCACTTTGTGCATTGCTAAAGCTATGTGAAGCTACAATCGCTACGAAGCTAAATTGATGCTCTACAATGTCCCTTACACTTAAAAAACTATTATTTTCACTATCATCAGAGTCACTGCTGCTAATTTAATTATCTGTGTAATCACAAAAATCTGAATTTGAATTGACTATAGTGTCATCAACATACATGTAAGTAATTATATGTTTTCTGACTTGCGCGATACTTAACAAAACTTACACAAAAAATGTCCATTTTTATTTTGGAAATTCTCAAAAAAAAGTTTGAAACTGCTTGGTTATCTTAGACTAATCTATTAGAGAAATATTAGAACCACACTGACAATACCATCAAAGTTTTAAAATCATCCGTTATGTTTTTAAAGGATAATAAAATTAGGTGACCACGCAATTGTTGGAAAATTCGCAAAAATGTGCATACGGCAGTTGCTGATAGATTTAGCATAAATTCGCATACGGTAAGAGTAAAAACCAACAAAATATTTGTCAATCTCCTGCCTCTAAACATGATATCTCAAATCTGATAATTACTCTCAGTGTTGACTGAGTAACTAAAAGTGGTAATGAGTAACCATGGAAAACTATTCATTTTATATAATTATGCAATTGCTCAGCAATTGCAACCATGACTCATAAAGACTAAGAAGAGCAATACTAAATCTCTTTGCTTTGCTACATTCCTTTGATTGGTTTGCGCTATTTATCTTATGTAATCTGCCAATAATAGATGAATAGAACACAAAAGTGGCATAATGGTTTATGTAAGCGTTTAAATAATACAATGCCTGTAAAAATTAACAACTTTTCTTACTGAAGCTATGGCTATATCAAATTATTACACTAATTTTTGGTTTGCATGTATAATGTGCTATTTTACAGCAACTTATTGCAATATCGCATACCTTTAATTTGATGTCTGCAAATCAGTCTTTGGTGTGGGCCATCAATGCTTCTCATCCAGCAGTTATCTATAACTAAAGCGTCATTGATTATTTGCAACTATTCAAAGAAAAACTACTTTTGGGCATGCTGTTACATTCTTACGTCAGGTATACATTTGCTAGTTACAGTAAAACTTTGTGCAGTAAATTTTGCGTTGGTGAATTTAAAGTTTTGCTTATCATAGTGACTTTGCCAAAACGTCAAACTTTACTACATTTCAAAATACAACCTTACTGATATAATGTTTTATAGTTTGTAATCTATAATTATGCATATGTTAAAAAATATTATAAATTTTGGTAGATGAAACCTTGATTATTTTGACATATTTTTTATGCAAACCAACGTGTAATTAGCAACATACCTTTTCTAGAAAAGAACATCCAACTTTGTCTAGTACTCCCTGCCATCTGATGAATATACTGGCAATAATGCTTACCAAGTTTCTACAAAAATGAAAAGATAATTTAAGTAGCATAAACAGATATACAAACCAAAATGAATGCAAAATACACATTTTAGTTCACTGGTTAGGTTTTTTTTGGCAAACTTGAATGTCTGCCTCCTACTACTGAAGCTCTATAAAACAGCTAAGCTCTTAATTACTAGACAATTACTACACAAGATTCAAACTAAATACTAAAAGTTTCAAAATTCAAAGGCTGCATATACCCACTTACTTGCTTATGCCTATGCATGTACTACTATTACTTACAAAATCATAACTGAAATACGCAAACTCTCACTATTCATGATAACAATAATACAATTACTTTATGATCATGTTATTCTAATAACAGTTTTGACTGTTGGTAGAACCACATTAATAACGTTACTTAACATTATAAAAAACATCAAAAATTACAATAATAATAACTGAAAATAGATTAAAGTTGGAGAATTAACTGATTCACTAAAATAACTATTAATTGTCAGCTGGCGTGTCTGTGTTGATGTTACAAAACTGAACATTCATGTAACAATAATAAAGTCAAAAATTAGGACTTTACAAAAAGTTTTGATTTTTTCCTTTTTGGTAATATAATGCTGACCTTTCTTGACTTTTCTATGCAGAACAATATCAGCAGTTGGATGACATAAACGGATGTAAAAAATATATCAAACGTGTTCTGTGCTACATTCCTTAAAAATTATAATAATTGAAACATACTTTTTTCACGCTAGTCCTATTTCAATATTAAATAAAATTTATACTGCTTTTCTACAACTGTATGTTTCAAGTAAATAAACTGTAAATTGACTAAAATAACATGAACAACTTACCGAATGTGACTTGCTCCCTTACATGTAGTCATTCTGCTGCTACCAAGCTCTAGTAGACTACATGGGTGAAGAACTAATAGTCCTAACAGCCACAGCAATATTATAACAGCTACATCTCTCTAGCTGTTATATACTGTGGTTATACTTTTGCCACTTTACTTCAATAAATTTAAAAAATCAATTCTTCGACTAAAAAACCACCTCTCAGGTATTGCGTTTGGATGCAAAGTTTCAAAAAAAGATTTGTTTTGTGGCTGGATGCAACGGCATCGAAAATATGAATTGTACTGATTATAGACTTATTTAAACTTTTACTACAGCCATGCTTAAACATCAGTTGAAACCATAATGTGCAATTATTGTGAATTTTCACAAAAAAGAGCAGATCAATGAGAAACCTTGCAAAAAAAGGGAGTGCTTAAATGGCAGTCTTGAAAACTATAAAGAGGGTCAGCAAATAAATTGCAATGTATTGTAGTTTGTTAATATACAGCTTTATTTCTCAAATCTAATAAAGCTATCATGAATATTAGCAAAACTGACTGTATCCGACATAGCTGCTAATTCTTTGTATTTGCTGATGCTTAGTCATAAACTTACTGCAATATGTTTTTAAATAGATTGTGCTATTAACTGAAACGATACCAAAACAGTTAAAAGTAAGAATGTTTCAAAATTGATATATGCCTCCTAGTTCCATATATAAGAGCCTCCTAGGGTTTATAATTTATTGATAGAGAATTACACATTTTTGTTGGAGTTGTCTCCTCTTTTCCATATATATGAATATAGATATATAAGGCGATTATGGGAATCATGTTTAAAATACTTCTATAGGGTTGTTAAGCACTATAAACACTGCTAGAATTAGGAGGCTCCCTGGACGCCTCCTAATTTTTCAGAGCCTCCTAACATGGATTATATATTGATAGAAGCCTCCTAGTTGGGAAATATAGTTCTATATATACATACAAATATATATATATATATATCACAGGCATTTA